>NC_045477.1:13912917-14512917 GCF_009650955.1 Corvus moneduloides | reverse complement strand
TGATTGTCAAAGGGTGAATTTTATCTGCTGGGAAAATATTTTTCCATGGCAAGAATTTTCTAGGTGATCTACAGTGTTTTTGTTTCAAAGCAGAACAAAATAAAAATTCAAAGAGCTGATTATATTTCCAAAGCAGACTTCTTGAAGAAGGGGAAACAGGGGGAAGAAATAAAATTGGAGTCTAACAAAATTACAGGGAGATGTTAAAAAATTTAGAGCAATGGCCTTGGTAGCAATAACAAACTACACTCTCATCTCCATCAGAAGATTTGAGAACAGGAGGAAGAAAGGTAGTTATTATGCCCAGCTACCAAGGAGTACATGATCTAAAATATTCAGATCTCATAGAAGTACTTAGCTCTTAGTCACTTCTCATCACAAAACATCTGTTATTCTTGATTTTGTCTCATGATTTAGAAGCCAAATGGTTAGTAGGAGATTTATCTACAGCCACTTGGATCTGGCTGGCTAAATTAAAAAATGACTTCTGAAATTATACATGTTTATTCTGAGACCATCCCTGTTATGACTCACTAATATACACAGTTGTCTGTCCTTCAGAAAGTCTGAGTGATGTATAAAGAGCCACTTATGCAGAAGGTGGACAATTCCTTTTCCTTAATGTTTTAAATTAAAAGAGTAGTAGAATTCCTGTTCCTTAAAAAACAAACTTTGAGTATTTGGAAATGCACAATGTTAAGGACTGCCAGCACCATGGATGCTCCAGAAAGCTCTGATTGCTCTCACCAGCCTGTAACCATCCTCCCCTTCAATCCTCCTTTACAACCTCTCCTTCTCCCCACCTCTTTCTCCCCCCTGGGCTGCCCTGGCCACAAGAGCACACCCTGATCATTAACTTTATGCTTTTCTGCAAGAAGTGGTCAGGAATCTTCTCTGGAGTGTGGCAGGGAGGGAGGCGGTGCTGGGAGCATAATCCCAACACCGCCATGCTAAGCACAACATCCCCAAATCATGGCCTACCACTGCACTGACTCCTTGCAAGCTCCCTGCAGCCCCAGGAAGTTCCTCTGGACTGCACAGAGCTCCCTTCAGCATGCAGGACTTCCAGCACCTTGAAGAAGAGGAGGGAAACACTGTCGCCCGCAGGACCATTGCATCAACTAGCTCTCAGGGGAAGAGGGCCCTTCAAATTAATTGGTGACTTGTTCCACCCTAAATTAGCAGCCTGTGAGAAGCTTCTCAGGGAGCATCCACCACTGTGCTCATTTACCCTTCCTTCTCCTCCACATGTACTTTTCACAAAAAAATAAGAATTGGGAGAAAGGGTTTACAAAGGAATATTATACAGAAAGACGGGGTGGTCAGAATGACCAGACACTACTGGTACACAGGCCCTGACAAGAACACTGTACAAAATAACCCTTAATAATTTAAAAGTAACACCTTTCAGTAGGGTGAATGTGCCTAAGTGCCTAAGAAGTATGTTTTTCTCCACCAAAACCTGCACTGCACAAGTGACAAAGGTTGCAAGGGATGTTGACAGGCTTGAGAGTTGGATCTGTGTGGACCTCAAGTAGTTCAAGGTTCTACAGCTGGGTCGGGGCAATCCTAGACACATCCAGATGTTGGGAGGAGAAGTGACTGGGAGCTGCACTGAGGAGAAGGACTTGGGGGTGTTGGCTGATAAAAACCCAACATGAACCAGCAGTGAGCTCTCATAGCCCAGAAAGCCAAACAAATCCTGGGCTGCATCCCAAGGAGTGTGGCCAACAGATCAAAGGAGGAGATTCTACCCCTCTGCTCTGGTGAGAGAACCCACATGCAGTGCTGCATTCAGCATGGGGCCCCCAAAATTTGAAGGACATGAAACTGCTGGAGCAAGTCCAAAGGAGGCCATGAAGTTGATAAGGAGACTGGAGCATCTTCCAGGCTGAAAGTTTGGGCTACTCAGCCTGGAAAAGAGAAGGTTGTATAGAGACCTCAAAGAACATTCCAGCATCTGAAGGGGTCTACAGGGAAGCTGGAGATGGACTCAGGAACTGTAATGATAGGACAGGGAGTAATGGCTTCAGACTGAAAGAAGGGAAATTTAGGTTAGATTTTAGGAAGATATTCTTTACTGTGAGTGTGGTGAGATCCTGGCACAGGCTGCCCAGAGAAGCTGTGGCTGCCCCATTCCTGAAAGTGTTCAGTGCCAGTTTGGATGGAACTCTGAGCAACCTGATCTAGTAGAAGGTGTCCCTGCCCATGGCAGGGGTTTGAAACTAGATGATCTTTTAGGTCCCTTCCAACCCAAACCATTCCATGATTTTATGATTGTATTGTTTGTTGTCTAACTGTAGATTATCATCCCATGGTCTCTCAGCACAAGAGAGATGGAAAGCAAGATTATTTTATTATGTGTGAAATATACTGTCACTGCTATTTATCTCCACTCTGCGAGAGGAAATACCAGGGAGTTGTGGTGGTGAGGAGAGATTTAAATAAATATAAATGGCAGGGAGTATGTCCAGTTATTTGGACCAAAAGGTGGGCTGCATGCTCAAGTGATGTAAATCAACATAGTTATTTTCAGGTTCAATATTCATTACTCAGATCCACCAATCTGACCCAGTGAAGGGGTAAGTTTAAGAAACGGTTATTAATTAATTGAAACAAATTACTGGTTATCAATTCATGCATAGCTAACAGAGGACTGCTGAATTTATTTTAATCTCATCTGCATAATAAATCTTAATCTCTATGTATCTGAATTTCTTTGTTATAATAATTTTCTTTTCTGTTAAAGCTGTAAAGTATCTGGAACAAGGATGTTTTTATAACCTGGATATGCAGAAACCTACACATACTTTGGCATCTGACATATTTTTAAATCAGGAACTTTGATGTGAAAAATAAAAATGTATTAGAATATATTAAAAGAGCTCTGTCTTCCAGATGCAAACTCAGGGTAAGAAACCTCTTCTGAATACTGGGTTTATGGTATCCCAGCCATGCATATCATCACTGTTTTAGGACTTGGGAATACTGAGAAAATTAAATAGGTCATCAAATGCTGTTATTTTTTGCATTGGTCCTGAAACTCCAAAATACATTTTCCTCAAAAGAATAGATCAAAATAGAAATATATGAAATCAGAGAAAATAGCCTCCTGAGACTACATATGAATTAATAATGCTCTTATTGTATCAATTTCCTGAGATGGCCTGATTTTATATCAACACTTCTTAAGACTGCTTTAACCAAGTAAACACCAGGGAAGATTAATATACAGGATAAAATAAAAATATTCATTAAAAACATAAGGTGAAGTGTTACTTATGAACTCTCCTAAAGTCAACAGTGATTATGAGCATCTGACATAAATTATGAATGCAACATCATGCAGCCAATCTGAAACTTTAATATGTAAAAGTGCATTTAGAAATAGCTTGAGAGCATCTCTCTGTGTGAATAAACTTTATATATCAGTATGCCTTCGGGTTAGGAACCAAAAGTCATAGGCTGGAAGAATAATTCAATTTCATTGTCTAAGAACTGATGCTACTTAGTCAGCTTCCCTTGATTAGGTGAAAGAGAAAACCCAGCAGAATATAGCAGCTAGAGTGGGTAATAATGAATATAAATTGAAACTCAGTGAAGTGTTTAGCAGTTAAACTGCAGTACAACAGTGGAGTAGAAGAACCTTCTGGAGTAAAGGAAATGGTAGATAGGAAGATAAAAAACCTTTGGGTTGTTTCTATTTGTTTCATGTTTTGGGCATTTTTTTGGTTTTGGCCATGGCTGGCATTTAATTTGTTGTTTTAGTTTGTTTTGTTTCATTCCACTCACACTTATTATTAAGGAAAGAGAAGACTATCTTGAATTAAAGTTCAGAAAACCTGTCACAGTGAATACTTTTCCCAGAAGCACAAAATCCTGCAAAACTGATCACCGCAAGCTATTGCAGAAGACCAGTGCTCAGTGTAAGAAAAGTCTGCAGCAATGAGAACAGAATATTCTCTTTTCTCTTTCTATGTTATAGTGAGCACCAGATATCTCTCTCAGTCAGAACAATTTTTACTTTTACACACAATAGTGTTTTCAGGATGGCTTTTTCACCTTCTGTCATGAAGGATATTTGTCTTTCTGGGCAGGAAAGAGATATGAAACTCATTCAACACTAAATATCATGTGAATATTACGTTAAGGTTAGATATAGGGAGAAAAAGTCTTCTGAAAGTGTTGTCAGGCATTTCCCTGGGAAATGGTGGAATCACCATCCCCAGAAGTGTTCAAAAAGAGTGTGGATATGGCATTTAGGTACATGGTTTATCAGTGAACTTGGCGGCACTAAGGTAAGAGTTGGTCTTGATCTTGGAGGCCCTTTCCAACCTAAATGATTCTATGACTAGAAAGAATGGGAAACAGGAAAAGTTTGTAGAGAGCTACACAAATGTGTCAATACAGTCATGGCAGGCCCAAGACAAAAATACAGGAGGCAAAGGCTCTAACAGGCTCCAACTCAAAGATGCTGATCTCTACCTGTTAACCAGTATTATTAGTACTCCTGAAAAAACAAGGGCTACCAAAGACATTTACAGAAAAACATTTCCTTGGAATGAATATAACCATAATCCTTGCAAAGACAGAAGCCACATAAAGATTAATAGTCATTAAATGGATAAAGAGAAATGTGTGTACAGTGAATAAAATTAAGTGTATGGAAAATGAAACATAATATTAAACAGAACATCAAAATCGATGAGAATAAACTAGGTATAACGAATAATGAAGAAAACACATGCTGAAAAGAAATACTTAGACATAATAAAGTTCTAAAAGGTAAAAGATTTGAGAAAGACAATCTTCCTGTAACTATAGTTTGTCTGCACAGTATGATGGAAGAAAAGATTTGTTGTTCTTTTTATTGACATTGGTCAGAAAACTAGAACAAGGTTAGTATGTTAGGGACCGATATTGAAAATACTGCAGGTTGGAACTTGTGTGGCCATGAATATTCCTACATTTCTTTTAAAGATGCGCTTGGGAGCCAAAGCTGTGCCCCAGGAAAGATCAGCCCAGCATGATCTTCACCCTCTGCATCTCCCATCTGACTATCAGGCAGGAGGGCTGAAAGGAAACAGTCTTCCCAAGACTTCAGGACGTTGAAGAGAATAACAAGGCAAGACCTGTATGAATGCAGTTTCTGCATCTCATTGCTGATTACACGATATTTCTCCAATGAGTGTGAGCCATACAGAGGAAACCATCATCTTTCTGGCCACATTTTTATAAATGTCTCTAATTAAGAATTTTTTCCTTTCTGTGATACCTGCCATTCCATGGGCAGAACAGAAGTTAGATGATGTTTTGTTCCCTCTTAGCTTTTAAACAAGAAGACAGATGAAGTCAAGAACGATATTGAATAATGTCATACATCTTTGTAATCTTGACTGTGTTAGATTACAAAGTGGTATTTCATGCCCATAAGCAGCTGTTGTTTTCAGTGACTTCAAGGACCCTACTTAGGAAATAACTTTGTTTGAAAGCTTTTTTATCAATGGGAAACTAAAAATCATGAAATGAAAAATGTTATTTTTGAGAAGTTTCTCAAACATAACTTCAATATATGCTTAATAATATGTCATTTTTGTTTTCATGTGTTTGAGATATTAAGGTTAGCTATTTCAGTAGGTGCAAAAATGATTTTATAATTATTTTTGGGATCATATTGTCTTTGCAAAGGTACATTTGTAGTCACTCGTCTCATCTGCACTTTTTTTTTAAATGTACTTTATAGATGTAAGAATTGAAGCTTCAAAAGAAAATCTTTCCTATACATAACAACACATGAAAAGGCCATTTATTTCCACTTATTGTTTATTCTGGAACAATTAAAATATTGATAATAGCTGAGATATGATGACAAATGAGATGAGAGAAAAATCACTCCCAGCTGAAAATTTCGAACTTGGCTAGTTTTCAGCAGAGCTTGTTGTATTGCGAATTAACATAATGTGATGGCTAAAGAACACTCAGAAGTTACTTGTTTTCCAAAGTGATGGCTGCAATATTCCCAGTTCCTAGAATGACTAAAAACCTGGGTCCAACAGCAGTCCTAAGCACATAAGACAGGAAGAAGGCAAAACTAAGGAACATGAATTCAACTACAAGGTTGAAAGAATTCGGATTGTTCAGCCTGGAGAAGAGAAGGCTTCAAGGTGACCTAATTGTGGACTTCAAGTACCTGAAGGGAGCCTACAGGAAAGATGGAGAGACAGACTATTTACAAGGGCCTGGAGTGACAGGACAAGGGGCAATGGCTTCAAACTGAAAGAGGGTTGTTTCAGACTAGATATTACAAAAAAAATTACTGTGAGAGTGGTGAGATCCAGGCACAGGTTGCCTAGAGAAGAAGTGGATTCTCTATACCTGGAAGTGTTCAAGGCCAGGTTGGATGGGGCTCTAAATAACCTGGTCTTGTGGAAGATGTCCCTGTCCATGGCAGGGGATTGGAACTTTAAGGTCCCTTCCAAGCCAGGCCATTCTATGATTCCATGAAAATCTAAATTCCCAAGTCCCCACTCATCTGCCATCTAAGTCCAAAGCAATCAAATTCAATAGATCAGGTGAATATACCCCAGGCTCTTGAGTTTCTGTCTGTTCACTCTGACCAGGACCCTTCCTGCCAATGGCCTTCTGAAAATAGTTATATAGTACAAGCTAAAAGCATATTTTGTGTCACCTGTGTCAGAGTCAAATTCTCGTGACTGGCAAAGAGAAAGCCAAGAATTAGTTGGTGGCCTAAGTAAAATCTCAATACTCTACTGAATACACAAGCTACTGTAAGTCTGATTACAATTTCATTAACATTCACATTCCAGATCAATCCAGGAAAGCCTCATTAATAATACCTTCAAAGTTGTTACACAAAAAGTCTTGGTTACATTTACCTCTTTCCTCTTAGGACCAGTGCCTGAAAACTCTCCTAGCGCAGGTGGCAAAGTATTGCTACACTCAGCAGATTTAGGTCCACTCAGGGACCTAAAAAGTTACTATAGTAACACCTCTGATTTCAGCTTAGACTTCACTGAAAATGGCACAATTTAAGCTCCTGTATAACTGTAACATTTTATATAGAACACTGTTGCTTAGCACTTTTGAAATCCTTCTGTTCCCCACTGTAGAGTAGAAGCAGTAATATTTTCAGTAGCAAATCTCTCAACAGCATGTTGTTGTGTTTCACTGTAATCCTCAGCTTTGACCTCACGCTCCCTAACACTGAGTGCTCATACAGCATTTCTGTTATCTCTGGAATGAACCTTCTCTCACCAACATGATGGACTTCATAGCTCATTTTCTATCCCCGTGGTAGTGTACACAGGGGAGATAAGAAATATGTTCAGATTCAATTATTTGATTATGATTTGATTACACAGAGATCAAAATACAAACAAAATCTAAATATAATATTCCAAAATAATAATACAGTTTGATTGTTCCCACATGCATCAACTAAAGAAAAAGAAATCAGCTAAATCCACAACATTTTTGCTTTTTATTTTTAAGTTATTTTGTATTTTACAAAGAAAATTAACTCAACTCCTACAAATACTGCACTGATTAGACTGAATTAAATTTCATGACTCACTCTTTAAATTTGCAGAGCGAATGTAACTAAGTTATTTCAGGGAAAATATACACCTCATGAACCTTTGTGAACCTCAGAAATTCCACCTGAATGGAAGTTAAAAAAAAAAAGGTAGAACTGATTTTTCATTTCAGTAAAGACAGGGATGAATCCAGCTTGCTAATAAAACGTTATAAAGGTCTGACTCACCATGCTAATAGAGAATATCTGGTTTTGTCCCTTACTAGCTGCTCAAGACCCATATTATAAAATTTTAAATCTTGCAAAGATCCCCAGGTTAATTTTGGCTATCTATCTGCTCCCCCCCACTTCTAAACCCTAGCTGTGTAAAGCACAAGGGGAGAAGAAATAGATTATGTGTTTTCTGAAGTGTAATCTTAATGTATTCAGAAATGTCTGTGTGAAGTCAAACAGCTTTATAGATACATTTTGTTAGCCAAAACATTAGCAACTGCCCACCTCACAGATCCCCAAAAACAGTAAGAACAATTAGGTGTCCTACAAGGAATAAAATTTCATCACCACGGAAGCTATGAGCTGTCTCACAGGCTGTCGTGTCTTAAGCCCAGCTGGGAATTAAGGATCACATAGCTGCTTGCTGACCCCCCTCACAAATAACAAAAACCCAAAACATCAGTGTGCTATCAACATCATACTCATTCCTAATCCAAAACACAGCACTTTAACAGCTACTCAGAAGAAATTAATCCTACCCTATCTGAAACCAGGTATTGTTTTCACATGTCTATAGATGTGTTTCTTGGAAGCAGGTATGTTCTTTCCATATATGTCTAGACTTTTTCAGAAAACTCCTAAAAATATATTTTTTTGATTAAGTCACAGTTTTTGGTAAAAGAGTACAAATTCAGTATTAAAATATGTCTTGAGCCTCTCAATGCTTTGTTAGCTGCATTCTGGTCTCATGCAATGTGATGGAATGATTAACCGGCTTATCATCACATATTATTTCACAGAGGTGTTTGATTTATTACTAATACAGTTTGTTATCAGCGTGATATCAGATACTACGCTCAATAAATTAATTCAAAACTGAAAGGCAAATTCTTAGATCCTGAGCAGTCATTTAATCTATAAGTGCATATAAGTAGGATCAAGTGAGGGTTTAGGAAATGACATTTTTCTGTTATACATATTTAAAGTACACTGTGAAGATATGCAAAATGGTTCCTCTTTCCCAAATTTGCCTTTTGTAGGTTATGGAAAGAATGCACAAGCAAGAGAACCATTAATACTTTAAAGAGAAGTATTTTACACCTATAATGGCAGCAACAGAAAGGGTTACTGGTCTGCTTACTTCAGCTAGAAAACAACTTCACAGGCACTTTGTATACAGAGCACCTATGATTTGTAGCTAAAACAGGGGCTGTTCCCAGGCCACTGCTGCACCAAATGGAAATATTTCACAGGCACAGAGGATTGCCCACTCTGATTGTTAAACCTGTTAGTGTTTCTAGCATCCTCATTCACTGAACTGGTTAAGGCTATGAAAGCTGTTTGGAAACAGAGTAAGCAGTAAAAGTCCTCTGTCAAGGTCAACACCATTTATGACAAAAACCCATTGTTTGACTCTACCAGTCACATCTGAAATGCCTCTCCCTGCTTTCCTTGTCTGAGCAGTAGGTAACAATCCTTGTCATTAACCACAGCAGTCTTAGCAATTGCCACATAAGAGACCAATTCTGGGACCCAGAACTCTGGTCCAGCTCTTGCATTGATGGAGAGTTATGATCACAGGAATAAGAAATCCCAGAAATGCAAAGCACAAAATGTTTGGAACTTTTACTCTTTTGTTTTTAGAGTCATTATCTATCACATTGTAATTCAGCATTCAGGTTAATTTGCTTTTGAAATAGTGTCATAAGGAGTTTGTTATATCCTGAATCCAAAAATAGTTCCATCCAATTTAAGAAGCACCTCAGACTTTTAAAAACTGATATTGAGTTCCTGCTGGAAGACATGTCAGAAGACAGCACCATTCTAGAATCACTTTGTCTAATTAGGACTTAAGAGGAAGTGCAAAACAAAAATGAGTAGAGTTGGGTAAAAGTAAAGTAAGGTAACTGTTTCTCAAAGACCGAAGTATAATAATAGTGACATTTTAGTTAAACAAATTCATTTGAGCTCTCTGTACTTGTTCATTTCCATACAGCACCTTCATTTAAAATCTCTCAGTACTCTCCCTTTGTCAGATTGAATTCAGAACCGATGACTCACATCCTGCACTAGGAACAGTGTTTATTATAAAAGAGGCTATTTTCACTAGTGAGGGGTAAAGATTTTTATCCTTAATCTTTGTGTAAGACTGATTCAAACAATATTTACCAGCTTTAACAACATGAATCCCACCTGAAACCACATCCTATAGCAGCATGAGGTTCTGGTGATTTAATCCTACACACAGAGCTCATTAATATTTGGTTCAGTCTTTGCTTTGATTTGACCATCATGTTGTTTTATTGATGAACCAGTAATTTTAAGATCAACACCACGTTCCTTTTTTTTTTTTTTAACTTATTATTCTTTAAATAAAGCACATAAACCAATAAAAATTTCTAATGTGGGAATACAGCTCTGAGGATTAGGGTGAGTTAGGTGGGTTATCTGATTGCCATTTAGCTCTCTTCCTAAATTAAAGTCACAATTCCTCATAACTGAGTTTTAGATAATTAGACATTCAGACTGCTACCAGGATGAGTTCTAAACATTGCAAGGTGATGAATGCCCTGTGCTTCCACTTCTCATCTCTTATGTTGCAAAATGAAGAAATATCAATTCTGTTTAAAAAGGGAAAAAAAAAGCTTGAAGAATATTTGTTTACATTTGGGAAGGAATGGGAGGAGAACGAGAAGCAGGTCTTACCCCAGCCTAATTGGTACATGGAGACGAGCGCTCTGACAAGGAGTTGAAGGCCTATGTTCAGAAGCCTTACCTGTTTCAAGCAGAGTTCTTCTCTCTCAGACTCTTGCAATGAATAAACTAAAGGAAGGTGGAGGTGTGGAAGACATTTTAAGATTTATACTTGTCATTTCAAATGATGATCTAGCTATAATTGTCAGTAATAACCATAGAAACCTAAAGGAAGAAAGATAAGCTAGTTTAAGTTAATAATTAAATAAATCTTAACAGGATTTCAGTATTCCACACACTTCACTGTCACCTCTGAAATCTCAAGAAGATTCAAAAATCACTACAGAAGATTTATATAGAATTGTGTAATCAATCAACTTACATCCATAATTGTCACCAAACATCCTTAAACTTCTCAAATGTGATGCTAGGTCTTGGAATGGACAATTTCTCTTGAAGAATACATGGCATAACATAGCCCCTTTCTTAGCTTAAAAAGTAATTTTCTCTCCTTTCCCATTATCTATGTATTGTTTTTCCCTCTGGACAGGTTGTAAGGGTAGTCCACATTAACAGCTAAATGACAAAGAAGGAAACATATTTGTGACTTTCTTATTTACAGTCTGACCTACAGCAAAAAAAAAAAAAAATAGGGAGAATATATTATAAAGAGAGTTATGAGGATATGGCAATAGAGCCAAATAGTCTGCAGTTTTAAGAAGATTCAGACAGCAAGGAAGGACACTTTTTCCAAAGTATTCTATCAAATAAAGATATATTTTTAAATTTTCTATATTAAAATCATAATGACATGTTGGGTGGAGTGAGTACTTTAGACATATCCTAGGATCTACAGAAATCAGATAATGAACTTTCCTGACAAACAGGATATATGTTTATGGTGTTTTGGGGACACAATTCTAGCTTCAAAGACTACTTTTCTGTGATCCAATGCAGCCTGCCCAGAGCAATAAAACTATGTGTGAGCAGCAATGTACAAATGTCCAAAGGAAAAGAAGGACCAAGGCATTTATGGTATAAGTTTTTGGTTTTACCTGATGTCTTAAATAGAACTCAATTAGAAAAACCAAATCAAACCCAAAACCTAAAAAAAGCCCCAAAAGAACAATCAGTCAAAAAACCCCCACTAACATGATAAATTTAATGCCTCCAGAAATATATATTACCCAGAATAGAAGACCAAAAATCAGACGAAAAACGATAAAAATAGACGGGGAAACCTTTTTGAGGGAACTAGGGAAATATCTGGCTGTAGGAAGAGTTGAGGACTAGGAGAGGAGCTGGAAGATGAAATCAGGCTGCCTGGTAAGATGAGGTTAAATCCACTAGCAACAATGAGCAAATCAAAAGACAAAAGTTATATTAAATGGCAGTGCAAGTTAATGAAATGGCAGCAGTGAATTAAAAACAGGCCAAAATCCAAAAGGCAGCAAAGGAAAAGTTAATCAAATGGCAACAGTGAGGTGAAAAGTGGCAGAGTTAATTAATGTCAGCACAACTCAGACAGATAGTCAAACGGCAGGGAAAGATTAAAAACTGGCGACGCTTAGCAGCAGCAGATGACACTTGATGACACTTAGACTGTGTGGAGAATCCAGAGGGTGGGTTTTGTACAAATGCTGCAGTATCCTTTTGGAGGCAGTTAGGAAGGGTCTTCCCTGGAGCCCAGCACAGCTTAGAGGAGCCAGATTTTGCCTGCCCAGGAGATAAGGCACAAACACAGCTCTGCTGTGGGGACTTGGTGCTTATTCCCTCAGGGAACAGGAGGTATGAGAGTGTGAATTCACTCTTCTGGGCACTATTTTATCAGGGACTGTACCTGAGAGTATCTCCTTCTGCATTTTGGTTCTAACTGACTTGTTCATAAAAAAATCCAGACAGCTCTTTAGAGGAATAAAAATAGCACCAAATAGCACTGACAATTTGAAAAAAAAAAAAATCTCAGAGAAACAAGCACATATTCCTAAATTTCCCCCTATTTTTAAATCTGACTACTAATGTATAACATTCCCAATTACCCTGTGAGACCATAATTTCTGTAAGAGTGATTGGTGAAAAATTTGGAAGCCTTTTTGAAGGCTAAATACCCTAAACCTGCTGTATCATTCCTATCAGCATGTTTTTAACTACAGCATAAACCATTAAGCAACTTGTGAGCAATGACTTACTTTAAAAAAACACATTTGTTTTTTCTCAGACTGTTGAATTACATTTCCATTCATTGTTTTTCATGTTTTCCAGCAACCTGCTCGAAAGCATAAGTTGCAAAAGTAAAACCAACAGAGCTAGTTATTACACTAACACTAGGTTGCAGTCAAGCAGAATATTATTGCTCATCTCATGTTTTTCCAGCCTTGTACTAAAATGTGAGACAAAACATAAGATGATGTTTTGAGAAAGAAAACTCAGAGTAATATATTGGCAAAATGCATTAACTGTCATCCTCTATGACTAATTTTGGGTTTCCTACACAACAAGAATTACAGAAAACTAAAGAGAAAGGAGTGAACATCGGAAAAAGGGATCTGAATTTTCTACCTAGTGACATCCCATGGTGAATGTTTTGCTACACTGTTAATGAAAATTGGTAGCTTCTCCTATGGGAAAACAAACCTACTGAAAGAAGAAACCAAATTAGATATAGAACAAAACATAGAGAACAGGCAGAAGGAACTGGGGCTGTTCAGTCTTGGGAAGAAATGATTAAGAGAGGACCTCATCTATGTCTGTCAGTGTCTGCAGGGACGGGTCAGAGCATGCACCAGGCTCTGCTCGGTGGTGCCCAGAAATGGCACAAGAGACAAAGGGAGAAACGGATGCACAGGAAATGCCACCTGAACATGAGGAAGAACTTCTTCACTCTGCAGTGACCGAGCACTGGAGCAGATCACCCAGAAAGGGCATGGAGTCTCCCTCACTGGAGACGTTCCAAAACGATCGGGATGCAATCCTGTGCCATGTGCTCTGGGATGACCCTGCTTGAGCAGGGAGGTAGGACCAGATGACCCACTGTGGTCCCTTCCAACCTTAACCACTGTGTGATTCTGTGATTGATAGTGGAGAGCTTAATATAAAGGCCAGCATCCTTTGTAAAGTGAAGCACCATGGCCACCATTTCCATCACAGATTGTGTCCTCCAGTATTTCTTACTCAAGGGTGTCAATCTCATCTGTAAACCCATGAGTCAATCAATACCTTGATAGGTTCACTGCAGTGGCCTTCTGTTTCCTGAAGAAGAATATATTCCTCTACCACATGTAGATTAATAAAATCTGGTCTAATTATAATGAATACTGTTGTAAACCATGTTCATTCAAGGTGACATGTTTAGAAAACATGCTGTGAGAGGAGACTAGAGTGGTTGAGGCCTGGGATCAGCTTCAGAACAGCCAGTAAAGACATACCTGTTAAGTGCACACCAGAAGAGCTTTAGAAAACAATAGGAAAGCTTATTAAATCATCAGAATAGTGAAGATAAAACAGTTTAAAAAGTGCATCATAATCATGTGCCTAATATGCTTTTTCCAAGACTCAGGGTAACATTGAACCACTGCTGTGTCAGCAGGAATCTTTACCTTAAATATTGTTCAGTGATTAAGAGGTGACAGAAGGAGTTTTAGAGTTACAAGTTCATACCAGACAATTTTATTTGTACAACAGCACAGCTGGAGTTCTCCATCCTTAAACTTTAAAGGAAAAAAAAAATCTTAAATGGTTACAGTGTTGGCAGGCTGGAAAATTAAAGAAGGTGAAAATTATTAGCTTTGCGTCATTATGACTAGTAACTCCTAAAGCTACCACAAAGGCAACAAGTATGCCTTAGTTATTCTAAAATGTCAGTACAATTAAAAAGAAAGCCATAAGAGATCAAGATGTGAAAATATTGCTTTCTTTAGCATAAAAATCAGCAATGTTTTTAGTTAAAAAAGAAGTCAGAGGTATTCTTAAGCATTTGTTTACACACAAGCAAAATGTGGCATTTTGATTGAGTAAAATATCTGTAACAGTATCTGTATAATTGAAGTATCTATTATTTTCTCAAAAACAGCATGTATCTGCTGATATACTAATTACTGTTCATTGAACAAGAGGGAAAATCCTTTAAGCATTCCTGGGAAGAGTGTTCAAAATACTATGTTAATAAAAAGATCTACACCTACAAGAGGTGATTACATCACTTCTAGTTTTGTGCCAATAAAAATGAACCTGAAGCTAGTGTTTCAACATTCAGGAGCTTCAAGGAAGGAAGGAAGGAGCACTTACCTGGATGTAGATGCTCCAGTGGAACAAATTGTCATAGCTACTCAATGGCATGAGAAGAATGTGTATAGCTGAGGACACTTCCTTTGGAAGTAAATACTGTGCGGGGGGGAGGGGTTGTGGAGGGGAAAGGCAGTTTTGAAGACACAGATTTTCCATGACCTTTCAACATATTTACATTAAGACAACACTTCAAAGCTTAGAAATGCTGTTTTTCAAAATAACTGATGTATGCAATAGTTACATATAAGGGACTTAACTGCTTGGCCATGGTCTGAGATCCAGCACCTCTAGTGGAAACTGGCAATGAAAAGATGTTCTGTGTAAAATTAACCCTTGCATATCATCCAAAGCCCTTCTATTTCCCACGGTATTCACAATGTTTTTTTGTCAACTTAGGTTGACTCATAGATTGCATCTCAATCTCTGGGTATTCTTTACCCATTGTGTCTGCCAGAGAAGTGGCTGTGTGGAATATGGGGACAAAACTGGAAGTGACTTCCTGGTGAATTTTGAGGGCTCCCTATAGTAGAAAGACAGAAAAACAAAACATTCAACCAAGATGTAGTATTTCTATAAACCAATGTAAGTGTAGTGAGAAAGTTCAGAAATGATCACAGGAGCCTCTCCATGTGCAGACCTGAGGCAGTAAAACTGATAATGATAACACCATCCAGCAGGAAAGTCACAAGAAAAAACCCACAGCACAAGGCTGAAAAAGGCAAAGAGGATATATGTTTGATATATATTGCATTTTCTCAGTCCCAAAGTCACTACTTTTAGTGTACCAGTAAAGTCTCACCTTATCTACACACATTTACTATGAAATTGGCTGTATATGCTGATGTTTATGAGTATAATGTAAAGTGCTCAAAAGCTCCACAAAAAGGCTATTTTAATTCTGCTTCCTTTATACTACTCTAAGTAATAAAAATACTATTGCATCGATAATACTACAGGTGATAGCAGCAGGGGGAGTTTTAAAAAAAATCTTCTGGATGTTATTATGCCACATATGTCTCTAAACAATAAACTAATAAATGCTTTGGACAAGCTCAAAGCCTGATTGACTTTAAGAGAAAATAATGAGATATGTCCCAAAACTCAAAATTAGATTTTGTGCAGGCATCCTCTTAACCTGAAATCTAATACACTAAGGAGAAAATAAAGTCAGCCGTGGAATTTCGTCAAAGAATGAAGGGTCTCTAAACTTTTAATTAGTGCCTGTAACTTGTAGTATTCATTCTTATTACAAGAAAGTCTTTTTAGACATAGATTTTATTATTCTTGTTTGTTTCAACTTTCAAACTCATGAAATGAACAGTACAGTGAAACCAGTTGTCAATAAGATTATGGCACTTAAATTCCAGTCTTAAACAGTCAAACTTGCTGCATGTACTCACAAGCCTGAAATTGTAATACACAGATTTTCATCTTTAGCCACAACTTGGTTCCATTTATGCCAATGTGAGCTGGACGCAGCCTTGAAGTGATTATTTTCATTTCTTCTCTGTTAAAATGAGATGATGTCCACTTACTTTACATGCTTATTGGAGAGTGGAATAATGAAAAAGGCAAATTTGAAATGTTGAGTTTTCAATACATTTACCCTATAAGGTATTTTTCATATGCAAGAGGACCAAGTCTAGAGTGCAGTAAGAATACATAATAAAACTCTTATTTTCCTCATTTTACTTACCTCTTCTGAAATTCTTCAGGAAAGAGCAAAATGCAAAAGAAAAAGGAAAAGGTATGTAACAGCATATTGAAAGAAAGTGGTGTTTAGTGTCGGTTAACAAAAGATATGGAATCTCTTCATAATTGCCTTATCTACGTAAGTTGGAATCCTTAGTACATTTTCAGCTTAGGAGAATGATATTCAGTATTAATTTTTCCATCAATATATGTGACTACTTATATCTTTCCTCCTTCAGAACCAATCTATGACCATTCAAGTACAAACTCAAAAAACAAACATGAAGAGAGAATACATCTGTGAGAAACTGGCAGTTGAAAGTTCCTATCACGACTTGCCACAAAGGAACTTAGAATTTCTAAAATGTGAGAATTTCATCTGGTTACAGAAAAATCATGTGGGAGCAGCAGATACAGGGTATTTTGGTCAGAGAAGCCTGTTTAATTCACAGCTGGCAGCCTGTTGCTGATGTAGCTGTATCCCTCTCCACTGTCCTACTGCAGAAGAATTATCATTGCAGCAGAGTCATGTGCCCTTAAAACTAGTTAGAGTCTGGTTTTTTTTGGTTCAATGACTATTCAGTTATACATAATACATGAGCAGATTTCTAGGAGAGAAAAACACAGGCACATGCATAGTGAGGAAATACTCAAGCATGCAGAATCGGCCGAAGGACTGCTGTGTGTGCCCACACCCTCTCTGCAGTGTGCTAGAGAAGAGTGCAGCTACCAGAGGCAGACCACAGCCACTGGTACTTGTGCTGCAGTCTCTGTGCCCCTTTTATAGACCTCCTGGGAGCAAATTTTGGGCTTTTCAGAGGACTCTTATAGTTCTTAAAGACCTCCAAGGTACCTGCCTCTGTTGGGAGAGCGGTGACGGAGGCCATAAATGCTGGTGAGCTCCAGCAGCAGCCAGGACTGCTGACGACTGTCTGTGTGCACAGTAATCTTGGTGCACT
Organism: Corvus moneduloides; assembly: GCF_009650955.1. NCBI lineage: Eukaryota > Metazoa > Chordata > Aves > Passeriformes > Corvidae > Corvus > Corvus moneduloides. The sequence continues at coordinate 14,495,520 of NC_045477.1, read as the reverse complement.
CCTTGAAGCAGCAATTGCTCCCACTGCTCCAGTGACCCAGCCCACCACAAACCTTGGCTCAGCTGAATTTCCAAGGGAGGATGCAGCTCTACAGGTGTAGGACTGCAGGAAGTGCATGGGGATATGACCGGAGAGAATCCAGCAAAGGACAACTAAGATGATTAAGGGTGTTGGCTTGTCTGGTTTATGAGGGGAGGCTGTGACATTCGGGACTGATTATTCTGGAGCAGAACAGTCCTCAAGGGGAATTTTATCAATGCAAAGGCAGTCAAACATGGGAATAGCTTGCCCAGCCACATTGTGGAGTCTCCAAGAATGGACACAGTCCTGGGCAAGGTACTCTGTCTAACTCTGCTCTGAGCAGGACATTGGACCAGGCAATCTCCAGGTGTGCCTTCCTCCTTCAGCTACTCCATGATTGCAAGGGACTCATAGAGTTTCCATCACTTCAAACATCGCTTCATTGGTCTGCTCTAGCACCCATGTGGAACTCCTGTCACCATCAGTCAGAGTGATTGTTTGCAGGTTTCTTTTCAGACAAAAAAGTAGAAAATCATAAAATTTGTTATGAAAAAAAAGGAAAAGCTATGTGGCAGCCAGCCAGAGTAGTGTTTCCATGGAATTTCAGTAAACTTTATCGCATGAGGTGTGGGATAAGTGTTTTTGAAAGTGCACAGCCTGCTGAGCTGATGTTGGGCCTGAGTTTATTTCAGTGAGCATCCATCCTGTCAGTCTGAGGTAGGTCCTGGAGCCAACAACCTGTTAACATGGCCAAGGCAGCCTCTTGGGAGGGAGGTAGTTTGATCCAGAAGGAATCCCTATAGGTAACAAGTGTGAATGAAGCACCAATGACGGAACAAGAAAGATCTTTGACAGAAATACAGAGCAAAGAAAATTAACAGTATGGACATACTCTGTCATAGAAAAGTGATTGCTGAAATAGATGTACAGAGACAGCTAAGCCACTTGCAGTTCCCGTGGCTCATAAAGACTTACACACACACCAGTGTGATTTCAGACTGCTCAAGCTACGAAGGGGAAGATTTGAGGAATGAGATTCTGTCCATCACTTGTAGTTAAATATATTGCTGAAAATCCCTGTGGCTGCTCCCTGCAGCCACCTAAATGCATATCAGGAAGAAAACACCCTTGGTGCATGAGTTACTCTGCCAGAGGTAACACCAAAGTACAGTTCACACAGTGAGCTCCAGAACACAGATTTTGTGGCAAGAAGTAAACGGTGTGACCAGTTGGAGGCCCAGAAGCAGAAGAGATCATAGATCAGCTTGTGCCTTTGGGGGAAGCTGGTTACCTAAGACAACAAGCAAGCAGAGTGTTCAGGACAGTGAAGGCAAGAAGAAATGTGCAAAAACAAAAAAGTGGTTGTTACTACTATTTTAGCAGTCATCAATGTAAATCTTACACCACTACAATGTAGCCTAATCTATCACTTTCTGTAATATACAGATAATTCCATTACCATATTTTGAAAACACTATCCACTTTCTTTTATGTCAATCAGGTAACACAGATCACAACATAATTTTTTAGGAGTTAGCCTAGTCTTGGGGTAGTATATTCAGGAACTCATTCACATTGATACAGCATTGCTTGGCCTGTAAATTCCTACACTGTGCTCTTTCACATCTCTTCACTCACACTGTCACATTGAAAGTGTACGGATTCTTTAGCCCTCCTCCCAGCTGCCTTCCTTGAGAGTTCATGGCTTTGCTACAGAAAATACTACTCTTTTCCCCTCATTTCTTTGTGTTCTTCATTTTATCTTTCTCTCCTGAAATTAATGATTTTATGACATTTAATCCATTTAATTTTCTCTTCACCTTCACTGTCTATCATTAACCCAGCTCCACAGATTGCCTTGTGTCTTTCTAAATCATCTCCTTTGTTATTACGCATTCTTTTTGCTTTTTTTTTTGCAACCTTTGATCTTCCTTTATTTCTCCAGCTCTCTTTTACACCCAGATTATGATTTTTAGTTAAAAAAAAAAAAAAAAAAGAAAGAGAAAAAAATTAACACTGAGTTGCTTATTTCCATTGACCCTTTTCTTTTAGCCTATTGTAATGTATTTTATTATTTACTACTTGAAGGCTGCTTTTTGTCCCTGGTAGTATCCTATTTACCCAAGAACAATGATTGGTTAGACATCACAATATTTAATGTGGGTGTTGCAGAGAAATAAACTATCAAGTATGCTGATCATGTAAGTACTGAAATGGCAAGGCTTTCATGAGCACTTCCAGGAAAAACTGGCACAATCTGTACTTTGAAATCCATGTTAAAAAGACACAAGGGATTTATATTAGAAGCTTGACTTGAACTCAAGTGGAAAGGTAAAATATTTTTTTCCTTTTCATGTTACTTTTGATATAGAATTTAGAACATCAGAGATCTGCATTATAAAAATGACCACTTAACAATAAATTGGTTTTGAGAGTCTATAAAAGAAATAGTTATAAATGAGCTACATATATTTTTACAGTTTGTCAATTGAAATAAAATAGATTTTCCCAGGTAGAAATAACACAAGATGCAATATGTGTACTAACATTTGTCATTACTGATGGATATCAGCAAGACCATTTGATAAATAATGGGATAATTTGAACTAGAGTTCAAACAAAACTGGTAAACCTTGCCCCTTAAAGGGAAAAATATATTACCTCTTTTACTTGTGCCGTGAGTGCAGTGAGGTTTGTATGTATGGAGGAGAGCTTACTCTTGATTCTGCAGCTTTACCAAAACACTCACTAGAATAGTGAGGTTAGCAGGAGATTATTTCCTATAGTCAAACTTTCAGTGATCATTTACTTTTTCTCTTTAAAGAACAGTGGTGGTGCCTATTCTATTAAACCATATTTATTCATATTTAATTTACAATACAGATGTGTGTGATCTGACTTCCCATGGCAGGTATTAAGGATATTTGCCACATAAAGTTCAGGTGGCAAAATAAAATCTGTCCTCTCTGGATATATACTGGAAACTTTATGAAGAACTTCAGGTTCAAAACAAGGTGTGTCTGCCTCGTATACTGTTAATGTCACCTCAAAAATTAGTCTTAATTAACACCAAGCAATATTCCTGAATATTTATTTATTCCTATAAATGCCAATTTACCCAGGTCCTTCACAGAAGATTGTGAGTGATTAAGAGGACAGCACTAAGATAACCATACCATGGTCTCAGTGCTTTTGTGCTAACATTTTGTCAGATACATTATCATGCTTATCTTTATAATTTTCCCTTATCTTTTCTACACTGTGTGCCATTCTTTGCTTTTACTATTTGCATCACACTTGGATTGTTATTCAGTCTTTGACATTTTTGCAATATGGAATTAGATAACCATCATACTGTTTCAGATGTGTCCGTATTTCCCTTCTGAAATTTCTATATCATGGTTGCATTAACAATGTAATTAAGAAACATGTCAACACGTTGGACCTTATGCATTATTCATCATTTGTTGAGCTATGATCCATCACAATGGCCTAGTGGGAGCTTTCAAACCACCTCATTCGATCAGCTTAATCAATTTACTGCTGAAGATTAATGTTGCTGTGCTGGTGAAAAGCAGACAATTGCAAAGTATATAGTTTTACACCAAATTCTCTGTTTTAAATTCACATATGACTCATGTACATATGCATGAATATATGTGTAAGTATCTGCATATACACAGGAGAGGAATCAAATAAGACTTTTGAAAATTTAGCGGTACATATATGTATGTCCTGATTTCCCACCAATCTCCTTTTGCTAAACATGCCAGGATTGCTTTCTGCAGTGTTACTGTGACTTTCCTCCCTATTCTGGCCTATTTTGACTGTTGTGTGCAATGCTCATGTACCACCATATAGAACATGCATATCGTTGGTACAGTTGGTGCAGGCAAGATGAAGATTCAGTGCTGCTGTAAGAGCAGCATATTGACTTTCCCATATTGCTAGACTTATAAAAAAGAAAAAAGTTAATTATTTCTGTAACAATCTAATGTTAACTATATGCAATTACCAGTTGTTTGAGTTTCCTCTATTTAATCTGCTACCATAAAATTCTCTTTAAGAGAAAAATTTGAGATATCCTTCTTGAATTACTTTTCCCCTCCTAGTCTTTGGCACTTTAGCTCTTGTCCTCCTTGTAGGGTTATTATTTTGTACAGAGTTCCATCTTTTGTTTCCATTATTTGGGTGTGACATGTTTAAAGCTTATAGAATGACGTAACCTGCAGTAAAGATATGCCTTTGATTGATGAGAGCTTATTAGGGTCTCTAGAATTCAGATTTGCTCAAGGCTGAAGCTTTACCCTTGCTAAACATTTGTTCTGAACAGAGGTCATCATGATCTGCTCAAAATCAGAATAAAACTAATTAATTAAGAAAATATATTTTAAAGGGAAAGGAAAATTACTGGTGTGAGATTATGTAACAATATATACAGCAATAGAAATAAACTTCTCTTTTCCCCTCCCAAAGCTGCATATAGAGTGCTGTTTGGGCAAAAGCAGGTTAAACAGGTACTTTTAAATATTTAGAGTTATAAAAACCAGGGCTCTCCACTAATATGAAAATACTGAAAATAGATATCTCTTTGAAATAACACCTACAGCAGTTTTCTGATGAGATGAGCAGATTGTTTCCAGAAAAAAGCAAAACCAAAACCTTCTCCTATGACATCCCTACAGCATCCTTGTGTGTCTGTGTGAATGAACATGAGAACTCTGTCATGTACAAATTGTTCTAGACGCACACCTGAGGTTGTTGGCAAGATGCAGTGAAGAAGGATAACCAACAAATGTCTCCAGAGAACTGGAAATTCTAAACTGTGAGCAGTGCAAGGTGCCTAACATTAAGAGAGCAAAAGTGAAGAGTAAGATTAGCTACCTAGTGTGAACCAGATGTCTAAGAGTAAAACAAATTACATAGATTTAAAATTTTTTTTTAACAGATGATAAGAGCCAGAGAAAATTCCTACTTTGTACCTAAGTGGAGAACTCAAAATCCTCTGGATGTTCATCTGCATAATTTGAGGAGAGCTTGTAGCTGGGGTTTATGCTACTCTTGAAAAACAGACAGTATGCCTGATGGCAGATTTTTGGTGACTTAAATTACTAGGTGATTCTTGGAATACTTTATTATCAATTATTGTCCACTTTGATCTAAAATTTATATCAAGAACTATTAAGACCTTAGCTTTGCAAAGAGACGAGAGAAAAAGGAGGAAAATTAATAGCTCTGTAAAGTCCTCTTGAACCATATTTGATATGGAACTAAAAATATGTCCTCCAAAAGTACAGTAGATAAACACTCGGATCAGCAGGTACCAATTAGTGAAGAAATTCAGCAACTGTGTCTGATCTTTGGCCGAGAGCTCTTTATGCTCTTAGACCAGTTTTCACTAATTGTTCCATCTCTTGCTACTGCTCATTTACAACTCTTCTAGCTATTGCTTTTTGGGGCCCTCCACCTGCCATGTAGCCCTGGGAGAGGGGCCCTGAGGGGACAGGCACGGGGTTTCCCAGCCCCTGGTCAGCCTCGTTCCCCGTTGGTTGTTTTGCGTTTCCCTGCGCGGGCAAAGACCCTCGGGTCCCGTGATTGTAAGAGTTCCTCGGCAGAGCTCCGGCCACGCGGCTGGAGAAATAACCATCTCTGAAACATCTACCAAGAATCTGTCCATATATATTTCTTTTCCACGGGCCTCGTTGATTGATATGCGTGTTGCAGTAATCCCCACTGTAACAATTGCTACAGCAATCAAGGTATTGCCCCAAGCTGTTAGCTCATTTTTTCGACCTAAATGTACATGGGGAGAAAATGGCAAGCTCTTAAATAAAGCTCGTCATAGAAGCCAGCTAAGGTTACACTCCCTGTAACTGCTTCCTGTCTCTTCCTTTAAATTGTGCAATGGAAGGGTTTGAGTTAGAGTTATCTAAATTACCGTAATTCTACAGTTTTCCATCTTTGAAGTGTGTGATCTCCGTATTTAGTCTATAAAATACATGTACATATATAAATGCACGCACATGTGTGCATATATATATTTGTGTATAAGAATAAGATATTCAAACATACTAATTTGCCTTGCTCTTTACCTTTTAAATAATTAGATATTCCGATCACTGTGAGGTGCTAATGACTTTTTAAAAAGAATAGTTGTAACCAGCAGAGTTAATCATATAGTACACTCTGGTTTTATAATATTAGGGTAAGGTGTTGAATAAACCTATAAATTTAATACGACAGTCTCCTCAAAGCTTGAGAAATCAGAGGAAATAAAATGTTCATGTGAAAAAGGAAAAAGCTAGAAAAGCAGAAATGTAATTGGATGCTCACAAAGAGCATTTATGGGCTTATTGTGTGACCTCATACAATCTCTCAAACAATATTTCTTCTATGCATGCTGCATTAGTAATTCCATGTTTATTTTCCTTTTTAACTGTAAAATTTTTATAGTTTTATCTAGTCATGTCTACTAGTATTTAATATTTTTCTTCATGTTGCTGCCAAAATGAGATTTTAAACTCCTTGGGCAGAGATCACAAGTATGATTTTTCTGTGTAAAGCATCTATAATTCTTCTGTCCACTATAAACCACTGGTTCTCTAAGCACCTTTGTTCCACAAAATAGATGCCCATTAATTCTTCACACATTGTACCAAAATAATTTCAAAATTTAGCATCAATCCCTCAAAAACTCTGTTTCATAAAAAATTCTGGTAGCTGAATGAAATTTACTCCAAATATTCTTTAAAAACCCAGAGTTTCAGAAAGCCTCAGAACATTTGAGTGTCATTGACTCCTAATGCATATGAACACAAGTAACTAACATAGTTATTTTTTCTGACTGTCTGGAATAATAGCTGAAAAGCCAAGGAATTAAGCAATTTGTTCAACAGTCCTAGGTTCCCATCAGGTCTAGGTGGATTTTCATGCAGTTTCTCCTTATTTCTTTTGATCCTTCCATACTTTCCTCTAATTTTAACTTTCTCAGGCTCTTGCTAACGCCTTGTGTTTGATAGTTTCTGGAATATCAACAACCATATTCCCTTTCCAAATTCTGTATTTCACATCAAAGCTTTATTCTGCCTAATTTCTCGTCTGTTGTACTAACAAACTCTCCTGGATGTTTAGTTTATATTATGAACTCGTTAAACTAGAAATAAACTCAGTGCTTTAAGTGCTCTGGTGACTTGCAGTGGCAGTAATACAAATCCAGTGGAACAGAGGGTATGTAGGGAGAAGCAGCAAGATGCCTTGCAGTCACTGAGTTCATCTCTTATCAGCCAAGCTATCACTGCACAGAACCAACCCTTTGGGAATGGAAAAGTAAGAAACTACTCTCCTTACAACCACACACACACACACAGGTATCTTAATGGCACACTACAAATATCAGCATCTCAGTGTCATTTTTAGCAAAGTAATAACATTTAATAACTGGAAATTGTGTATTTCTGCAGCTCCTGAATTCATCAAAAAGCACACCCTTCAAGTGGGAGATTTCCAACGTGTTACCCAAACCAACATTTCAGATTTAAGTATCTATTCCAATTTAAACTAAAAAAACTCCAAAGAACTATTTCCAACCTTACTGACTGTGCAGTAAAGGATAAATATTGGTTAAACCTTTTCTAAACTCTTACCGCATTATTTATCTGAGACATTCAAAGTATTATCATTAATCATTCAATAGCAAAGCAGACCTGCATAACAATTAAAAATAAGTACACAAATGAAACCTTGCACATCTCACTTGGCCTATTTATATTTTCTGCAGATTTTAAATAGTAGTCGATGTGGCAATTAAAGGTGAAGAGAGGATTTTACAAAGAGATACTATTTAGCATCACCCTAGGCCAAAAAATCCCTGTTTCACTTTTCCAGTTAGACCAATAATAAATATTTTCTGTAAATCCTGCATAATTATTTTGATTCACATTTTCTGAAAATTATAACATTGGCAAAATGCTTTTTCTTAAATTTCCTGGCAAGAGTTTTGACAAGGAAAATACATATTTTATGTATGTTAGCAGATTAATAACTGGTATTTTCTTATTAACTGTTCCCTTTATCTGTGGTTTGCATTCTGGAAATTTGATTATATGCATGAAATTTTTGTGACTGTACAGTAAAAAAATGTGTAAAGAAACACTGGGTCTCGGTGCTTTGGAATTAAAAAATAAACAAGCAAACAAACAAAATATATAAAAAAAGAAAACAACCCAATTAAATATCTTTTAATGGGGAAATTCATACTTCATCCTTTTCTGAAAAACATGCACTTAAATAACATGCAAGATGAAATGAGCCTAAATCCACAACTTCCCTATAGGCAGGAAAACCTGTAAATCAGAGCCTCTCTCCAGCAGCTCCCCACCCCTGAGCTGGGGAGCCCAGCACTGGAGCCAGCACTCCAGGTGTCTTGCACGAGCTGCCAGCAGAGGGGAGGGATCACCTCCCTGGATCTGCTGGCAGCACTCCTCCTAATGCAGCCCAGGGTACTCTTTATAGCAGATAATGCTGACCATTATTTTGAAAAAATTATTCAACAGTGCTTGTGGTTAATGACTAATTAACACTATAAATAGCATTATGCATTTACAAGTAAAGGTTGAAACATTAAAAAAATACAGGAAACTAATCTCCATTTTACACAAAATGTTTCCATGGGCATTTTTTATTTAGACATTATATTGAATGACTATTGATGATTCTGACAGATCAGTGAATGAAGATAGGTTTGAAATAGAGGATAAATATACTTTTTCAAATGCTAGAGGGCCCCTTAAGAAGCTTTGAAATTTTTAATGATTTTAGAAACTGATATAAAACTTATATCATTTATTGGTTTGCCTTCCTTTCACAAGGAAGGTATTAAAATATTGCAGAAATAGTCTGTGTGTATTACAAACTACTCCTGGTTCCCTGAACCAAAAAAAATAACCTTCCATTTTCTGCTTCTCTTATCAATTTTTGTGCCGGTCTTTTAAACTTATTTTCCATAAAATTAAACATATATAAAGAAACATAGTAGCCCACTGTCAGGACAGACTTTAAATGTGGACTTACCTACAAGTCACAGAAGGCCCTAAAGCTCTCACAGTGACTTCCCTTTGTTGCCTCTCAGTGTGATCCTTCCTGCTTCTGTTCCTTGGCCTCCCAGTTACTGTGGCACAGGTTTTGTCCAGAGACTATGGAAATTAAGAGTAGGTTCTGTGTCACAAAGTGGACAGCTGAGAAATCTGAGCTTGTGCCAAACAAAGCACTAATAACAAGAACAGCAAAGTTGTATCAGTGTGAAGTTAATTATCTCCACCGGGACATGCAAATAATCAGCAGGACGGCCTGACCATGCTATGGCAGTTGCATGGCTTTTCCAAATGAACCCAAGGAGCCTTTCCAGAACTTGCTTGGACCTCTGTGAGAGGACCACAGAGCATCATGCTGGGCTGCCAAGGTGTGCCTCGGAGCTCCTCAATGGAATACTTTGAGAACATAAGAAGGAAGGTCGTTTACTGCCACAATAGATTATAACAATTTATTGTGAATTTAAGAAGGAGCTTTTCACAGCACATTCTTGAACTGCTGCTGTTCTGAGTTTTCTATTCAATCAGCTTCTATTATATCTTCATTAACAAAGTGTCTGATGCAGCATGACCTGATTGAGTACTTATACTCTAGAAATCAGATATTTCCATATTTAAAAAAATTCAGCCACAACTATCCATATGTCTGAGCTTCAAAACACTAGGCCGAAATTTCACTGGAACAATTTGCTTAAAATTTGGGAAAAAAACCCTTCACAGATTTCGCCTTTTTAAGTCTATGCTAAGGCTTAGATTTTATGAAGCCAAACAAATGGTTGGGCAGTGCATGCTGGAATCAAAGCAAGTCCTCTGTGACCTTCAAACCTTTGAGCTTAATGTTTTGACAAAAATTCACTGCCACAAAATACATGCAAAAAAATGCCAGACATATATGCACATGCACAAAAAGAAGTTCTAAATACTATTAAACTCTTAGTTAGTAGTCCTGTCATTGAAACAGGAAAAAAGAAGAATGAATTTGAGGACTATAATTATTATATGTGAGCTACTCAACATTTCTCTGACTCAGGCTTTTGGTTTTTTGCAAGTATATACCTGGGCCGGTTGTCTTCCCTGCCTGCGCTAATTACTGTTATTCTGCTGCTGCTCTGTTCTAATTTTTAAGTAATCCATTGTTTGAATTCAATCTGTTTTCCCTATGCTGCTTCCTATCAGCTGTAACATGAAGAACCAGAAAGATAATCAGGCAAGGAATTTAATCTATTTGTAAGTAAAACACCTAGTTTGAATTACCAATTCCACTTTTATCTAAACCCTGTGACCTGGAGCACCTATTATAGCAACAACACACACCCATAAGGTTGATTTTTTTTTTCACAGACGGCTTATTTAAAATAAAATATGCACTACGTTTTTTATTTGTAGTGACTGCTGTGATTTGTGAGTTAATGAAGGTAACTCCAGATGCAACAGACATATTATGTGATTGATAGTAATTATGTCAACTTATTACCAACAGTAGAAATGTAATCTGGCTTCATGTTACATGAAATTGTTGCTTGGTGGAGTCAGATTTGTAAATTGTAATTGTGATTTTTATTATAAAATGAAACCACGACATGAGTTCTACCATTTCTCACAATGTACCAAAGGCTTCACCATCCTAATCCCAGCAATGTGTTGTTTACAAATGGGGAGAACTCATCTAAACTGAACCAGCTGCTAGGATCTAGTTCTGTTTGTTTCATTTACTGTAAATGAGATCTCCTTTTAAAAGATATTAGTCTCCTTCCCTTCTTTAATATTTATTTCTCAAAGAGCATTGAACTGGAGGCTCAGCATTTTAATACGTGAAGAGAACCTGAGGCTCTTTCTACCTAAATTTAACGAAACAGGTAGGAGCCATAAGATATTGCATAATATTGCTTAATTGCCTGACTGATTCATTGAGCATTATTTGCCTAAATGATTATTTTCCGTATCTCCCATTAACCACATAATTGCTGAACTGCCCTATGGCTTCTATTTTCCTCATCTACCACATTTTCATTGAAACCTGTACACTTGTACCTTTCTAATGAATTTTTTGTTGCCTTCATAAACAGAAATACTTCATTTTACTATTTTACTATTCCTTTTGTTTCTCTCCAAATACTGCTTCTGCTTTTCTCATCCTTTTTCTGTCTTGCTATTTCCATTTAGTAGAGGTTAATTCAATTATGATTCCTTCTAGACAGTTTTTTAATTTCACCTACATTTTGCTTCTGTGTTGATCAACAGGCTGTCCTAAGAAAAATGTTATGTCAGGCTAGTGTAAAAAACAGCTGTAAAAGTCCTTAGCTAGCTAATGTAAGGAAACTTATGTCAACTGCATAATTAATAACAAAATGAGGGTAAGGAGTATGTATGACTCAAACCCATGATTAGTAAGACAAGAAGCTGGGAGATTCTATGCATGAGGTCAGTAAAAGCTCACTCAAGCTGTGCTTTGATGGTGTTTTCTGTTCTTAGTTCCAGAGGTCCATGTACAGACAGGTAGAGCCAAGAACTGGTTTTAATGTATGTAGGCAAGCTACTGTATTTTCTATCCTGAACAAATCCTGCCAATTTGAAATAGGCAACAAAGTGAAATAAAATAGTTCTATCATGTTCTAGAAGGAGAGCAGGCAGTCTCTAAACAGTTTATGCATAAAAAATTGTCTACAGTATCAGAAAACCTTCCATGGAACAGTTAGACTGGCATCCTAGAAGCAGAAAATGCTCACTTTAAGCAAGCATTGAATCCCATGCAGATAAAGCCTCACTTTCCACTGCTTCTCTTATAGGTGCTATGTATGTGACTAATTTTTTCCTGTGTATAGGCAAGCAGACAAACATAACTCAGTCTAACATAAAGTCAGCTTCAGTCCTGTTCTGTGATTTTTTTTTACTGAAGTCTGTTTGCAGAAATCATTGCACGTCAGAAGTCCCGAGGATTGAAAAAGTAATAGCAAGTTACACAGCTGGAATATAACTACTCCAAATTTTTTGTTTACAAAGTCCCATTAGCCATAATTTCATCCCCTAGATGCCTTATTACATAAACAGATGTCTGACAGCCAACCTAGATGGTTTATGAAATCTCTGTACTCCCATAATTCCATGCTAAATCTCATCAGAACAAAATACTTGTTTACCAACTTGAAATGAGCGAACATTCTGAATTTTCCTTTTGTGCATGTGTGTGCTAGTTGCAGACACGGTTTTAAAGGAAAAAAAATATATATGTGCATAACTTTTGTTGTCCACACAAACCTGTCCACTAACCACAAGGGAAATTAATTCACCTGCAGAAAATACTCATTTTGTTCCACTCTGCCTACCTGAGATTGTTGAGTGAATTGACAGAGACAGACCTTGCTGAGAATTGCAATATACCACTAGGAAGCTTATGTGCAGAGAACATATATTTTATCTATCCAGCAATGTTTTTGAATTTAAAACCACAAACAGTTTTAGTCTGCAAGAGATTGAACATTGTGCAGACCTAAAAGAGTTCTAGTTGAAAAGCCTATGCACATTTTGCCACTTATAATAATAAAATGGAGCAGTACTCACATATTGTGGATGCTTACATCATGGAAAGAAGAGTTTCTCAGCATCTTGACCACCATGTAGTAGCCAAGAGGAAGGTTTTTCTTCCCATACTTCATAAATAATTTCAAAATATGATTCACAAATAACTATGTGGAGGCTATTACTTGTGGCTGCATTCACACTCCTGTTGCATCCTATGCAACACCAGGGAGTCAAAACCCCCACTGTGCTATACCATCCTACATACACTTACTGTACCCAGTGTGATGGGAGCATCCACAGGTATTTAGACACTCTCCAGTGAATTTTATCCCTGTGAGACCCCAAAGGCTGGTGTGGCCTGCTTGTAACACTCCTGTTCCTTCATATCACAACTCACTGCCCCTTCTTCTGCACAGTGAGCTTCTTTGGGGAAAAAACGAAAGGCAGGGCATGTAGCCCACACATGCACTGTCCTGTCCTGGTTATCATGTCCATTAAGGTGCTTCCCCATTCCAGGGGAAACCACTGCAAGACACCCTTTCATGCTGCCCATGACACACTTGGGCTGCCCTCCACAAGTTGCCACCTTGAAGCTGTCATACCCATGTAATCTCTGAGCAGCCGCAGATCAGATGAAAAGTGGACACTGAAAAACCTCTTCAGCTCCAGCAGAACATCTGTGGAACACTTCTGAGGCAGCCTCTGAGATCAGGCATGGTGCTGCCAGGCTCAGGCAACATTGCCTGCATGCCTAAGAAACCAGGATAAAATGCCAATCCAGCAGAACATGTATGTGAGGTCAGTAAGGAAAGCCCCAAAGAGATTGACAAGGCAAAACAGAAGACCCATCTGATGAGCCCATGAATCAGAGACTATTTGGAGGAAAAACTCACATGAAGGAGAAGGAGAAAGGGGCAGAAAGTAGGTGTGTGCCATGCAGCTCTCCTTTCCCTCAAATTGATGCTGTTCCAGAGAAATTTTCAACAGTTTTCAGCAAGTGACTGAGGAGGGAGAAGACCACTGTGTGCCCTGTGCTGCCTCCAAGCCCAAATCCTGACCCATGGCTCCCTGGAGAAGCTGTAGCTCTTGACATTTGCTCATGTGCATGGGCATGGACAAACCCCTAGCCCAGGCCCATAGGGAAACGTGGATGTGCAGCACCAGAGATCCCTCTCATCTGTGCAGTGACATCTTGCCTGAGGGCTTGTACAGCTCTCTGAAGGCACCTGCCCTTAGCAGCAGGACATGCCAATCCTTTGAGTTAGAATCACAGAATCACAGAACATTGAGGTGGAGGGGACCCACAAGAATCATTGAGTACAACTCTTAAGCTGCCATCACCTCACAGTCTCTCCCCACCTCCTTTTGGCCCCCTCCCAGCTGGCATTCTTCCAGGATGCAGGGACACAGGAGGTGCATAAGGGTCATACAGAGTTACCAGGGCACATTTCAGCTGTACTTTACCTTCATGTGAACCACTGTATCTCGAACTAGATATCTAGTCAGGGAAGCTATAGAAGACAACCTCCCAAGCCAATACAGAGCCCTGAAGAGGCTGGATTTGACCCGTCTTTTGAGTCTCCATTCTTATGCTTTTAACAACAGATTTTTATCATTATTCTAGTGTCTGAAACAACTTTCCAAATAAACTTAATGTTCTAAGCATAAAGTGTTTGAACAGGTTCTTTGTTGTATTATTTTTTCCCCCAGCTCTTACTAGGGGAATGTGAGATTGGTAACACAAGTTTCCTGGTTTTTTTTTAAATTGTGTACCAATGTTTACCATTGCTATAAAAATGCTCTATAATGGAATAATACCACAAATAAGTTCCCTCTTACTAAGATGAAAATTTCTGCCTTACACTACTTTTCTACAACTATCCCCACTCTCTCACAACAGAGGTTTTTGGAACTGAACTTCACAGCAAGTATGTATTGATAACCTCGTTGCTAAACTCAGGAGAGAGCCAGCTTCTTCTCACAGGAGAAAGCACTGCACAGCAGAGCCTGGATGAAGATCTGTACCTGATGTGATCTGCCATTTCTCTTATAACCACTAAAGTTCAAATTAGACAGAGAGGTAGCCTTTAATAAATATTCAGCAGGACAGTCAGTGAAAGTAGGATCACAATGCACAGCAAGAATATGTTTGTCCTAGCAGTGACTTCTGACTCTTCTGTTCCTCTTCAAATTCTTTTTCCAGTTTTTCTTGGATAAAAATGGATAATGTGAGATGAATAATAGAGAATGAGAGAGTAGGAAGGCACATCACAAAGCTCATCAGAATCCAATAAAACCGACAGCATATGAAGAGTGCATTAAGTTAGAATTTAAAGACAAAAATGATTTCAAGAAAAGAAGAAAACTGTAATCTTCATTTGCAATTCCAGACTTGGAAAGTGGAAAGTTTAAGACAGTATATTGCTGAAATACTCCAGAAGCTTGGGAGACTTTTGACAAGAAAACTTATGAATATCATAAAAGGTAGATGTCAGGTTTTACCGGTACATACTGAACTGTCTATGATATATAAGAAAATAGAAGCCTAGGAATCTTCTAGGACTTTGCAAAATTGGAATAAATATCTTCATATCGGTATGCATGGAGAAGAGCTATAAAAATGGCATGTGTTGCTGACACACACAAACCTACCTGCAAATTCCCAAGAATTCTAAAGCAGACAGTGATTAAATCCTTGCAACAGAGATGGGACAAGGTAAAGACATTAACCACTGTCATCCCCTGACTGGTACCAATGAGACACATCCAAAACAAGCACATTCCTAAGCAGAATTCAAGGAGTGTTGGGAGGGGCTTGAAAACAGATGCTACCTCATCCTCTCTGAACAGAGTGCCCACATAAGGGCAATTTTGTGCCTGATAGCTTGGCAGACTTGCACACTTCCAGGTATTGGCTGGTATGAGACTGAGTGTGAGACTGAAGTCAGTTTTAGCAGTAAGAGACTGCAGAGAATTCAGTAAGTTGTAGCTGTACATACATACTTATACATATATGTGGTATGCATAATTTAATAAGCAATTCAGCATTTATTCATTCAGTTATAGCTTATGGGATTAAATGATCCACCAAACCAAAGGGCCATTTCTAGCGCTAAAGCATAGAAGAAAGCCACAGTTTCTAGGCTGGATCGATCCTATCCTGACAGGCAGTTCTAAAACAGTCCAAAAGAATTTCATCTGTTCCAGCACACAACTGAATATCTCATGATATCTTTCAGTATCCCATTGCAGGCATCTAAATTTAGACCTCTAAATGTAGCAAAACAATTCAAATGCATAAAGACTAGATGTCTTGACCATAGAATACCTGAAACATCTGCTTAGCTGCCATATGTGACAGAGGATCTATGGAAGATATTCAAGAGGTCATCTTAGGGTGGAAGGATACCTTAGGATCTCTAAAATGCTGCTAGACACCTAATTTTAAGTATTTGAATTATTATGTATAGAGATCATTCAGCTCTGAATAGGTAAATAACTAGTGTCATTTGGGAGTTTGTGGGGGTTTTGAGACATCCAGGCAGAGCAGACCGATGACTAACACACTTGTATGAAGACTGCTGTTCCTCAGTGGGGCTCCTCACAATACCTGAAGAGCCTGTTTTCAGATACTTGAATGCTGCTTTGTTCATCTAGGTTATACTAAGCGTACATAGACAGATTCAATGCACTTCTGGAAATCACAACGAGAATGTCTTTCCTTTTGGTTTTTCTTTCAATTTACATATCCTGCTTCTGGGCTGATACAAGAAGGCAAGCATTTCTGTAGGACCTATGTCTTACATGACAGTTTCTTTTATATTCATAAAACACTAGGAAATAAGACAATTAAAGGGGTCTCAGGCAATCACACAAAGCCCCTACATGCTTGCCCATGCTTGAACACCTACATTTATTTACCTGCACCCTCAGACTGGCCTGTGCCTGAGCAGGGTAAGGACAGCCTGGTCCAGGAGAAGTGGCGGATCCCACCCTTTGATAACTTTTGAGGTCCTGCTCGTAGAAGGTGAGTCAGGAGCTTCTGTTGTTCGATGCCAGAAAGCAACCTGCTCCAGAACAGGAATAAAGTGCAGGGGGGCAATGCACAGATTTATTGAGCCAAGATAAAGAACCCAGGCCTTCTGTCCATGGAAAAATATCAAGGAAACTCTGCGTAAAATCATTCAAGTACATTCGCAACATTTGAATTTATGTTTGAGATGCTAAGAGTTAATAGGGAGTGCATACAGGTTTAATGTAAAAATTGCTATTCCATGGGTAGTTACAATGTATGTGATACATAAAGGTTTCTTTCTGCCCATGCCACAGACCATATAAAAGGAAGTATTTTGCTGAAGTAGTATTTTCTAACACAAAACTAATATTTTGCACCAATATTTTTCATCAAATATACTAATATATATTTATTTTTAAAATAAATATTTATTTGAAAACTGTTAAATTGCCATGCCACCAATAATTAGGAGGCATTGTGGGAAGACATGACTTCAGACATTTCCAGTGCCTATATGCTCCTATTTAAGTTTGGTCAGTTGACCACAGAGTAAAATGAAGAGAGGCCAACTTACCAATTTACTCTCAAAGCATGAACTCCTATGGACTGGAACAGGGTGGTAAAAAAGAAACATAGTAAGTATTATTTTTGCACTTTACCTCCATAAACTCCTATTTAGATGCAGAAGAGAGATTTTGAAAAGTAACCTCTGCCAAGTTCAGGACACCAGATGCCACACTGGAAAATTGCCTGGTTGATCTGTGGCATTTGTAGGCAATGAAGGGAAAGGCCGTTGCATCAAGTGAATGAGGACAGAACTATAAAGAAAATAATTTGTGGGTACTTTATTGAATTATGATATGCATACAGACTGTGGAAATTGGATTTCTCTAAACCTGCTGTACTTGAATTTGTAACTTTAACATTCTTTCAGTATGTTTGTTGAAAAATACTGCAGTAAAATATTAATCAAAATGGTTAATGATTGAAAATACTTGTTCAGAAAAACAGTTTTTGGTGGATTTGCAGAACAAATATATTCCACACAATAAGATTTCTTCAAAATGAAAAAGATATTTCACAAGCAAAAATCCAACATACATTCTAAGAAAATATTTACATTTGCTTTTATCATTACTGTTTTCTGTTGTCTTTTTACATATTAACAACGGCACATAATCTGACAGGCTAGAGGGTGAGAGATTATATTATAATAAAATGAAAAAAGTCATATAATGTAGAAAATATTAGAGAAATTAATAATTCTGTTCACATATGGGTAGCCAAAGGGAGATTCTGACTCTGGCTAAACATAATGGAGATGTGTTTTTCAAGAAATCTTTATGGACAGAGGACAGAGATGTTCAGTAGCCCATATCTTCATTTTCTTTTCTCCCTTCCAGTGATGAAAATAGAACACTTAGTATTTGGAGATTTTTACGTTCAGCTTGAGGAGACAAGTCGTATTAAAAGAGCATAATGTGTGTTCGTATTTTTCTGCTTCCCTGACAGATGTTTTTCAAAATTGATTTTCCTGCAAAACCAGTAACATCAGAGAAGCCCATTTATTCAGAAGTTGAATATATTTTTCCTAAATTTAGAGTTTTTGTATTTTTCATAGTGCAGAAACCACACCACAGGACTAAATTTATTTTCTCTTGTGTGTAGTGGCATAACTGAAAGTAGGAGAAACATGTGCCTACTTCCTGTGTATTCCTCACAGTTTGGGAAGTGGTCTTGACTTCTGTAGTTTCAGATAAAAAAGCATTCACATATATCAACTGAGAAACAACCAGAATCGTGATGCAAGACTTCAAAATTTGAATCAACTGCCTTGTTAGAATATTTAAGGTGCAGGTCTCATGTCACTATATAAGACTGTTTAGGACATGACTGTATGTCATACTTAGGACAGTAGGCTCCTAAGTAAAATCCCACAGATACTTACAAAAAGCTCTTTGACGTAATTCAGAGTTAATTAAAAGGAAAGAACACTGGTAAATTACATATCCAGATAAAATATTATAACAGCAAAGTCTACAGGCAACATGGGCATGCAACAGAGTTTTTAAATAGTTACAGTCAGTAAAGCATGCAACTTGAAAACATTTACTTGTTAAAAATTGTCATTCACCTTTAAAATCCAATACTGTAGTATAAAAATAATGACCAAAAAGTCCACAGCCGGGATAACAGCTATGGAGTGATTGAATTATTTCATACATATCAAACACTTGATCTTGGAAGTTGTGTCTGAAGATATAAACAGATTAAGAGAACCACCTCATACTGACTGAAAGTTTTCCTGTGGTTCAACACCTTCCTTAGAAAGGGACCACAGTTAAGTAGTAATAGCAGTTTATGAGGGTGACCCCATCCAGCCCCAGGAAAACTCAGAACTAAATATTAGCCTTAGTAGCTGTATTCATATTTACTCATATTAATATTACATGAGCAAATACAGAAATAGAAGAATATTTCTCTTGTACAGCAGCATAAAGGGGATAGAATTTCCTGAGGAATAAGGAAATATGCAAGTTAGTGGGAGAATCAAGACCACTTTCCTCAAAGGTATGTAAAAAGAGGAAAAAGGTAAGATTTTTTTAGCCAGACTGCAGCATGAGAAAGAACTCTCTCTCACATCTCTACATTGAGTTAAATATGGTTATTATGTGGAAAAATGTAAAAATTATCACACGTGCAGCTACAAGATCAATATGGTTTGCTTCTCATCAATCTCAAAACACATCCACTGCATCACATCTTTGGAACACGTGTTCATATATGATCATGGAAAAATTGTAAGTATTAGGAATTTTATCTTCATCTTCAGGGAATTTAATTAATATCAGCTCTACTAAATATTTAAATAGTTACTGGTGAAAGATTTTTGTGTTAAATGTGTCTGATTAATTTGTTTTACCTACTCATTTTTACAAGTGAGTTGTTATTATCATGTATGAATCAATCATTTTCAATATGTACTTCCAATCACTAAGCAGATGCATAAGTCACTGAGAACAGGATGGGTTTGGGGGAATTTTTTTTCATAATGGGTTGTAAAAGACAATGTTTGAAATCAGTTTTCTTACAATTATATTTTATCATCTAGTCTTCTGTCTACTCCACTTTCCACTTACAGATTCCTTTGGTCTGATAATGGAAAGTGTATTTGGTAACAGTCTTAAGATCAATAGTTGAGCTTGTACAAGATGAGACATTTCACAATAATTCTATTAATCAACTTATGATTCTTTGGGGGGAAAAAAGGAATATGTGAATCTACCTTAGAGATCATGTACATTTTGTTCAATCATTAATTTTGGCAGGAAAGAGAAATGCAAATGGAATTGAGGGTGGGCTAACATTTCCACTTGAAGAAACTGTAACTTTGGACTATATGGAATAATGATATATCTTTCACATGAAATAACCTATTGGAGTGGAGGCAAAAAATTGTATCCTGGCCTGCATCCAAAGCCTTGTGGGCAGAAGGGGAGGGAGGGGATTCTGCCCCTCTGCCCTGCTCAGGTGAGACCTCACCTGCAGTGTTGCTTCCAGTTCTAGGTCCTCCAACATAAGAAGGATGTGAACGTGTTGGAGCCAGTCCAGAGGAGGTCTCTGAAGATGACCAGACAGATGGAGCACCTCTCCTGTGGAGAAAGGCTGGGAGAGTTGGGGTTTTTCAGCCTCTTCAGAAGAGAAAGCTCAAGGGAGACCTAGCACCTTCCTGTACCTAAGGGAGCTACAAAAGGACTGAGGGGTACTTTTTAAAAGGAGTGATAGGACAAGAGGGAATGGCTTCAGACTGAGAGTAGGTTTGGATGTGATATTATGAAGATATTCTTTACTGTGGGGGTGGTCAGACACTGGGGCAAGTTGGAGAAGCTGTGGATGCTTAATCCCTGGAAGTGTTAAATGTCGGGTTGGATGGGGCTCTGAGCAACCTGGTCTAGTGAAGGTGTCCCTTCTCATGGCAGGGGGTTGGAACGAGATGATCTTTTAAATCACTTCCAATATATATCATTCTCTGAGTCTGTGATTCTATGATTTTATGAAAGTCAATGAAAAATGAAATTCTTGAGTGATTTCTTGATTTCTAATTGAACCAGACAGGTCTCTGATTCCTACAGAATTCCAAATAATAAGTCAGAACACACTGTCTCAACAGCTAGCATGCCAAAACCTGAAAGAACTGAAACCTGAAATGAATTTCAGGAAATATGGTCAAAATTCTATTAATACTTATAAGCAGTACAGTTCACTAGTTTCAGGTACTCAATTCTGTTGCCTGGAAAAAGCAGGTCTAATATAAAAGTGAAAGCACAACAAAGATCATTGGTAATGTCCACTGTACTACTTACTAGATGATGACATTTAACAACTGCTCAGCCATCATCTATGTATGAATGGAAATTAATTTTATTGACTTGCAAACAAGTGGCCTAGGAACATCCATTCTTCCAATCAAACACTGCTCAAGAATTATGTCTTACTGTAAATGCCAAATAAAAAGTAATACACATTTACAAGTGCATGTAATATTAGTTGTAGTATTTCATTGCACAATATTTGCAAAATAGTTTGAATTATTTGGCTGATTTTTTAATCACTAATCTTTAGAACTATTCAAGCTGGGAGAATCACAGTGATCTAAAAGAAAAACATAGATTTAGAATACTAATACTTCAGTTTTGACATGAATTTTGATAAAAGGATAATTCAGTGCCACAAGTAAGACATTCTGATATTTGAGTTGCATTTAAAAAATATCAAATCTACCTTTCTTTCTTTCCTTTTCAGCAATCTGCTCTTGGATGTAGCACTAATAAAGATGCCTTATTATATTGAGAGATAACAAAACGTATGACATTTTCTCAGAACTTAATGATATGTGTATTGTAAAAAATCCCACTGGTATACCAAAACCCTCTGATGATGATTTTTCAGCTCAGAGTTCCTGACTTTTTTCACAACTGGCATTATTTTCAAGACATCAGTCTATCAACAAGATTTCTTCTGAAAGTGAAAATGGCAGTTGAATAATACTTTTCTATGATATCGTCTCACAAAAGGGATCTTAAGACAGTTATTTGTGAGTGAATTTTTCTGAATGTTTAAATAAACATGAGTATTATATATTTCATTGAAATATCACAAACATTGATTTATACCCCATCCACACATCAAGAAATTTATGCTTCCATTATTATTATTATTATTATTATTATTATTATTTCTATTATTATTATTATTACTTCTTAGCAAAACAGCTTCTGAGGAATAAGACCACAAGACCTGAATTCTGATGTGACTCTGTGGTTTTTTATTCTGTGCATTAAGCAAATGAAGCTTCTGGTTGCTGCTGTGTATAGTTCCATTTAATGTCAATTAAAGGAAGAGTTTAGAGCTTGTTTCCACAATCAGGCTGATTTTTAATTAAGTATAGAACTGTTATATATACAGTATTTATGGTACTCAGTAGGAAAAAAATTAGATAAGGTTGTCTATAACAAGGAAACATCTACAGGATCAGTTCTGGGTGGCACTGATAGGAGAGGATGAGGATACATTCAGTGACATTTAAATTGTCTTCTACCTTTTCCTTTTGAAGTGTCTTACAAGTACCATTTTAATAGGCTACATCCATGTAATAGTTTTTTTCCTTCCACAGCTAAACTGCTGCTAAAGTGCAGCATCAGTTTCAAATACTTGTTTCTTATTAACACTGCGCTGTAATCCAGAAATGTGTGATATGCAAGCCTGTAAGTACCACTTCCTCCGTTCTAAATATGTAACCAAAACCTCACTGACAATATGATTCAAAATACAAAGCTTTACTACTATTAAACATAAAAATATTTTTAGTCCTAAGCCAAGCTTGTGTTACAATATTTAACAAAAATAATGCATGAATTACTGTAGCTATAAGCCTGTAGTAATATAAAATCTAACCATCAAGGTAGATCATAGCTCTATATGAATTCAAGTTAAATAAAACCCCAGTTTATTACTACAGCAACTTCTGAAATGGTTGAAATGCAAAATTGCAGGAAAAGTGTTACAGTTTGGGAACAGAAGTTTATGACACCTTCTTATTATGTTTTTCCATATCATTTTCCTTTTCAACAGTTTTCATCAGCTTCTGTGGTAGAAAAAAACCCCCTGAAACGTGAGTGAAACAATCTTCTGCTTTTGGGTTTTTGCTTTGTTTTGTTTGGGGTTTTTGTCATTTTGGGGTGGGTTTTGGTTTTTTTTTTGTTTTTGTTTTTGTTTTTGGGGGTTTTTTTTAAGTATTATTATTTAACATTCTTTTTATCTCTTTTAAGAATGGTTGTTTGTAGGGTTTTTTGCATTGAAAACTGCCAATTATTTCCCAAAATGAAAATAACACAGAATATAACCTAGGTTTAGAAAAATGCATGAAAATGAGAGAACAAGTGAAAAGAAAAAGTAAAAAGTTAAAACATAAAAAAGAGTTTTAAAGTGTATCATGAAGCGCAGGTATGAACTGCAATAATCAAAAGATAAGGTAACAGGGATTCCCATCAATCAAGGATAAAATTAATTTCTCATACTGCAGGCAAGGAGCACGAGATGTTACAGGGGCAGAATTTCTATTTTTAAGGTGCAAGAAATGTCACAAAAACTCCCTTCCCACCTTTAACTTTTAATGGAGTATGGAGAAAAAAGCAGGCGCAAAAGATATTTTTTGCATTTTAGACACTTCTGTAATTCCAGTACTGCCACTCTATAATCTGGACAAGACTTGATAACTCAGCAGTTCTTTTGTAATAGTCTTTGCTTATATCTTCTCTTAGAGAACAATATAATAAACAATATCCATTGCAAAAGGCAGTGAACCACTTATATTAACTGTAGCTCAAATATGCCTTCTTCAGAAAGATATAAATATTGGTGACAGCTATAAACCTTTTGAGTTTTTTTCCTTATTTGAGTTTTTTCCTCCTTTTTCTCCACTTTCTTTCTTTTTCCTGTGCTACAATGTATAAAAAAGGGGGAAACTGGACAAAAGAATAAAATATTAACAAAGCAAAGGTACTGACAATAAAATTATTTTTTTCCCCGAAGTTTTCTCTTCATTAGCCTGCGGACTCTGCGTAAAAGCAGCCAAAAACTTGTGATAAAGTTCTGCACTTAGTGCCTAGTAGCCTAATTCAACTATGCATAGGCTTACGTTTTGCAGCTTTCTGGTCCTTTGTTATTCAATGAGATACAGGAAGAAGGCACTTTTCATTATCTCATTACTATACTACACACCATTTACATCTATCTATGTAACACCAATATAAGGCTCTAAAATAGCAAAGTATAAATGCCAGCTAAATGTTGGTAAAATTGTAGCGTTTATCTATTAATTTTGGAAGTTATAATATCCATCAGGTAACTGAAGTAACAAAGCTTTTTTACTCTCCTGTACAAAAATATAACTCTTGATGAATGATTTACAAAGGAAAGCAACTAAGAAGAAGATCAAAAACATCATTTAAGCCTCAGGCAGATGATAACCCAAACAAAACCATATTGGTTGCAGCCCTGCATGGTTGGCCTTTCAAAGCACCAGTTTGTGTGTTCGGCTTTTGAATATTCAAAATAAACTTCTCATGTTTTTGATCTAGTGAAGAGAATTTATATTTAGAAACAAAGGACAGGACTGCCACCTTGTTAGGGAGTATGGCAGGATGGGGCTGAGCAGGGAAGTTATACTATCACAGAATCATTTATGTTGGAAAACACGTCTGAGGTCATTGAGTCCGACCTTTGTCAACCAGTGTCTGAGTCACTGCAATGTACAGTGGCTTCTTGAATACCTCCAGGTATGGTGACTCCACCACCTCCCTGGGCAGCCCACTCCAATGTTTGACAAGCCTTTCACTGAAGAAATTCTTCCTGATGTCCAGCCTGACCCTCCCATGGTGCAGCTTGAGGCTGTGTCCTCTAGTCCTGTCACTGGCTGCCTGGAAGAAGAGCCCAACCCCACCTGGCTCCACCCTCCTGTCAGGGAGCTGTACAGTGAGAAGATGCCCTTGAGCCTCCTTTTCTCCAGGCTGAGCCCCCTCCATTCCCTCAGCTGTTCCTCATTAGACTTGTGCTCCAGAACTTTCCCCAACTCTGTTGTCCTTCTACAGACACTCTCCATCACCTCAATGTCTTTCCTGAAGTGAGGGGCCCAGAACTGGACACAGCACTCAAAATCAGGGTGATCCAGGCACAGGCAGGGTCCTGCCCTCGCTCTCCAGCCAGAGCAGGACAGGCAGAGCCAGGGCTGACAGCAGGGCCTCCCAGCAGCCCTGGGGGCTGTCAGGGGATGGGCTGGAGCCAGAGATTCCACTAGGAGATGGGGCTGGGACTGGAGGCAAGGCATTGATGTGGTCCACATCCTACTGGGACCAAGACTAGGGATGAGCTGATATGAACTTGGGGCGCTTGGGCCCTGAGTAGGACACTGCGAGGCAGGGCTCCCTGTGCTCTCCTGGCCCTGTCACATGCACTGCTGTCACTGAGAGAAATTATTTTCTAACAAATAAAACACAGGGGTGGCAGGTCCAAAACCAGAGTTTTTTTGGGAACAGAGGCTGTGCAGCAGCACACAGGTTGTAAACACACTAATTATTTTTGTCAAAAGAAAAGTTAGAAGAAAGATGAAGCATAACGATTTACACCAAAAATAAAAGTTGCTTTTTCTGAGAATGCAACAATTTCAGAAAATCCTTTAGGCAACAAATTAGATGGTGTTGAAAGAGACATAAAACTTCAAAACACTGTAGGTAACACTATCCAGTAAAGACCTTAAAAGTCCCTCACAATTATTTAGGTTATAGAAACTGATAAGTAGTTTAAGTAGGTTCAAGGATTCCTACAAGTGAAAACAGTTGAGTACTAATGGACATCCTCTCTAGTGAAGAAGGGAAAAAACCACAATGGCACCCAATGGACTTCAACATAGCAAAAATCAGGGTAGGGAAAAGGAACAACATTTAAGCCCATCGAAACATATCAGGTTCCTGTACATGTGACATGAGTGAAGAAAATATCTTGAAAATATGATTAAACACATCTAAACCCCCAAAAGTTTAAACTTCTCTAAACTTTTAATATCTAAAAATATAAACTATACATAATGAATGACAGAAAAGTACAAAAGGCTTTGCCTGCACTCAGTAGGCATGACCTCCACAGTTTACTTCTGTATTAATAAATAATTAAAATTTCCTAAATTCAGAATAATAAAGACTTTCCACTAGGCCAGCTATCTAAGCCCATGGGTAAGAGCTCTTGGGTTTTTTTTTCGGTTTTTTTTCCCCATTGGTAGGGAAATACTTTACATATAAACCAACAGATTATACAAAAATACCCTATTATCTTTCTTTTCTTCCCTTCCCTTATAGCTGCAGATAGAGACAGAGGAACAGTCACTTAACTGGTTTTCCCCTCATTATTTTCACCCACTATAAATTGTACAAGAATGTTATCAGTTAATATACTGCCCCAATGAATGTTCAGATTTATAAAAAAGCGTAGACTTTCTCTTTCTCACTCTAAGAAGCACCTCCATTATGAATCTGCTTCTTATTAGTCTTCACACCTATCATGCATTAATAATCCAAAGACATCTTTAAAGAGAACAGCAATAAGGATTGCAAAACACATCACCATCAAAAGTCAGGTCTTTAGCAAGACATGACAGTAGTCCTTGCCCCAACTCCAAAGTCTGTTAGGGATTCCGCAGAAATTCCTGAGG
Organism: Corvus moneduloides; assembly: GCF_009650955.1. Taxonomy (NCBI): domain Eukaryota; kingdom Metazoa; phylum Chordata; class Aves; order Passeriformes; family Corvidae; genus Corvus; species Corvus moneduloides. The sequence goes on along the minus strand of NC_045477.1, from coordinate 14,469,116 downwards.
CCACAGTAGAAAAGCTCTGGCTCTGTATCTGATGCTCTCTGTGCTGATCCAGTTCCGGATTTTCTGACCAGTAATGTTGATAAAGATCACGGACATGCTGTTATTGGCAACAAGAAACTCTTGAAGTGTGCATAAATAGTAATAGACATTACTTGTCTGCAAGACATCTACTTCCTTTCAGGCTTGATTTCTGTTAGCTCAGAGGTTTTAGGAGTTGCAGCAGACTGTAAACGGCCCCTCTGATTGTTTTTGTGGTTTTTTGTTTGCTGTACCTCTCAAAAATCTTGCTTCTCTCTACACTATCCCATCCCCTCTGCCTGTCATCTGCCTTCCTACTGTGCACTCTGGAAGTTATTTTTCCCCTAATTAGTTCAGTTCCATCTCAGTGAGAACAACAACTCTACCATTCATAGGACTCTCCATGATCAAATCAGCATTATTTTTAACGAGGAATTTAATAAACAAATAAATTCCATAGTGCGTGACATAACAGGTCAACTGATGCTTCTTTTGCAACAGACAAGTAGTTAGAAGAAGGTAGCCTGATTAGTAACATTCTAATCCTGGGGATCCTCAGGAAAAATGGAATTGTATGATGGGAAGGATGGGTCAGGTTGGAAGGGATCATAGTGGGTCATCTGGTCCAACCTCCCTGCTCAGGCAGGGTCATTCCAGAGCACAAGGCACAGGCTTGTGGACAGATGGTTCTGGAATATTTCCAATAAGGGAGACTCCAGACCCTCTCTGGGTCATTCCAGAGCACAAGGCACAGGCTTGTGGACAGATGGTTCTGGAATATTTCCAATAAGGGAGACTCCAGACCCTCTCTGGGTAATACAGGTTGTAATTTCAATGGAAATAAGTGACGGAAAATTCCAACAAATTTTTCCTTAGAACTTTTATTCCTAAACAGAAAACTGATATAAGAAAACATCTGTACTTACCCCTAGAGCCCTTACTCTGTGTTCCCACTCCTTGCCTCTCCCTGGATATCAAATCCACTTTTTATCAAAATGTTACATTTACTAGTGGTGCTTTTGTTCATTACAGAAGAAAATATTTGTCAGATTAAGAGGCAGAGGTGGGTGTATAATAAAACCTGTACAGATTGACATATGTTTAGCCAGGCAGTAAATAAAGTAGAATTTGGAAATTTCCCACTTGCTGTTCTACTTAAATTCTTCAAAGTATTCACTAGCAATACTTGAAATAATACGTATTAACAACGGCAATGATGACAAAAAGGAAATTAGAAGCTTTCAGCAGCTGGAACATTTTAAGGAAATTTGGAAAAAAATATTAAAGTACACTTGATTTCTTTCAATTCAAAAAAGGTTTTTTTCAAAAACCCCTCACTGATGTTTCATAATATTTATTCAGTACTGCCTAGAGACTTAATGACTGAGACAATGTGCTTTACTTTTGTCTCGGTTTTGAAAGACAGGTGTCTGCTAAGGAAGGCAGAGGCCCCCCTTGAAGTGGCAGATATAACCCCTTTTCCCTCCAAGTTATTATATTTTGAAATCAAGAGCCTTTAGGCGAAGATGTGGGAAATAGGAATAACAGTTCTTTACTATATATATATATATGTATATAACCAGTCAAACAAAACAACAACAACTATGGCAGTAACAGCAATCACAAACCCAGTGCCAGCCTTCTCGGCTGTCAGGCCCTTTCCCCTCGGGTGCAGTTCCGCTCGCAGCCGGCAGGGGCGCTGGCGGCTCCCGGTGAGCAGGGCAGGTGCGATGGTTCCCCCGCGGCTGCAGGGGGCGCTCCGGAGCGAGCTCGGGAAACCCGCGGCTCTGGTGCCCTGGGATCCCGGGAAGGGATGGAACAAAGGCTTCACAAACCGCTGGGCAGTTGATCCCGGGCTCTCAGGAACAGCAGGCTGGAATGGCAGGGACGAACGCAAATCCCGGGTGGCAGACGAGATGTATCCAGATGGGAAAAACCCACGGAGGCCCAGGCAGGCAGGGCGAGCAGGGCTACAGCGTAGCGAAAGCTCGAAGCAGCAGCGGAGCAGGGCAGCCACAGCTCGGTCTCCAGCAGGGCAGGGAAAGCGGCTTTTGGGGTCCCGGCGTTGTTTCCAGCAGGAAGAAAGAACGGCCAAAAAGAAAGAAGCAGCAGCTCCTTTCTCTGCAGCTTCTCTCTCCGGACGCTCAGAGCGAACTCACCCCACACCCAGGTGTAGACAAAGGAGTAGCCAGGTCCGCCCCACTCCCCTTTTGTCTTTCTTAAGTACAGCTATTTGTCCCCTAGCAACATGCATATGGGAGAAAATTCCTTTAACAGAGAAAAAACCAGACTAAACTAAAACCCCAACATTACCCACCCCGAATTTTTTCCCATACTAACATGTTACATGAAACTTAACTTTTTTAACCATATAAATCTATGCATTACCCAAATTATATACAAATATACATGCTGATACTGATACAAGTACAGAGCCATGGGTAGTTCACCCTAAAACAAGGTCCCCTTGAGGTAAGCATCGGGTCTCTCCATCCTTTTGCATCACCCACCAGGTGCAACCTGGTCCCTGAGCAAAAACAACCCCACGGATGGGTTTGTCTTTGCTCAAGGCAGACTTTACCCAAACAGTTTTTCCAAGCATACCTCTCATGTGCACCACTGGAACCTTATCCCCGTCTGTTGTTTGTAGGGGTTCAGATTGGGCAGGGCCTGCTCGGCTGGTGGAGCCTCGAGTGTTAACTAACCAGGTGGCTCTTGCTAAATGCATCTCCCAGTTTTTGAAAGTCCCCCCACCCAGTGCCTTCAAGGTGGTTTTAAGCAGTCCATTACACCGCTCAACCTTCCCAGCTGCTGGTGCATGGTAAGGGATGTGGTACACCCACTCTATGCCATGTTCTCTAGCCCAGGTGTTTATAAGGCTGTTCTTGAAATGAGTCCCATTGTCAGACTCGATTCTCTCAGGGGTGCCATGCCTCCAAAGGACTTGCTTTTCCAGGCCCAGGATGGTGTTCCGGGCAGTAGCGTGAGGCACAGGGTAGGTCTCCAGCCACCCAGTGGTGGCTTCTACCATTGTGAGCACATAGCGCTTGCCTTGGCGGGTTTGAGGCAGTGTGATGTAATCAATCTGCCAGGCCTCCCCATACTTGTATTTGGACCATCGCCCGCCATACCACAGAGGCTTCACCCGCTTGGCCTGCTTGATCGCAGCGCATGTCTCACAATCATGGGTAACCTGGGAGATACTGTCCATGGTTAGATCCACCCCTCGGTCTCGTGCCCACTTATAGGTGGCATCTCTGCCCTGATGACCTGAGGCATCATGGGCCCATCGAGCTAGGAACAGTTCTCCTTTATGTTGCCAATCCAAGTCTATCTGGGACACCTCTATTTTCGCAGCCTGATCTACCTGTTTGTTGTTACGATGTTCTTCATTAGCCCGGCTCTTGGGGATGTGAGCATCTACATGACGGACCTTCACGGATAGCTTCTCTACCCGAGTGGCAATGTCTTTCCACTCTTCAGCAGCCCAGATTGGTTTTCCTCTGCGCTGCCAGTTTGCCTTATTCCACCTTTCCAGCCAACCCCACAGAGCATTGGCTACCATCCATGAATCAGTGTAGAGGTAGAGCTTTGGCCACTTCTCTCTTTCAGCTATGTCCAGAGCTAATTGGACAGCTTTGAGCTCAGCAAATTGGCTCGATCCACCTTCTCCTTCAGTAGCCTGTGCAACTTGTCGTGTGGGGCTCCATACAGCGGCTTTCCATTTCCGGCTAGCGCCTACAATTTGGCAGGAACCATCAGTGAAGAGGGCGTATTGTCTTTCACTCTCTGGTAGCTCGTTATATGGTGGGGCTTCTTCGGCACGTGTCACCTGCTCCTCTTCTTCTTCAGAAGATAACCCAAAAGTCTCACCTTCCGGCCAGTTCGTAATTATTTCCAAGATCCCAGGGCGACTTGGGTTTCCAATTCGGGCGCGCTGCGTGATGAGGGCAATCCACTTGCTCCAAGTAGCGTCGGTGGCGTGATGCGTGGAGGGAATCTTTCCTTTGAACATCCACCCCAGCACCGGTAGTCGGGGTGCCAGAAGGAGTTGTGCCTCTGTGCCGATTACTTCTGAGGCAGCCTGGACTCCTTCATAAGCTGCCAGGATTTCCTTCTCTGTGGGAGTGTAGTTGGCTTCAGACCCTCTGTAGCTTCGGCTCCAGAATCCCAGTGGTCGGCCCCGAGTCTCACCAGGCACCTTCTGCCAGAGGCTCCAGGACAGACCCTTGTTCCCGGCTGCAGAGTAGAGCACGTTCTTCACCTCTGGTCCTGTCCTGACTGGGCCAAGGGCTACGGCGTGAGCAATTTCCTGTTTGATCTGGGCGAAGGCCTGCTGCTGTTCAGGGCCCCAGTGGAAATCATTCTTCTTGCGGGTAACCAGGTAGAGAGGACTCACGATCTGGCTGTACTCGGGAATGTGCATCCTCCAGAAACCTATAGCACCTAGGAAAGCTTGTGTTTCCTTCTTGTTGGTCGGCGGAGACATTGCTGTGATCTTATTGATGACCTCAATGGGAATCTGACGTCGTCCATCTTGCCACTTTACTCCCAGGAACTGGATCTCTCGGGCAGGTCCCTTGACCTTGCTCTTCTTGATGGCAAAACCAGCTTGCAGGAGAATTTGAATTATTCTCTCTCCTTTCTCAAACACTTCGGTTGCGGTGTTCCCCCACACAATGATGTCATCAATGTACTGCAGATGTTCTGGAGCCTCACCCTTTTCTAGTGCAGTCTGGATCAGTCCATGACAGATGGTGGGACTGTGCTTCCACCCCTGGGGCAGTCGATTCCAGGTGTACTGCACGCCCCTCCAGGTGAAGGCAAACTGAGGCCTGCACTCTGCTGCCAGAGGAATGGAGAAGAATGCATTGGCAATGTCAATAGTGGCGTACCACTTTGCTGCTTTGGACTCCAGCTCGTACTGGAGCTCCAACATGTCTGGCACGGCAGCGCTCAACGGTGGAGTCACTTCATTCAGGGCACGATAGTCCACAGTCAATCTCCATTCCCCGTCAGACTTGCGCACAGGCCAGATGGGGCTGTTGAAGGGTGAGTGGGTCTTGCTGACCACCCCTTGACTCTCCAGCTCGCGGATCATCTTGTGGATGGGGATCACAGCATCTCGATTTGTCCGATACTGCCGGCGGTGCACTGTCGAGGTGGCAATTGGCACTCGTTGCTCTTCCACTTTCAGGAGCCCAACTGCAGAAGGATTCTCAGATAGTCCAGGCAAGGTGTTCAATTGCCTAATGCCCTCTGCCTCCACAGCAGCAATCCCAAATGCCCATCTGAGTCCTTTTGGATCTTTGTAGTAGCCATTCCGGAGGAAGTCTATGCCCAGAATACACGGGGCCTCTGGGCCGGTCACAATCGGATGCTTTTGCCACTCCTTCCCAGTCAGGATCACCTCAGCTTCCAAAAGGGTCAACTGCTGTGATCCCCCAGTCACCCCAGCGATGGATACAGGTTCTGCCCCCACATGTCCCGATGGCATTAAAGTACACTGTGCCCCAGTATCAACCAATGCATCATATTTTTGTGGCTCTGATGTGCCAGGCCATCGGATCCACACCGTCCAGAAAACTCGGTTCTCCCGTGCCTCTTCCTGGCTAGAGGCAGGGCCCCTCTAGCCCTGGTTATCATTCTTTCCCTGGGCGTACATGCTCGAGGTACCTTCAAGGGGATCCGACATATCATCCTCCCTTCTGTAGTGCCTGGCAGCTCGGTCACGGGAGGCTGAGGCTACCTTCACCTTAGCGGAACCCCCTCGGTTAGTGCCTCCCTCCTTGAGTTCACGCACCCGCGCTGCCAGGGCAGAGGTGGGTTTCCCATCCCACCTTCTCATGTCTTCCCCATGCTCACACAGGAAAAACCACAGCTCAGCTCGTGGGGTGTACCCTCTCTCTCTCGCAGGGGGACGACGGGCTCTGACTTGGGGGCCTGTGACTCGCACTGGTGCCACGCTGACCCTCCTCATCTCCTCCCTCATCTCCTCCCTCATCTCCTCCCTCATCTCCTTCATCTCCTCTTTGAGGTCCTGGACCACAGCAGAGACATGAGCTTTTAGCGGGCCATTGATCATGCTGTCATAATGCCTGAGCCTGTTGGCAACAGAGCCCACTGTTTCTCGGGTATTGTCAGCATCAATCGTTGCAATGAAGGTGGTGTATTGCGATGGCCCTAGCCTTGCCAGGTTCCACATCATCTGTCCTGTGCACCTGACCTTATCGGGGTCATTATCATGCTGTCCATCCTTCCCAAAGAGTACCTCTAATATTGCCACCTCTCTTAGCTGTTGGATCCCTTGCTCGAGTGTCTTCCACTGCATTCTATGATGATACTCCTGCATTCTTTCTTTGTGAATGAACCTTTCTCTCACACTCATTAAGAGCCGCTCCCAGAGAGAGAGAGGCCCTGGCTCCCTCACAAATATCTGGTCCACACCTGGGTCCTGGGTCAACGATCCCAGATACCTTGCCTCACCACTATCCAGTTGCACACTTGTGCCCATAAGGTCCCAAACCCGAAGCAGCCAGGTGGTATAAGGCTCACGCCCCCTTCGCACAATGTCGTTTCGCATAGCACGGAGACTGTCGTGCGACAGGGACTCAGTGATGACTTCTGGCTCTGGCTCTCCTGCTGGTTGTGAGGGCCCTGGTTGCCCATCATCATTAACTGGTCGTACTGATTTGGTCTTCTACTTCCTCCTTTGCACAGGGGCGACTGCTGCTGGCTGTGGTTGTCCTTGTGGTTCAGCTGAAGCCTGGATGGTTGTAACATCCGTGGGTTCCACTGCTGCACCATCGGACTCACCCTCTTTGGGGCAGGGAGAGGGTTTTTCACTAGCTGAGGAGGTGTATTCCCTTAGCAATTGGCATATCTCCTGGCGCACCTGGCCCATCTCCTGGCACATCTCCTGGCGCACCTGGCCCATCTCCTGGCACATCTCCTTGCGCACCTGGCCCATCTCCTGGCATATCTCCTGGCGCACCTGACCCATCTCCTGGCATATCCCCTGGCGCACCTGACCCATCTCTTGGCACATCTCCTGCATCCCTTTTGCCAGTACCCCCACCCAGTTTGGGTAGTCCGTTTCTGAGGTGGACTGTTGGGCAGTATCAGTCTGTGGGGCGGGATCTCTAGTGTCTGGGGCTGTGGCAGGCTCTGGCTCTGGGGTAGGATCTCTAGTGTCTGGGGCCGTGTCAGGCTCTGGGGCAGGATCAGGCTCTGGGGTAGGAACTCTACTCTCTGGGGCCATGTCAGGTTCTGGGGCAGGATCAGGCTCTGGGGTAGGATCTCTAGTCTCTGGGGCTGGTGTCCGGGTAGATATCCAAGCCAATCTCAACTTATCCTTGAATGCTAAATAGAGTAGGCCTATCAGCAGCAGATGGTTAGTATTCAGAGGGAATTTAAACCCTTCGAAAATTGATGGGGTGGGCCCAAAGAACTGGTTGAGGGGTTGGGAGAAAACTTCCCCTGGTGTCATTTCCTCACAGAAGGTACCATTGTTAACATAACCCCAAAAACATGTGCTCAGTGTGTGATAGCTGTTTATCCATGTGCCCACATTCCGGAGGAAGTTAAAAACCCATGAATTCCTCACCTTCTCGACCCATAACGCAAGCTGGATAACAGCAATGGTAGCCTTAGTCAGAGGACCCATATTCAAGTAAGGAGCTGCAAAGGGGAAGAATATAGCCACGGCCACATGCCACCCGAACCAGGGTAAACTAGACCACATAGTGCTGCCTAACAAGGTTCCAATATCCAGCACACAAAATAAAGTTATCCAGGAACTGTTATTCCTTTTTCACCTCTATCTCTTAATGCCCTTAGGCCCCACGTTGGGCGCCAAGATCTGTCTCGGTTTTGAAAGACAGGTGTCTGCTAAGGAAGGCAGAGGCCCCCCTTGAAGTGGCAGATATAACCCCTTTTCCCTCCAAGTTATTATATTTTGAAATCAAGAGCCTTTAGGCGAAGATGTGGGAAATAGGAATAACAGTTCTTTACTATATATATATATATGTATATAACCAGTCAAACAAAACAACAACAACTATGGCAGTAACAGCAATCACAAACCCAGTGCCAGCTTTCTCGGCTGTCAGGCTATTTCCCCTCGAGTGCAGTTCCGCTCGCAGCCGGCAGGGGCGCTGGCGGCTCCCGGTGAGCAGGGCAGGTGCGATGGTTCCCCCGCGGCTGCAGGGGGCGCTCCGGAGCGAGCTCGGGAAACCCGCGGCTCTGGTGCCCTGGGATCCCGGGAAGGGATGGAACAAAGGCTTCACAAACCGCTGGGCAGTTGATCCCGGGCTCTCAGGAACAGCAGGCTGGAATGGCAGGGACGAACGCAAATCCCGGGTGGCAGACGAGATGTATCCAGATGGGAAAAACCCACGGAGGCCCAGGCAGGCAGGGCGAGCAGGGCTACAGCGTAGCGAAAGCTCGAAGCAGCAGCGGAGCAGGGCAGCCACAGCTCGGTCTCCAGCAGGGCAGGGAAAGCGGCTTTTGGGGTCCCGGCGTTGTTTCCAGCAGGAAGAAAGAACGGCCAAAAAGAAAGAAGCAGCAGCTCCTTTCTCTGCAGCTTCTCTCTCCGGACGCTCAGAGCGAACTCACCCCACACCCAGGTGTAGACAAAGGAGTAGCCAGGTCCGCCCCACTCCCCTTTTGTCTTTCTTAAGTACAGCTATTTGTCCCCTAGCAACATGCATATGGGAGAAAATTCCTTTAACAGAGAAAAAACCAGACTAAACTAAAACCCCAACAACTTTAAAACAAACAAGCAGATAAATAAGGAAATTTTTAAAAAATGAAAACAAGTATGAAATACTGCAGAAGTCACTTTCTATGGTTCACAAATAGTACAGTTTGTAAAGAGAAGAATGGTTGTATATTCAGGCCATTTCCAACTTACTGAAGGCAAAGACCTATGACAATAGAAGCAGGTTGTAATAGCATAGACCTCCAGTTTAAATGTTAAACTCATTACCTAAGGTTCTTAATATTTGCTTAGATATTTGCTTTGTATTTGCTTTGCTTAATATTTGCTTGGTTGCGGTATCGAGTTTCTTTATCTTGGTAAGAAGAGAAACCCCATTTCCCTAAAATCAAGTGTGAAATTTTCTAAGGATCCTGCTCTAACATTAAAAGAATTTGCAGCATGTTTGTATAAAAAGAATCATTATCTATAATGAAGTGGGAAAGGTCAGATTTTACTGTTAACTGTTAGATATGTCGGCTTAGTTAGTCATGAGATTGGCCAACAAAAAGTGAGTAATGCGTAACTGAACTGTGCTTTCTCATGTTTCCTTTCTAGTGCCCTATAAACCCTTAGTTAGATTCTTTAGCTGCATAATTGGTGTTAGCCACAGGCTATGAATCACAGAGGATTTTCAGATTTGCTCATCCATAAATGGGCTATTAATAATTTTACAGATAACTTCATGCATTGGAAATCACCTGTGTTGAACACAATATATGGAAATGAAAGGTCAGCACCCTTTGTGTGCCTGTGCACAGATAGGTAGGCACGTCTGCATAAATGGAGTATTCTCTGAATATCAGACAGAATATTTTTATGGTCTCATATTTTTAAATAAGAAATTATTTTGCTCTTGCTGAGAACAAGAGAACACAATTTCAAGACCTCAAGGTCTCCATTAAAGAAAACCATATCTGTATAATCATTTTTGGCACAATGAAACATTTTTTAAACTTTTCTGAAAAACTGAGATATATCAGCTTTAAATTACCTATAAATTGCAAGGCTGTAATTTTGTGTGCTCACACCTTTTATTCTTCCCTGGCTCTGACAGACTAATCTCCTGATAATATTTTAATGGATATATACCCAAGTCAGATCTTAACAAAAAGTCAAAATCTACATTGTAATTCAGACTCATTATTATTTTAAACCCCTGGAGCCTTTAATTAGCTATTTTTTTCCCCCTGGATATCTCTAGTCTACTTTTGTTTACATTTCCATTATTTTAGAAAAGAACAGAGTTGGTACAGGTACACTTTTCATATTATACCAATTGTACAAGACAGCATTTCAAAGTTCAAATACAACACATGAAGCAACATAGAAGTGAAGAAACCACAGATGTGAAAATGAAGTTTGAGAGGTCTCCTACATCAGTTTTATCCATTTTCTCATTATTTCACTTACAGTATTTAGTTGCTGAACTCTTAAGTCTATGAAGAAATTTTTTTTCCATGAAAAGGGTAAAATATTAACCCTGTAGTTCATGCAAGTGAACGAAAGTCACAGGTAGGACAACAGATAGAGTAAAACAGGCTCCAACAGATAGAGTAAAATATCGGTCACCCAGTGCATTTTTCTTGCTTTCCAGGATAAACTTGCTAGTGGGTCAGCAAATACAGGCAGGAACTGGAATGGTGATTTGGCTGTTTTTATGTCCAGTAGTGTATTACCCTCTTCTTTGGATAATTTGGTCATTTACTCTATTCTTACACCTGCAGAACACACAGCTTATGTCCTGGGCCTTTCCTGCTTAAATATTACAGGGTTTTTAAAATGAGTTTCAGTCTTCTTTACTATGGCTTTGAGTTATTATAGGTTAACATTAATTATTCCGTTTTATTTAGGAAGTGATTTATTTATAGTGGCTTCGTTACATCTTTATACACTTTATTTTCTGTTTGTATTTTAGTTATACAATCCCTACCTACAAGTGCAGGGGGTTAATTTTAACACCTCCTCTATTCTCTCCCACTGGATGCGTTTCTGTGGTCACAAACAATCATGAATCTGTGCCTTGGGAGAAAAAGGATAGCAGACATGCAACATCTGGGACTCACTGTGAACACATACAATGCTAAAGCTTTGAAGAGGTTGTTAACAGGCCAAGGAATATGATCCTGCCCCTCTACTCAGCCCTGGTGAGGCACATCTGCAGTGCTGTGTCCTGTTTTGGCCTCTTCAGGGCAAGAAAGACAAGGAGCTGCTGGAGAGGGCCCAGCGGATGCCATGAAGATGATGAGGCATCTGGAGCATCTCTCTTACGAGGAAAAACTGCTGGAGCTGGGCCTGTTTAGTTTGGAGAAGAGAAGACTGGTAGGGAACCTCTTCAATGCCTACAAATGTTTAAGGGTGCTTGTCAGGAGAATGGGGCCAGACTCATCAGTAGTGCCAAACAATGGGACAAGGGACAATGGGTAGAAACTGCTGCACAGGAGGTTCCAGCTAAACATGAGGAAGAACTTCTTTACTGTGAGGCGACAGAACACTGGAACAGGCTGCCGAGAGAAGCTGTGTAGTTTCCTTTGCTGGAGATATTCCAAACCTGCCTGGGTGTGATCCTATGCAGTCTGCTCTAGGTGAACAGCAGGACTGGAGTAGACACCTTCTAGAGGTCCCTTCCCCAGGCATTCTGATATTCTGTGATTCTGAATGAATTGTTGTATTTCCCAAAGGATGAATTCAACTAATGAGGTCTGTTAAGGGATGCAGAGCTACCGAGTTCTTATGTTTTAAAACCAAATTCCTTGCATTTATCCTTGGATTTATTATCCTTGTGTTCTCTATTAAGCTTGAAAAATCTTCAGTATTTGAGAGGCATACTCAACTTTCTGGGGAAGAAAACTTTCAAGGAAAACATGTTTGAAATTAGTTTCATGGAGATTAGCTGTTCCCTTGAAGATATTTGGAGAAATTTAGATACTTAAGAGATATTTGGAAGAGTAATCTTTGCTCAATTTTACACCCCTATCTAGTACCTTATTTATACACCTATTTAGATTTACTTTGAGTACTTTTTAAACCTTGCCATATTCTTGTCATGATGAAAATGATTGTTCCGTACTATAATTTCAGAAGTTTATTTTCTCTTGCATGAATTTGAATCCCATAACAGAATGAATGAATCATTGTTATAGTCTACTTGCTTTCTTGCCCCTTTGCACTTTGCTTGCCATTGAATGTCACAATGAACTCATACTGGAAAAATAAACAACATTACCTTTAGAATTAAACATTTTCAGCAGTAATCAAGAAATTATAGTTTCTGTACTATACAGACTTGACTTGAAAGATTATGCTTCTTTGCTTTTCCACCTCACCCCATTCAGAGGGTTCATACAACAGCTAATAGAGGAGCAGCTGAATACCATAAACTTAATTAAATGCACTAACTTCTCCACTTCCTTAAGTAAAAGTTCTCCTAGGTATTTAGAGAGGTCAAGGCAACGTTTTCATTCTTCTGCTCTCTTGACTCATCCTGTTTTCCTCCTTCTTGCCAAGTTACCTGCAAATGTATTTAGTACACTTTTCTCTTCAACTCAAATCCTTGGTCCTGAGACAGGTAGGGCAGGGAGATCGCAACTCCTGTTCTGTTCCCTGTCACCACCTCCCCCCTCCTTGAAGGCTTCCATGTTTTGATGCAGAGGAAGAGGGCACTCACTTGTGATGGGCAAGGTATCCTGTCCTGCCTGGCAGCCCAGAATTTACATGCAGTGGTTCTACCGTGAGCTCAGTTTTCTACATGGAGCTAGTTGGCTGTGGATGTGTCCCCCTCTGAGGGCCTGTTGTTTTCGTTTTTTAATGCTTCCCAATTTAGGTAATTTACCAAGCTGCTAATGGTCACGTAAGATCAGGCAAATATCTTTTCCACGGTATACAAGAGAAAAAGTCCTTGTCTGATCCCATACCTGACCTTACTTAGAGCAGGATCTTTAACTAGAATCTTCCGAAGGTCTCTTCTTGCTTAATTATTCTGGTTTTCTGTCTTTTATTTTCCCTTCAAATGTAGTATTTTTATTTTTTAAAAACTAATTACAGGAAAGACTATACATACTGAGGGGCCTTTTCTTGCAGTGATATTAATCTAAGAGTGCAAATATCTTACCTTTATTTTTTTTTTTAATTAGTAGGATGGTGTGCTTGTACAAAAAAAATACTAATTTTTTCTGGCTACATGAAAACCAGGGACTTTGGTACTAATATCAGTTGTAAACTTAAATAAAATAACAATGCAAAATTAAAAACAGTGCTGCCACTGTACAGCTTATTCATCGGTAACTGCAGTAAGAATGTTTGCATAATGCATAAATCACACAAATAGTTCTCATAATTAATTTATCCTCTTCTTTCCATCTCAGTATGACATGGGCAGAACTGATGAAACGCAAACAGACATGCTCTGAGAAAGCACACAAAAAAGTGAAGTTTCATATTCAAGGAGTGGATTTCAGCACTTTTGTCAGCCTATAGCTGCAGCTGAAATTGAGTGTTCTAAATAATATATCTGTTTTGCCACCAAAGACAACAGTGTCCTAGTTGCAGTGAAGGACACAATCCACTTTCTGGGGACAGAAGATGATGAACGGGGGTGGTTTAATGCTTCAGAAGCCAGTTTTAGTGGAGGCTTATATCACATCTCATTTGTTACAGTACTCCCCTGTCTTGGACCAGCCTCTCTCAAGACTGCTGGACCTTCACGGAGTCAGAGAAGAAACTTAGCACTGTCAGATTCTAGACACTTTCAGAGGAGGAAAGCAGGATTCTGCATTAGAAAACTCAATTATTTCAATGCATTCCTGATTTTAATTTCTTTCATACTTTCTTCCCTGTCACATACATATGCAGAAGATACTCTTGCAAGAGGCCACCCTGCCAAGACATTATCTGTGAAATACTTCTGACGTGTTGTCTTCTGCCTTCTCCTCTGAGAACTTACTCTCTGCAAGTGTGCTCCTCCCTAACTCCTCACACAATCACCACTGAGACTGCCAGAGCTCACAGACAAAGTCCACAGCAACAAATAAACTAGTTCTCAAAAGGGAAGGAAGGGAGAAAATAAGGTTTCTTTAGTCATTGTTGCTGGTTTTGCTCACAAGGTTTGGTGGGGTTAGGTTTTGGACATATTTTTATTGGGGGTTTTTTACCATGGGTTTGTTCCAGACTGTCCCTTGGTCTTACCTCTTTTATTTTCCAAGGCAATCCAGCAAATGTTTATTCCCTTATTTTTTTCTATGACTGAATTAGCAGTGATAGCATATGGATCTCTTATTTGCAGCTCTTCATATCCAGAAGTTTCCAATGACTGTTCACTTCTTCAGTGCTCAATCTCAATTGAAATCTCTGAAGAAAACAGTATCTTTTCAAACCTCTCTCAAATTTGTTCTATTGTTCAATGCTAACTTTAATTCTATAATTATTTCACTTGGAAATCATTCTGCATAAGCTACTATAAAAGATGAAAATCAAAGCAGTATTACATTAGAAAAAATGATAGCAAAGAAGGAGAATTTTCTCAAATATGTAAGGGCCTGGGTATTGCTCTTTTAGAGCAGAGTTTTCTCCTTAGTTGATGCTTAGAGTTGCATTTCAAAACTTCACAGATTTAGATATGTCTGAACAGAGGAGAGATACTTAAAAAATAGCAATATATATTTTAAACAGCTCTTAATAGAACCAGGGATGTATTGTTCCAATTGTGAATGAACCATATTTCTTTACTTATTTATCTTCAGAAGCATGTCTTTCATGCAATTTATCAATCTTCTCTTCAATTTCTTCTTGCAATCTTTTTTCTATGGCTTCTAAAAAGACAAGAAAGCCTTTCTTTTCAGCCTTCAATAGCTGAAAGGCCAGAAAGGTAAAAAATGTTGAAATATTTTATTTCTTCTCTAGACTGCTGTAGTCATCCATAAGCTTTACTTGAGAACAAATGTTTTCATGTATCCAAAGATAACCCACTTTTAAATATCACATAAATGTATTTTCTGCATTATAGAAACCAAGTATTTTCTCAGTCATAATTTTTAAAATTGTGCTACTGTCTGACATCATACTGCTAGCTGGAGAGAGAAAATACATTTGTTCAAATTTAGTTTAATATGATTTTATGTTTTAAGAGACTGCTTCAGTGAGTCTCACATACAACAGCTCTGCAAAAATGCTAACCTAAATTTTCAAAGTTCTGTTTTAATTTTAAAATCTTATAACAGTCTAGACACTTCCACATCTTCAAGGAGAGGAACTCTGTAAAGGCTTTTAAAGCTGTCAAAGTCATATGCACAGAAAGTCACTGCAGGGTAGAAATACTCTGCATACAGAGAAAGACAGCTGCAGCCACTATGTCTTATAGCCTCAATGCTTCCTGGAAAGAAAATGAAATTCCCATTAAAACTGTCCTTCCTGCGAGACCGATAATGTTTCTCTGCAAAGATTTTTATTCTAGGTTTATATAACACAAAAAGGATATTACTCTTTAGGAAAAAAAAAGAAAAAGAAAAAAAATTCTGTAGTTAAATCACGCATGCTTATACTATTCATTATTTCTGTCATTAACAGCAATCTTCTTCCCATGACTTCAAAACTGGTAATAGTAACAATTACTTGAATTTAAGTGGATGTCATACCATGAGGGGCCTCCAAAATACACAGCCGCAATATTTCTGCTAGACTGCATGAGAAATGGGTGATCAACCATTTTGTTTGCCATCTATTTTGGAAGAGGAAAGATTGAGATTTGCAATGATGTTCTACACTTTCATAAGTCATGGTGTGCTTTTAATTCCTACAGTACTGTGGTGATCATTGCTGTAATATCTAAGCTGACAGTTTAATTTCTTTTCAAAGTTTTAAAAAAATCCATTATCTTGTTGCCATGCTTCTGCACTTATAACTGCAAATTTAAATGCAAAGAAAGCAATCCAGCTTCTCTAGTAATGGCTAAATAACATTATATGACTTTTCAGTAGAATTAAAAAATCATTTTTAAGCATTTCTTAACATCCCAGTTAAGAAAAGGGAAAAGCACGAAGTACCCTGCCCCTAGACAGAGTTCTAAGTTTTTTGTGTGGAAGTAGCACTGACCATGGGTCAACTAGTTAGCACTGAACAAGTAGTAGTTCAAGTTCTCTCCTGTGTGGCACCTAAAGGGAGGCTGTCCTCAGGCTTGTACATTTATTCAGTTACTTAGATGTGTGCTACAGCATTGTTGTAGAAAACACAGTAGCTCCTAACATAGCAATCTTGACCTCTTGAGTATTTCCTTCACAATTAGGGAACTATGACCAAACATCAGTGAATGAGTCACATCAGCACCACTTCTTCACTCATGTTGTGCTGTAAAGCCCCGACTAAGTACAGCACTGACTCACTAAGTGAAAAGAATGAAAAGGTCGGTTTGGAAACAAACATTAGGATCCTTGGAGCTGAAGTAGGAACAGGGGGTGTGTAGTGTGTTTGTGTGTGTGAGTAGCCAGCTTGTAGTCTCCCGCTGAGTCAATGGCAAGGTTTTACAGACGTTTTCAGGGATTCACAGCTCCTCCCAGAAGAAGCAGTTGCTTCTTAAAATCTAACTGCCTCTGTTTTTCCCCAAAGTACACAAATACTTACTGGCACAGGAATGAACTGCAGTTCCTGATTTACTACCAGCTCCTTATTCCACCGTGGTTCACTATTCCTTCATGAAAACACAATACAAGCCCGTAACTTTGCAAACAAGTTTTATTTAATTTTGCTGGCCAACAGTACCTTCAATTATAAATCAGCATCATTAACCTAATTTTTAATATGTTTTTGGGGGATCTAGTATTTTTTTGGGTTTTGGACATTTCCTACCTTCTGAATGTGGTATTACCCAGAGAACAGTGTGTCAAAGAAATAACAAAATGTAACTTACATATTCTTTTCACAAGAGGTCAGCTCTATGACAGGGATTGTCAATAGCAAGAAGGGACCAGATAAGCCACATATCTGTCAAGGAATAAAGATTCTCCCAGAACACACAGATAGCTAAGAGCATTACTGAAGACCTGACTTGTAAAATATATTAATTGTGTTCAGTTCACTCCACAGATCCATAGACCTCTTCTCAGCTAGCTTGAAAAGAAGTCAGATTCTTCTGGCATGGATTTTATAAAAAAGAGAAGTACATGGAACTGTTATTAGACAGAAACTATCACACAGTTATATTATGTAGTGCACTTTTACACAGTGTATCCAAGTCTAGTTTGAGCAATGAGATGCATCTAGCTCTTGTATAAATGAAACAGATTATTATTTTTTGGGGGGGAGGGGTTAGCGTTAGATCAGTACTAGCAAAGGAAAAGTTTTAGTGCCAGATGTTGTTGTCTAAGCAACATAGACAAAAATATGCACACATTTTGCTAAACAGAGTGAGCAAGCAGACAGCTCTTTTGGATGAATAGAAAATTCAAACTACAAAGAGTTTAATTTAAAACAAAATGTTAAAAAATAAAGGCACTGAATTGATTTTGAATCTCAGTCATCCTGCTTTTAGGTTAATTTGGAGTTTACATCCAAAAGTATTATTTTGCTATGCTACTACTTATGGTTTTACAATTGCATTTTTCTGGTGTTTCTTTGCTTCTTAGGAAGTCTGCCTACTCTTGCGCACAAGGAAGAAAGCAAATTGACCTTGTAAAGTGAAAAAGGAATAACAATGACTCATATCTTCTAAATGCACAAGATGAGAACAAATTTCCTTTTCTATGATTAGAGTATTTCCACTTACCATTACCAGGTAGAATTTATAATGAATAAAAAGTGATGCATTATGTGATTTTATTTCTTTCATAACTTTTATTAAATACTTAAAAGTGTGATTTCAATCAGAATAACAAGTGGAACCTTCAGTGTGTTTCAGTTTTCTAATGCCTTTATTACAAATACAGAATATGTAATTGGTGCATGCAAGTAAAGTCAGAGGTTGGATAATAAACAAACTTAACCTTTAAGGAAGAAGTTATCATCTTTTATGATAAGTCTCATTGCTTGGTAGTTTTTAGGTTTGTCTGGTTTTGCATTCCTGTTACATCTTGCTAGAGTATTTTTATACTCCTTATGCTCAAAATATGAAAAATACACTTTATTTTTTTACAGAGTTATGAAGACAAATATATGGTCATGTACTGTTAAACTTCAGCTTCAAGGAAAACATTTCTTTCTGTTATAGAGACAGACATGAAATTTCCCTATGAAATTATATGCACTTAGTTATCTAAATTGCCTACTCTGAACATATTCTAAAAATTATAGATTATATTTTCTGCATTTAGAATGTAATTTCCAATAGGTCACCTTGCATAACTCTATTCCCTCATGCTTTAGCACTCTCTTCTCTGTTTCAGCTCCTTGAAGTAGAATCTCTATTGATTTTGAATTAATTACCAAGTTGCCAGAAGGCTTAATGGATGATTTGAGATGTAAACACTATAATCTGAAATTCTGAATCTTGTTATTCACATTACAGCCTAGTTTCTGTTATCCTTTCTCGTGTTGAATAATGTTAACTCCCACATGATCCTAATGACTTTAGTACTACTATTTCCAAAAAAGCTCCTACACACACAAGAATGGGATCAGTATCTTGTGGTTTAAAAGAAGCTCTTCTTATTTATATATTACTGTTCTGTACTTCTGTATTAAGGGACTGGAGCCTCGCTCTTAGGAGGAAAGGCTGAGGGAGAGGGGCCCTCATCCGTGTCTGTCAGTGCTTGCAGGGAGGGAGGGGTCAGAGCATGGACCAGGCTCTGCTCGGTGGTGCCCAGTAATGGGACAAGAGACAAAGGGAGAAACAGATGCACAGGAAGTTCCTCCTGAACATGAAGAAGAACTTCTTTCCTGTGCAGCTACCAGGCACTGGAACAGATCATGCAGAGAGGGTGTGGAGTCCCCCTCACTGGAGACGTTCCATGCCTCTGCATCCTTTTTGGAGCAGTTCCCACTTTGCCCGGTCAGCTCTGGATGCAGCAGGCTGTGGGGCCAGCCTCCGGAATCGGGGAGACCAGAGGTCTGGCTCGTGGGTCCTTCCACAGGACCGCGGCAATAGAGGCAGGTGGTGGAAGAAGGAGGCAGGCTCAATTGTGGATGAAGTCCAGAAGGTTTATTGTGTCTCCGAACAGGGGACCTCGCCCCCCGGGGGTGTCCAGCAATGAGCAACCCTGAGTGCGCCTGCCAGGGGTTTTATGGGGGGGTGGCAACAGGGGAGGGATGACAACGGCATTGAATCAGGGAAGGAGAAGGACGGGTCTTCGGGATGAGGGACACACAAGGGAACCTATCTTGGAAAAGGAAGGGAGGGATCCTCCCCCCAAGACCAATCACTCGACGCCCCTGCCAGAACTTTCTAGAAGCTTGGGAGGGGTGCCAGGGTGATTGGCAGGGGTCTGGGAGAAGACAAACAGAGAAAGCAGGGTTATGAACACGAAACCAAGAGGGTATAAACTGCGATGGTACAGTAACACGAAACCCAAAGGGGAGACCCGGACTGAACCAAACAAGACACACTCCCACAGTTCCAGAACCATCGGGATGCAATCCTGTGGTATGTGCTCTAGGATGATCTTGCTTATGCAGGGGTTGGACCAGATGACCCACTGTGGTGCCTTCCAACTTCAACCATTTTGGGATTCTGTGATTCTGTGGTATGAGAATATAAATGTTTTCTCTGTCTTACTAAAGAGATAAAGACACAAGAAAAGACGAAGAACTTTTGGTATATATGCAACATAGTGTTGCACAGAAATGTTTGATAGCTGCACTCATTCTCAAGGATGGACTAATTGTTGTTCAAATGCAAATCTCTTCTTCCTGAAACAATTTTTTGCCCCTACTAGTTATCGGGAATAAAGTAAGCAAAAGCCCTTCTTCTGATTAATAAAGAGAGAAGTGGATTCAGGGAGACATGAAGAAAGAGTCCTGACAGGCTGAGGAGCCCCTGTATTGCCTGCCTATTGATGGGATATCCAATGCAACCTGTATTTTTCACCAACAGACTAAATAGACAGTTTATCTGAACAGCAGTACCTGCTTTCTGAGAAAAGAACCTGTAGGTAACATCTGTCATTTAAAATGTTGACAGGTATCCTTGCTGGTAAAGAGCTTATTTCCAGGTTATACCACTTCTGTTAATTTTTTCTCATTTGGACTGAAACGACTTTTTAAAGGAAACAAGTGAAGACAACAAAAAATGTATACATGACAGTAAATATGAAAACAAACTGTGTAATATTTGTCCGCTTTTCAAAAGGAAAAGAAAGCAATTAAATTTTAAACCTGCTTTATGATTTTCTCTTGACATCTTCTGACATGGAAGGGACAAAGACAGCACTTCCTACAGAAAACTTATGGAAAACACTTTATTGAGTTCAGTGCAGTGAATTGCAACTTCGGCAATTGGTTGAATTTGACCTTAAATGTTAATGTTTGGATAAATGAGATTTACATGCAAGGAATAAAACAAGACAAGACACCAGTAAGGTGACTTAAAGCAAAAGCTACATGGAAGTACTTGGAAATAATTTCTCCATTGTTTTCTAACTGCCATGTTATCAGCAATTAAATACTATAACCTGAAGTTTCTATCTTCCCCCTGTGTAAGGATGGCGGGCAAAAATATCATGGCTGTTTCATCAATGTCAAGCCTTTTGAGTCTGGAACTCTTTTATGTGGTTACTTAAACCTTATTTCTTTGTCTACTTGTTGGTTATTTTTCCATGCATCTCTAAGTTTGAATAAAGATACACCACACCTGACATAGGGACTTCAATGCGGACATCACATCTTTCTCAGTTCAAAACACTACCCTCTCCAGTAAGAAGGGGTAGGGAAAAAACCCCCACATGAAAGTGAGAGAAAATTACGGTTAAAAGGGATCACAGGATGTCTTTTCCTCCCAGACCAGACTCATACTTCCTACCATCAAGGCTGATAGCACTCAGGCCTTTAAATTACTAATCTAACAAATACTGTTCATCCAGGACCAGACTGAAAAGGAAATGGGACACTAAACCCGATTATTTAGCTATTATTATTTATCAACTGTATTTTGGGAGGTTTCATGTTTCCCTTACAAGGATCACCAGCAAGTTTTTATCACTATACATTAAAATCAAACATTAGTTGAGACAGCACAGAATGGTTGCAGACCAAACACTTTTTGTACCTTAACAACAAAACTGTACTCTTGGAGCCAGAAGTTTATATTCAGAGGGGATATTTCATCTATGTATCAGTGCTTTCTGTTTCAGTGGGCTTTGGTTGCAAGGGATCTAGATACCTTTCATCTCCAAGAGACGCATAACTCTTCTGAAAGAAGGTATCCTGAACATAAATAAGGCTTCCAAGTGCTTGAAATGTCTTTTAATTTTTAACTACATCACATGCTTCTCTCAATAACAAAATTTAAAAGACACAATGGAAAATCTGATTTTTGCTCCTTGCTACTTTTCTTTCATGTACTCACAAGTTTATTTTATATACTTGGTCACAGGAGTATTGCCTGAAAGTTATGCAACTGCATAATTTTTTACAGTGTGGATTTGCATTTATGCACCCAATGATACCCAGTGAAATGACTTCTCATTCATTAAGATTCATTAAGATTGCTTTCTAAATTTATCTAAATTAAGTAAATCTGATCAAAGAGACATGAATTTTTTTGTACATAGTAGGAGCGGGTTGCACATTTCTAAGTAATCATGAATAGATTTTTGTCTTCTAATGCATATCTGAGACATTACCCTGGAAGTTTGTTAGTCAGATGGCTTCTGTTCAGAATTGACTCAGTTTACTCACCTGGACAGGGACTCTTGTATAGCAGGTCACAGGAAATTTGAATAGTCTAGTTTGATACACACACTCACAACTGGAAATTATAGGAGTTTTACCTGAATAAATATGGTAAAATTAGGATTTTAAACATTTCTCATCTTACCATATCAGAATGCCGAAGTCTGAATGTTAGTCATGCATGTAATGAAGACACCATCCAGAATGAGACTTAAAATTTTATATAACATTGCCATGCTCATTGATTGCCCTTATCTTACAGGACTACATGCAGGTGTAGGTTCAGAAGAGAAAACTCAAAAGAATTTAAATTCAAGTATTTTAATATTGTTTCAAAGCTGTAAATTTAAAACTGACAATGAGCATGTGTTGATATTAATTACTGTACCATAAAATATTGCTTTTAAACAATTTTTTGGACTTTAAAAATGGTAATAAATTCAGAAATACAACCCCTGAACAACTGTAATAGAAGGATACTAGAGGGGAAATGAAAGCACAGGCATGGTATATCTTTATTCCATACTAGTGATCCATGGAAGAATAACTGACAAGTAGCTATTATCATGTTACAGAAGAGAAAGAAATGAAGATTAAGTAACCACATACTTTATGTTGACAAGAAAATAAAAATATGAGAAATTATGTGGACTTACCACTACACACAGTAGTTTACACTTAATGCTCTAATAATCCAGACACTTCCTGAATTGCCTCTAGCCCGTCTAAACAAACCATATATATATATATATATATACACACTGGACAGAGAATGGATTAAGAGCAGCCCTGGGAGAAGGACTTGGGGGTGCTGGTGGGTGGGAGGCTGGACATGCCCCGGCCGTGTGTACTAGGAGCCCAGAACCCCCCCGTGTGGTGGGCTGCATCCAAAGCCCCGTGGGCAGCAGGGCAGGGAGGGGATTCTGCCCCTCTGCCCCGCTCTGCTGAGACCCCACCTGCAGTGCTGCATCCAGCTCTGGGGTCCCAGCACAGGAAGGACAGGGACCTGTTGGAGCCAGTCCAGAGGAGGCACCAAGGTGATCAGAGGGCTGGAGCAGCTCTGCCATGAGGAAAGGCTGAGAGAACTGGGATTGTTTTCAGCCAGGAGAAGAAAAGGCTTTAAGATGACCTAATTGTGGCCTTTCATTACCTCGAGGGAGCCCACAATAAAGATGCAGAGAGGCTATTTATAAGGTCTGTAGTGACAGAACAAGGGGGAATGGCTTCAAACTGAAAGAGAGTAGGTTTAAATTAAAAATTGGAAGAAATTCTTCCCTGCAAGGGTGGCGAGGATCTGGGACAAGTTTCCCAAAGAAGCTGTGGGTGCTTAATCCCTGGAACTGTTGAAGGCCAGGTTGGATGGGGCTCTGAGCAACCTAGTCCAGTGCAAGGAGACCCTGCCCATGGCAGGGCATTGGAACTAAAGGATCTTTAAGGTCCCTTCAAACTCAAATCATTTTATGATTCTCTATTTAATCATCTCTCTTATATAACACAGCAAGACAGAACAACACTTGAATGTTAACTGACAGAATGGAGCTACTACTGAGGAGCTCCACACTGATGACTTTATTCACTACAAGCCACACAACCCACACACGTACAGAAGACCCAGAAACACTCTAATTAGAGGAGTATCATGCTGGTATAGATTTTAGATAAAATGTCAAGTACCATCCTGATCATTCTTTGGCTAATAACAAACCACAAACAGCTACACATACCAGAGGATGAATGCGTTCAATTATTTCTTTGCTTAGATTTCTCCTTTTAATTTTTTTTTTTTTTAAACAGTATCTGAGCAGGCTGGTGCATTCTGAAAGGAATCTCATAATGCCCAAGCACTGGATGCAGAGAGACTCACACAGTCTCTCTGACAACTCAAACTGAAGAATGCCTTCTCATTCCATAATATTTCCTTAGAATACTTATAATACTGAATTATTGTAGTAGCTTAATCTGTGATTCCACAAACTTTCATAAAGCAAACAACTTGCGAGGATAGGAATCCCTCCAACATTAAAAAGACTATGCAAGTATTCTTAATCCCAGGTGAAACAGTGCTTCATTTGGTGTCTTATTTTAGGTTGCATGAACTGGAAAAAAGTCAGTTTCGATCTGGCTATCTTAAAACACCAGCCAAGAGACATACGTGAAGAAACTGGCCTGTTAGAGCACATCCTTTGTTGCTCTCCCTGCCCGTGCATATCAGACCTGCTGCCTTAGCTGAAACTCAACAACAACAAAATCCAATGCAACTTGGAGGCTTTCCAACAAACCTATTCCAAAGTACTGAGCTCCCTAATGCAGGAGATGTCAAAAAGATTATGTCATGTTCCTGTGTTTTAACACAGAATTGGCTTCTCTCCTTGCAGAGAAAACTCTCAGAGCTGGACTGAGATGTGGTCCCTTGCTGGTGCAAGCACACAGCGTGTCAAACACTCTCAATTTGCATAGCAATTTAGTAGAGGAGGACAAGCTGCAAAACCAAAGATCAACAAATCTGATATGAAAACAAATTTCATGCTGAAGGTTCTCAGGTGTTTGTAGCAGCACTGCCAAATAAGAAATATGATTTGAGAGAAATTTGAGTGTAAGTAACTACTGTTTTCCTGCAACTTTACTCGCACAAAAAAAAAAAAGAGGATTTTGACTGGGGTAGGTGCTGCAGTGTAAGCTTAGGCAGGACCTGTATTTTAAGATGCACTTGTCCCTCATAGTTTGAAGCCTCCTAAACCCACACATTTGCCCTTCAGTGGTACCTCCTGGGCTTGTCACACTGCTTCTATGGACATAGCATAACACACAGTGCCCAAGGGCAAGAGAGTACAGTGATCCTGACCAGGAAGTCTAATAAACAGCATTTAAAATTTCCCTTCACAGAGCCTGAATGCTTTTCTTACTGGGACTATAGCAAACCAAGTAATCCAAACTGGGTGATGAAATACAGTTTTCATTCTGTCTGTCCTCGAGGCACAGTCAATCTTGCTTTCCCATCTCTGAGATGGCTAACAAAGAAACTTATGTTCAAAAGACACATGGATTTCCACATGAACAATGCTAGCTAAATTGCTAGTTAAAATGCATGAGTGGTGTGATGTCCTGGGACTTTGCAAAGAAACAAGACTGCTCATCACATGTAACTGTCATGGCAAGCCACACTTTGAACTAGAGAAGTGCTGCTGCTAATCACAATGGACAAAAGGAGCCCCTTAATGCAAATTACTGCCCTATCATTAGGTGGGAGATTTTCTAGCTGAAAATCTGTGTGATAGAACATTACATAAAAATAATGTGTGAATGCTAAAATGACAAAACGATCAATAATGTGTTATTTCTACCTAGAGAGTCATCAAAGCATTCTGTTGAGCTGCTTGTAAAGATCAGTTTTCTTTTTAAGCACTTAGGTACTACAAATGGTGGGGGAAAATACAATGAAGGAGTTCAGACAAAATCCTATAATGAATGGAACATTTCACACAGATTCACTAAGGTGCTGTCCACTACAAATGACACCCTTAAGATAAGAATCAAAAGCCACCATGTTGAAAATCATCTCTCATAGCCCTGAAGAGCAGCTGTGTATCAAATGAAAAAAAAAAACACCTCAGTATTTTCCTCAAAATGTTATAGATTTTATTTAGTCAGGTAAATATTTCGACAAAGGACCATGTTATTTTTAAAACAGCTTTACTTGCTTTTCTAGCTATATTTTTCCTTGACTTGAAGGCTGCTCCTGTAGCAGGCATCAAATACGACATTCTGGTTTAACTAATGTTACAAGAAACTTTAGTCTTCACCTTAGAAAAAGGTAACTGTTGAGCTAAAACATAAAAGCATAAAAATTTGCCAGTGATACTGTGCTTGCTGTCCCATGGCATTTGCATTGAATGAAAGACTATTTCAAATAAATACAAGCTCAGTTATTTTAAATGTACCTCTCCCTTAACACCGAATGAGAATGACTACTTAAAGAATGTACAAAACGGTCTTCATAATATATACCCAGGAAATCAAAAAGAAAACAATTTATTTGTAGGAAGAATTGTGGGCATTCAAGTTTAAAGTCTGCATCAGTGTAACTACACCATTCATTGTCACTAGATTACAGGGTATTTTAGGTAGCAGGAATGCAGACAAAAAGTGACAATCCATATTCTTTTCAAAGAACTATGAATCAGATACCAACAATTTGATTAAAATTATTCTCTAAAAGCCAACACTATTATTTCACTGCGATAAAATATCCTGAAACAGGTTAATAAACATAAACATTAATCTAAATTAATTTCATTCCCTGCTTCTCATCTCAAAGCATGATAAAAACTTCAGTAACAAGCATCTTTATTCTAAAGTACATAAACTGATTGGAAAAAAAAATTGGTTTTCCAGTACTGAGACTGGAAGGTATTCATATTGTGAAAAAAACTAGTTAGGGATGAGAAGAAGTCTTTCTTCTTTTCTAGAAAAATTTATGGAAGACAGAGTTTAGTAAATTAAAGAGGATTAGGAAGGTAAAGAAAAAGCAAAATTGTTAGAAATTGGATACATACAATCAAAAATAATGGAGTGCTTTTATGACATGGTTAAACCATATATTTTTTAAAGGATTAAAAATACACAGAACTCCATATAGCATATTATGTTATGAATGTTGTGGATCAACAGAGGATGAGTAAACTGGCATTTCTAACGTTTCATGAAAATCTGTAAATGGTTGTTGATGGCCTTCAAAAGGTTCCCTTTGACATTACCTAAAACTGAACAAGGTCCTTAAGATGATAAAACAGGCAGTAATTCTAAGCAGAGAACAAAAATGATACTGTTGGAATACTGCTTAGTAGCTCCTTGACTACTGTCCTTGCCTGAGGAAAATATAGATTGAAGAGCAAAAAGTGTTTCCTTTTCACACTAGAGTATTGACACTTATGTTAGTTCAATTCAGGAACAAGTTAATGCAAGTAAAAAAAGCCTCATGGAAACTTCCCAGTACAGCATCCTAACCAGCTACAAAAAACTGTATTACAAGTACAGCATTTTGTAGTATCAGGATGACAAAAGGAGTGGTTGGAGTTCTTGGTAAAGTAAGACAAGACCTGTTTTCAATATATAATTTAAATTTGTATGGGAGTGGGAAGAATACTCACTTTGAGCCCTATGTATGTAACAAGAAGGATTATGAATACTTCTTTAATTTGTTGAGTCAAAAGACTAAAGTCACTTACATTAATAAAGACTTAACGGGTCGGGATTTTACTTTGCACATTTTATCAGAGAACCAGAGTCATCTGCAGGAGGCAGTGTCCTCATTTTTGCAAGCAGAGAGGCAAACTGTAGTGATATAAATGGTCATAGACACAACAGAATTCAAGGACATCACTGAGATAAGCCCTAGTCCTTGCATTTCCCCAAGCCACATCAGCAGATTACACTGCTTTTTAAGGACAGTTGATAACATAATGTACAGAATACAGTGACAAGTGCACTGATGGAAGAGGTGCTGTGTAATCTCTCCACAGCTGACATTTATTAATAAGAAATTGACTCTCTATATATTGAACAATTATTATTTATGAAGTATCTTATTTGTGGGTTCAACAAGAGAAGGACAAAAATATAAACCAGGGAAAAATTTATTTGAAAATATAGCCTGCCTTGCAATGCAACTGTTCATAGAACATCACTAAGAAAGCTGGAGTTTAAAAGGGACAGTTGGTCAAGTTGGGCCAAGTATTTACCCTGGAGGAAAATGAAAATCTAAGAAAACACTTTTTTTCCTTCTCCCTCTTCCTGCCCTTGTCAATACATCAGCATGTGAGTGAAATCTGCTATAAACTAAAAATTAAAAACTAACAATTAAAGAAAGAACACCCCCTCCAAAAGATAAACAAAAAAACCCCAAAGACAAAAACCAAACAAGCAAACACAAACAAGAAGAAAGAAGTGAAATAAATAGGAGGGAGAAAATGTCTGTATGAGCTATTAATGTTCTGAATTAAGACCATCACCATGGTTTTCAGTTTTGCTCCTCAACAGGAGAGTTTGAGATGATGAAAAGTGCTGATCAAAAAGCTTCTCATTAGTAAGATGTCAGATTGACTCAGGGAAAAGAAGGAATGGCTCAGAAGTTTGTCAGAGCTACAGTATGAGAGGGAACATTTTGGGGGTAACAAACCTGTCAGAATAGACAAGATGCATAAGTGAAAAAGCCCATGGATCGTAGATGAAAGCAATCCTGAAGGAAATTATAGTGCTAAAGCCCAGCAGAACAAGGTAACTGTTAAGATCTGCTTATTAAAGTTCTTAGAAATGCCTCTGCCCGAATTAAGGTGCAAACGAGACCATATGCCAGTGACAATAGTATGGGTTTTATTTGATGAGAGGGAGAGAGAGAGAAAAGGAGAGACAAGAAGAGAAAGAAATAGAAGATAGGTGGGGGGGACAGAAAGAAGGTGACAGACAGAATAAGGAAAATACCACCACTCCATGGATCCCAGTGATGCTCCACTGATCCTCTCCAGCTGGTCTTCTTGGTAATTCAGGTCCCCCTAAAAGCATAGAATCCAATGGGTTCATGTATGCTCAGGCCACTTAGGAAAGCCCAGGCGCCTCCCTGGGAGGGGGGACTTTGCCATTGTCTTTTGCAACAGACTCCAGGTTTGTTGCATCATGTGCACTCCTGTAGTGCAAGGCTTCAGAAATTACTCTGGGGGACACTTTGGGGGGTCTTTGATGGATTATGACTCTCCTTCAGCTGCCTCCCACATGAATGTCCCGTGGATGTGGCCTGTGGGGTTGGGGGTTCCACAGCTGGGGCCGGTTTGTGTAAAAGGGAGGATGGGTGTTCACTGCCCTGAGCAGAGGTTACATGTGAAATCTCCTCCCCTGACCTGCCTTGTTTCAGGGGGAAGTCTGTGTAAACCTGGTCTCTGTGGGCTGTGGGCTGTAGTCGCCCCCACCCCAAACTCAGCCAGGGATGAGTCTTAGCACGGCTGCTGGGTTTGCCTCTTTTTTTTCTTTGTTTACTTGTTTGTTTCTCCCCGGGCCTGAGGTTGATGAAAGAATGGGTTTTCCCTTTATCTAATCTCAGTAGTTTGACTTACAGTCTAAAGTTCTTCAAGGAGGGTTGTAGCTTCTTTAAAACTTTATACCAATGTTTGAGGCATGAACTATTTTCAGTCTCTGGCAGTAACACAGAGGTCAAATACAGATTTTTGTACTCTTACTGGGACTCCTTCTCAAGAAAAAACACTCCTAGACTGAGGCTGTTAACATCACTCAGCTCCTTCTTATGGAATGAGGGAACCCATCCTTAAGTACACAAAATCCACTATCCCAGTACTCCTTACAGACTGGAAAAATAGACTGAAATAGTACCAAAATAACTCATAGATACTTGGGTATGAAGACAAAGTCCCATCTATTAGGCCATTTACTAATCTATCCTTTTTAAGCTGCTATATTTTAAGTAAATTATTCAATATAAATAGGAATGGGGAGAAAAATATATAGAAGGAAAGTATGTAAATTATGTCTCTTCTCACCTTTGACTTCCTAATCTAAAAGTATACAAGAGAATGACTGTCACTAACTTCATGCAGAAATACACAAAAGCCAGAAGGCAAAGACATCCTTTCCTGGGTCATGGGTTGTGGTTTCAAGCCCTTACTTTCATACAGTTACTTTTGGTGTCTTTTTGAGACAAAAAGGAAACTCATTATAGACATGGAGCCAAGGATTTCTTTGTGACCTATTTAAAATCATAACAATACCATATAATTTAACTAGACTGATACTTATCATTGAAATGCAATTGTTCAAATGAATACAAGAACATGTAATTAGTAATAACTTTGAAATTGTTATGCATAAATCTTAGGACAATTTGCCTCTTTCCTGTTAGATGTTTTGTCTATGCCCTAAGACACTCTGCAGGTCAGAATGAGAATCTGGGGGTGCCATAGTGAGTCACCATTTTCCCCAGGTCTTACTGGGAGACCTGTGATGGTACTACTCAGGTCTCTTCCTCATATCTTTGTAAATTATGTCTGAATGTTTTTCCTTGTTTGTACTTTTTCTGGGTATTCTCAGTACAAAGGGTATCCTTCCATGAAAAAGAAATAGCAAACATAAGAAAAAGTCATAGAATCAATCATAGAATAGCCTCAGTTGGAAGGGATCATAAAGATCATCGAGTTCTAGCCTCCCTGCCATGGGCAGGGTCTCCTTCTGCTAGACCAGGGTGCTCAGAGCCTCATCCAGCCTGGCCTTGAACACTTCCAGGGATGGGGCATCCACAACTTCTCTGGGCAACCTGTGCCAGTATCTCACTATCCTCACAGTAAGGAATTTCTTCCTACTAGCTAATCTAAACCTACTCTCTGTCAGTTTGAAGCCATCACCCCTTGTCCTGTCTCTCCAGGCTCTTGTAAATAGACTCTCTGCATCTTTCCTATGGGCTTCCTCCAGGTACTGGAGGCTACAATTCAGTCACCCCAAACTTTTTCTTTTCAAGACTGGACAATCCCAATTCTCTCAGCCTTTCCTCATAGCTGAATTCAAGTTCCTTAGTTCTGCTTCTTCCTGTTTCATGTACTTAAGACTGCTATTGAACCCAGGTTTTTTAGTCATTCTAGGAACTGGAAATGTTGTAGCTTTTCCTCATAGGAGAGATAAAAGATAGGTAGATAGATAGATAGATAGATAGATACAGTGTAAACATCCAGGGAAAATGTGAAATCACTTGAAAATTCAAAAATGTGTATGCACAAAAAATATTGTTGAACTCAAGAATCTTCCTTTCTTTTTTTCTGGCACTTCAAACACTGTTAGACTCATTACCTTGATAAACACTCTTGATCCTCTCTATCCTTTCCCCTAGTTATGGCCCTCCGGTCTTTCTCTTCTCCCTGAAGTTTCCATCATTCTATCTTTCTGTTGTCTTCTTCTCTAACGGGATACTTGCAAAACCTTTCTGTGCCTATACACACCACAGCATTTACAACTTGCTACCTAATTTCAGCCTAGTTGAAAGATAAAGTTTTATTATGTTTCTACAAAGGTTGTGAAAGAGGAAAGCCAGGTAGGGCAAGGAAGTCACTGGGCATGGTGCTGAATAACAAGCTCAAGCATTATTAGAGTCCAGAGAATCTCCAAGAGAAAGGACATTACAAGTGATTCTGTCCCAGAAAAGAATTTATTCAGAGCTCACACAGTCTGGAACAAGAAAGGCAGTGAAACTTCATTCACCCAGGTGATAAGAGCTACTTCTTTCATGTTAGTTCTTTCTGGGAGGCAAGGAAAGACTAAAATATAGCCTTATGTATTGAGAAAGCTATAACAGCCTTATCTTAATCCACATATATTTTAGTGGTCTTAGTTCTGCATTGTTTGTCCATGTTTTCTTTATATTGTGCTAATCCCCCTCTGAACCGCATGAAATTACCAATTTAAAATTGCAGTATGCATCGTTCAAGTTTTGATCACATCAATTCCCACTGAAATATTTTCCGGGAGACGAAGTTTGTACTGTACCATTGTCTTCTGTCCTTTGAAACCACGGCTACTGAAATTAAGTATTAGATTTTTAATATCTCTTACAATCTGTGCAGCTGCTTTATTACCTCAACCTTTTCAATATTCTGAATGTTGGTTGCTCTGTCTTTCCCTTCCATGCAGTTTACAGCCTCACTAAATTGTGTGAAAAAAGGTACCGGCCAACAAGCCAAACCACAAAATAATAAAGCTGAAAGAGAAAAGGTCAAAACTTTCAAAATCCACTGTCCCATTTTATGTATTTCAGGAATTTAAATAAACTCAGAAAGAATCCTTGGTTTTATGTAATTTTAAAGAACAAATAATTATTGAAGGATTTTTTTTTTAAGGGATAGCTGAGTCTACTTTGTTGATTTTTCAATTAAAAAATAAAGAGGAATTTAAAGTTCCTTTTCCATTGTTCATCAAAATAATACTCCTTTTCACCAAAGAGAAAAATTTTCATTTTCAAACATTTATCATAAAAGCAAGGAAAATAAAGGCTGGTTTTGTAAAACTGCAAAGTGAGATTCCACTGGTGATTCCATCTCTCCATCTCTTCTTCTGTAATAGGACATAAACTGGATCAATTTGCCAAGTGTATGGGAGATCCAAGTTTCAGCTCTGTCATCTGTTTGACAAGACACTGTCTTCCAAACTAGCATACTCTGAACTTCAGAGCATGGAACAGTTTCAGTCCCGTTTTATTGCAGCTTTCAAGTATTTAAATTCTCAGTAAGTCAAAGCTCAAATGTCACTAAGATGCCTTGTAGGGATATGGTGTTGGGGATGTCATGGAAGTGATCCTTGCCCATGCCTCCGTAAATAGCTTATTTTTGTGCAAAATGGCTTAATGTTGGAACAGTCTGCTCAGGGAAGTGGTGGAGTCACCGTCCTTGGAGGTGTTCAAGAACTGGACGTGGCACTCAGAGCCATGGTCTTGTTGACAAGGTGATGATCAGTCACAGGTTAGACTTGATGTTCTTGGAAGTCTTTTCCAACCTAAATGATTCTGTTATCCTTTGAGTAAGATTAAGACCATTCATCCTGCTTAGAAATAACCTACAAGCCTGTAACAATCCTGCTCCACTTCGTTGAAGAATTTTCTTGGTGATTGTCTGAAACTGAGAAAATAATTTGGAAAAGGATGACTACATGTCAGTTCCTTCCATGTCTTGTTTCCCAGGCTCCAACTGAGGGGCACTGAAGAGGCACGATCAGGGAAGAGAGGACCTGTGTCCTCATCATAGACCGGAGTGGAGCCTCATACACAGCTGTGGGCATCACCTGCCCTATGAGGAGAATTTGGAGTTTGTCCTTTCCATCCTGTTCATTCACCATGAATAGCGCAGTCAAATCTGTGAGTAGCTGGGTATCTTGGGGGAAACTTCCTTTTTTGAAAGGGAAGAAACAATCAGGTTCACAATGGACATCTGAATAGCTACAGGAAGACGCTTGGAAAAGAATACATTTTGTTTACAGAAGGTTGTTCATCTGCACAATGGCAAAGCATAAAATATAAATTAATTCTTCTTTAAATCTCTTTTTCTTCACTAATTGAAAGACTAAAAATGATCTAGAGTGTTGGCATCTTCTGATAACTTACTCATCAAATGGATATCTCTTCACAATGGAGCTCTCTCATGGCAAATTGCATTTCAGTAGCAGCAAAGAATTGAGTCTGCATTTTTTTTTACCCTTTTTTCAGCTACTTGCAAGGACAA
Source organism: Corvus moneduloides (assembly GCF_009650955.1). Taxonomy (NCBI): domain Eukaryota; kingdom Metazoa; phylum Chordata; class Aves; order Passeriformes; family Corvidae; genus Corvus; species Corvus moneduloides. The sequence goes on along the minus strand of NC_045477.1, from coordinate 14,436,272 downwards.
GCATAGTGCCGTTGAAGAAGCACAGTTTCAGCATAACAGTCCAAATTCATCCATGCTTAACACCCCCATGAGTTGCAGTGCCAGTTTTCAGCACAGAACAGATGCTTCCACTCTACATAGCAGCATGAGCTACAAGTATAGCCAGCTCTCATAAATGTCATTTCTGAGAAAAAAAATCAAAATTCATTAAATACCTGAATCATGCTGGATAATTTAATATGATAATAACCTTTTTTTCCCTAACTTTTAACTTACTATTTAAGAAAATAGTGCACTAAAGATAATTTCTTTGGAATTTTGGGAGGGTTTTTGTTTGGTTTACCATAGTCTGATTTAAGTATATGTTTCATAAAATTAAATTTAAATACTCAAAACTCTCAGCTTGAGACCACTAAAATGTATCAGATAAGTAAAATGTATAAGATAAGTAGGCTGGAACTTGTATACAAACCCTGGACTTAGGTGACATTTTCATTGCTTGGTTACTACTACCAATGGGTAAATAATTAATTACCCTGCAAATCTTTAAGAAAGAGCATTATTGCTACCTCCCATTAAATAATTATGTAGCATCTGTTTCACTCCATAGTTTTTGCCTTATAAAGTTCTTCAGAGTAGTTACATTAGTGGCTACAAAATGCAGAGATACCCCAGGTGTCTAATATGCTGCAGGAGGTCACATCTGTATCCATGAGGTCCTGCAGTCTGCCAGGTAAGAAGAGGTTATCAGCTTGTGCACAGAATTGTATTGTTTTTAGAAAGCAAGCAAAACTTGAACTGCATGGGCATATCAGAGAATCACAGAATTATAGAGACCTCGAATATCATCTCATTCCAAAGCCCCTGCTATGGGAAGGGACACCTTCTACTCGACCAGGTTGCTCAGAGCCCCATCCAACCTGGCCTTGAACACTTCCAGGGATGGGGCAGCCACAGCTTCTCTGGACAACCTGTGCCAGGGCCTCACCACCCTTACAGAAAAGAATTTCTTCTTCATATCTAGTCCAACCCTATTCCCTGTGAGTTTGAAGCTATTGCCCCTTATCCTGTTGCTCCAGGGCCTTGTAAGTAGTCTCTCTCCATCTTTCTTGTTGGTACCCTTCAAGTATTGAAAGGTCACAATTTGGTCACCCCAAAGCCTTCTCTTCCAAGCTGATAAAATCCCAATTTTCTCCGCCTTTCCTCATGGCAGAGCTGCTCCAGCCCTCTGATCACCTTGGTGGCCTCCTCTGGGCTGGCTCCAGCAGGTCCCTGTCCTTCCTGTGCTGGGACCCCAGAGCTGGATGCAGCACTGCAGGTGGGGTCTCAGCAGAGCGGGGCAGAGGGGCAGAATCCCCTCCCTGCCCTGCTGCCCACGGGGCTTTGGATGCAGCCCAGCACACGGGGGTTTCTGGGCTCCCAGAGCACACGGCAGGGGCATGTCCAGCATCTCATCCACTGCTTATTACCATCTCCCCCAATACCTACTTTTTTTATTGTAGAGAAGGCTTAAAGAGTCCTTTCAATATCATCAGAGTACATGTAACTAACAGGCATGGCATGCATTTTTTGATTATTCATATGAATGATGTTAAAAATGTGTAAATCAATTTTCCTGGAGAAATTAACCACCAAAATTAGCTAAGAGGAATGCAAGTTGGGTAGACAGCTAGTTTTGCATGTCATCTGTGGAACTCTTCCAGACTGTTCTTTTAGGAAATGTATGAATATAATTTTAAAAAAAGCAAATGGTATTTTCTGTCACAGATTATGCCTGCCAAACGCAAAGCTTGAATAAAAGTGACATTTATGTACACTAAATGTTTACAAAGTTCTTAACATGCTCCCTGTGTAATTATCTCTCAACATTGCATTCTTCATTTTATAGCCGTTATTTTTTCCATGATATAGATATATCTATTTTCACCATTTTTCTGCATCCACATACAACATGCACAGATATATGTACACAGAAGTGCATACATCTGTACTTTTGCAGATAGATGTCAATAGCTGGGTAGGAGAATAAGCCTTCCCTGTGCTCCACAGTCTGTCAGTAAATACTGGACCTGACCCTCCTGGTGAATGGCTGGCTGAATTGGAATGAAATTAAGTGCTGGAGATAGCCCATTTCAAATAAAGATACTTTCTACAGAAAAAAAAGAAATCCACAGGACAAACCTTTGGATTTTTCCTGGTTTTGTTGTTTGTTTGTTTAATCTGCCATTCTTAATAAACCACATTTACTGCCTTAAGGAATTTTATTTCCTCTTGCAGATCACTCAGGAAACAAATCTGGATTCAGCCATTTCACTCTCACCAATGATCCATTTCTCCACGTAACATTGATCGCTGTCGGAACATTTCATTAATCATGTGGGGAAGGGTATCAGACATGGTCTACAGTAAACTTGGAGCATTACACTAGATTAAGCAAATAAATCCTCATTTGAGAAACTTCCTCATGATTAGCTCATTGAATAAAAGGATTGACGGATTGACTGGGTTCATAAGTTTACTCTAGCCACCTATCATAGCTGAGACAACATGAAATATTTGAAATATTTATACTCTAGTTGCAGCTGTCCAGCACAGATCCAGTCTGCCCTTTCAGCTGATAAACAATTGCAGGCATAAAGTTGGTAGCTACTGCCTGGTAGCTGCTTTTCCCTTTCCCATACCACACATAAAGAACACCTAGGAGGAAAAGAAACAGGGACAGCCATGAGTTCCCTGCATTAAAATCCTCCATCGGTAAAAATGATAGCATAGTAAAATTATAGAAAATTATATGGTATCTCTAACACAACAGAAAAATACATAACCCAGCTAAAAATTACACATGGATAAAAGATCATTGTATCAAGTACATTAATTTACAGAATTTACTCTGATCAATGGTATCTTCTATTAATTATATTTTTTCTTACTCATTTGAAACAAATGGAGCGGGCAGATACTGGTTACGAGTGGCCACAATTAAATGCTCTCTTTTTTTGTATATAGCCTACTTGCACAGTTTTCTGGTAATTCAAGCTCCCAATCAAATCAAAGCTTCATTGCAGATTTCCAGGCCTTTCCTACTGAGTTCTAAAAGATAATGTTGGTGTTCTTGCTACATTGAAATATAGACTTGATAGGTATGCAGTTAAAGCCCTGTGATTGTCCACATTCATGTTAGAACAATATTTGTAGTGCTTTCCTGATGAAAAGCAATTAGTGTAAAAAAACCAAGCACCCCTCCAAAGTCAAACAAACTAAAAGAAAATATGAGGGCAATAATAAATTGAAATTTTATAAAATAAAAATAAAAAATGAAGTGAGTACAAAGCAGCTTTTGAAGAGACATGATATAAAATGTAGTGGAAAGAATGTTTCATCTTTGGCCAAGTTTCAAATCTCAATAGGGCTTCTAATGGGCTTAGCAAGACATGCTTTAAACTAATATTGCTGTTATAGAGAAATTTCTTATTTGGCATCTGTTTTTAAGGGTCATTTATCAATGTTTGCTAAAAGGAAAACTGAAAATATTTATTCATAAATAGATATTTTCCAAAACAGCTTTAATGACATTTAATCACCTACTTATGTGCAGTCACCCATAACAAGTATATTGTTTCTATGTACTGTAATTGCAGTACAAGATGAAGGTCTCGTATGTGCAACTAACAACTTAGTAAATGATAGGCTACGTTGATAATTACAGACATTGCTCAAATAACAAAATGAAAATCTTTTTCTAAGCTTCCTAATAATCTCCCCTGTAGGCAGTTCTCCTATTATGCCTGAATTCTATAGAGGACTTAAGAAATTGTCATAATGCAGAAATATTTGTTTGAATAGTTCCTGCTGCCAGCAGCAACCTATAATTTATCACATTTTGGGATACACAGGCTGTCATTAATTCAAATCTCATTCCTAAATGCCTATTTATTCCATTCTGTAGTCACATGGCACAGATTTGGTCTACATAGCATCGGTAGCATCTTGTGGACTTACCGATGATACTCAAAGGCAGTTCAAATTTTTTGTCTGTAAGTCAATTCTGCACAGGTTTCCAAACCACTGCTCAGTTATCAGTGGCAAAAGATATGGAAGCATTTTTTCATCTTTTTTTAATCCATCTCTGTCAGTACCTAAAATGCAGATTCCAGTGGGAGATTCGACTTGTTTCAACAAGCTTCAGGTCACAAAGCCCATTCAGAAGATAAAGCACTGCTGTAGAGAGAACTGATGAGAAACACAAACTGGACTTGAGCAACAAATACCACTCTGAAGAGAGAGGGTGCTGTTAAATGCTATCTAGTTTTGCCTGAGGTTTTTGAACCTGTCAATTCATCTGAAAGTGTGCTGACATCTGTGTTCCTGTGTAATCTCTGACTACTGTGTTCCTGCATCATCTAAGTATATTAAAATGGAAATATCTGTCTGAAAAGTTTACAATGCTTTTACAGATATGCAAACAACATTTTTATACTATAATATGAAATAATATATAATATTGTTCAATATTATGAGCACAAATAAAAGAGTATAGCTGACATTCTTTGTTCTTGTCCAAATCAATGCCTCAAGTGACTGCAGCTTTTTCTACAGTGTGTATAGGAAACTTTTGTAGAGCTCATATCTGAGCTGAATGTCTGTAGACCTTCTCCTGTTATCCTATCAGGAAATCTCTCAGTTTATTAACCTGTGCAAGTTTGCCATTTTGGAATAAAATGGAAATGTTAACTGGGCTCTTTATTCATTTCAAATACTTCCTTACTATACTGGTATTTAGAATGCCAGTAACACCCAAAGGCTGGGTAGATGCTGATTGATGGTTTCTGCTCTGAAGACCTTGAAATCCTTTAAGGTTTTCAGTTCTTCAGACACAAAAAGGACATTACATCAGTAAGAGGGCTATGCAATAATGTATTGGCTTTCTCATTTTCTGTGCATGGACTGTCCAAGTTCTGATACTGAAAATACAGTGCACAATATTTTCCTTAGCAAGACCTTACCTCAATTGTTTTTAAATTTCTCCCAGAAATAATCAACTGAACAGCTGGAAAATGTGGATTATCCTAACACTGTTCTGTTTGATCTCAAGGCAGTCAGCCTCTGCTTGATGCTCATGTCCTTCTCCTGAAAGAAATACTGAAATAAATTCAAAGCTTCAAGCAGCAAAAAAACCCAACCAAAACAGAAACAGAAATATTTTCCTGAATACTTAGAAGCTACAGCAAAGGTCACATCTTCATTTCCAAAATGCAGATAGTGACCATAAAGGATAAAGGCCTCATGTAACTTTTTAATTTTATTTAAAATGAAGCTAGGTTGAAGAAGATGATACCTGGGTGCCTTCTTTTTTGCCATTGGAAAGGCTTTTTCAGTAAGAGTATGGGGTCTCCTGCCATCTCCAAGCTGATCTCAGAAGTACTTGCCTTTCCTCCTTGAATAAAAATGATCAAAGAAATTATGTATCTTTCCTCAGTTCCTCCCTACATTTTTTCTTTTCTCCTCCCATATATTAGCCTACTCTTTAAAAAAAACATTCAGCATTTCTAGTCCTGATGAACTCTTTTTTAATCACCTCATGCATTCTATTAGATGCCAGAAGGGAGAGGCAAAGAAAAAAGACAATTATTCGTCAGACAAGTGAAGTCTGACATTTTATTTCTGTACAAAGAATAAGGGGGAAAATTCCTATGTCATAAAGATACCAAACATATCTTCCAACTTAAAATAACCTGAAAATCCACTAATCCAAGAGGAATTGTTGAAATTCTTGACCTGCCTAGGAGATAATTTTTTAAACAGTGCTGATTTTAAAAGTATATATTTAAGAGAACTCAAAATGAACATGAGTGTGCTTCCCAATGAATGCCTTCCTAAGGGATACATGGTGTCAAACATACTATTAAAAACATACCAAGAAGTGAGGAACAAATATCAAAGGGAAAATGTTCTGAGAATTTAGATGCAAAAAACATACAGTGCATCGTACCTTCCAGAGCTTTACCACAAGACTCATTAGAATTGGTATTTTTCTTGAAAGATCAGTTCCCCGAGCTTACATGGCAATATAAGAATTTTAGATTTAATTATTTTTTTATTCCTCTGGGTAACAAAGAAAAGCTTTGAATATAAAGGCTAAAAACCAGAAGGAAGATACAAAGAACCTAAACTTTATTATTATGAAGCAATCTTATCTAATTTGAACCCTTTGGATTTTTCTCTTTTGAGGACTGATGCATGAATCTTAAAATCTGGGTGTTAGCAACTCTGGATTATGGACAAATAAATATTCATGGTTGCTTACCATACATTCTCACAATCATCTTGTTATATCACGGGTAATACTAAGGGTTCATGATTTATTGTGAAGTGAGATAACCGAGTTCCAAAAAATGAAACATTTGAGGAACTACATTAAGACCTTTTCAACCTTGTTAAACTTTTTTTAGAGATACAAACTAAACTGGTTATTTCACAAGTGAAGAGCTTGTACAGGGCAGAAAGGTTGTGGAAATTTGAGGCAAGAAAAAATTTAATATTTCAGTAAATATTATTATTTAAGGTATGTGTATGTTAGTTTACAGCACAACTAACTTCCTTCAACTACTATCAGTGTGAATGATTGAAAACAAATAGCACAAAAAGTCTTTCTCTATATATTTATAATCTGGAACACCCATACAAAAAGGCAAATCACAGCTGTTCTTCAAAATCATTACATGTCTCTATATTGCTGCAAGGTTTTGAGTAAATGTGGTAAAACTAAAAGTCTAGTGGTTCAGTAATAGCTTGTCAAAGAGTAATTGTGGGTAAAATGTTAATATATCTCCTTTTTTATGTTGAATGAATTATTCATTCTTCATTTATTAGTTAACTCTGCATATTTGATGCTTTTTTAAGATTATTAATTCCTCTGGGAACTTGAAGTATTTACACTGGATTTGTACGATTTTTTATCACGCTGATGGTTTAAACACTCTCTCATATAAAATACAGCAATTACTATTGCCTTGTCTGGGAGAAGGTTGTAAAAACATGTCTCATTAATTTTATGAGGTCATCTAATTGATGTAAGAACCTAGCAGACATTTCGACAAGCAGCTGGAAGGCAAGCAGCTCCCTGAGGGCCTGTGGAGCTTGGGTGACTTCAGGCAGCCTCTGTTCCCTGGGAGGAATTCATCTGCAGCATCCACCAGCTGAGCAGGCCACGCAGTCCCCTGTCCCATCTTTGGCATCACTATTTCTTTCACATGTGCTCACAAACATGAACTGCAATGCTGAAGGGAGAAAAGGAAAAGACCTTAAATCTCAGTGGAAAACTGTCACCAAGTTTCACTGGACTGGAAATGATTGTATATGAGTAGATCAGTTCTACCTTGTGTCAGCACTTTGTGTCAGTACTAGAAAGGCTATGCAAACATAGAATGGAGATAGGAACATTTGCATCAAGACACAAACAGAGTTGTCTCACACTGATGTTTTTAAAATTGTATTACAAAAGCTGGCACTGGTGAGAAAAGTCCATGAATACCTACTGAAATAAAATGCTCAATATGTGAACTATATATTGTTCTAAGTGAAATAAAATTTATCAAAATGGCATAAATTTGTCTGTAATTAATCTTGAAATTTCAACCACTGGGGAACATGACATTGCATTTAAAATGCATATGAAAAGAAAAATTCCTATTATGGCAAACTTCCTTTAAACAAAACTCTGGAATAATTGGTTTTGTCTTATGATCCTTGTTCAGACTGTGAGTCTTTAGCCAAAAGGGTCAGGCACAATGCAATATTTCCTCCTGGCAGTGTGTTAAACAATTTACAAAGATGTTTTCCCACGACTTTCATTGGTTTGGGGCAGTAGTTCTTGTATTGTAGGACATGATTGTTCATTAAGTTTTCCACTTATATTGAGAAACATGTCAATCAAATATGACAGCGATCAAATCAATCAAAAGGATTGTACAAAATGAAGTTTCTTAAAGCTTTCATCCATGGTAGTATCAAGCTACATGATTTTATGTGATTTAATGAAAACATTGAAATAAAACTTTTATTTTGTAAAAAGCTACCATCAGAACTAATTTTCTGTATAAAACCTAAACAGGTTTTTCTTTATTGACATTTTTTTCAACTTTCGAGTGAGAAAAAGCATTTGAAGTTAAAAGTCAAAGACATTTCCACAGACTGAAAGAGGAGAGATTTAGATTATATGTGAGAAAGAAATTCTTTACTAGAAGAGTCGTGAAGCACTGGAATAGGTTTCCTAGAGAAGTTGTGGATGCCTCATCTCTGGAAATGTTCAAGGCCAGGTGGGATGGGGCTTTAAACAAACTGATCTACTGGGTAGTAACCCTGTCCATTGCAGAGGGCTGGAACTAGGTGATCCTTAAGGTCCCTTCTAACCCAAACCATTCAATGTAACTATGAAAGACCATAATATGTTTTTTACATGTAATAATGTTGCTCTCAGCAAAGCAGTACCAGATAGATAGATAGATAGATAGATAAATGTACATAAATGTGCTCTCCACTTTCTGAAAAAGAAAACTAAATAAAGATGCATCATGCTACACAAGAATGTGGAATATTTAAAACTAGGAGAAATCTTGATAACAACATAGCTAGGAGCTAAGCAAGAACCTGAGGGCATACATTATGAGTACCAAAGGCCCAAGACTATTTTCAGTATCCGATGTCAGTATTTCTAATAACCCCAGAAATTTTCCGTATCTCTTTCTCCTTGCACAGCACTGCTGGATTTTCCTCTATTCTTTAGCTAGTGTAATATGGGTAAATACTTCCTGTCAACAGAATTGTTATAGTGATTAACACCAAGGCAAAATTCTAGTTCTTTTTAAATTGATCAGTACAAGCGGTTGACATTTTCAGAGTCTATGCACTCGATAGTTAATTGCATATTTATGAGCATCTTACATGCTTAATGTTACAGTAGAAAAATGCAAGAGGCTCTTGAAATATCTTTACTCCTCCTCCAAGTGACATTCATAGGCCACTAAAAAAAAACCCTTATAAAAGAAGCAGTCTTGGAAGTACGCGGAAAGCTCCTAAAATGGGTAGGACAAGAGCCACAATTGCAATTGAAAGGTACCAAAAGGACAAGTCAAGTTTTTACTGTTATACACATGCTTACATATCTCACTGCAGCAAAATCACAGTTCCCCTCTGGAATGTGTAATACCAACTCTTCACATGCCTCACACTTTCCATTTACTCACCATTTACAATCAGGACTAGAACAACATAGAAACACTGAAATGTGTTTGTGAAAATTTCAGACACAACCAGAAAAACCTTTTCTTCCTGCACAAAATGGACTAGACAACTGAAAAGGATAGAAATGATACTAACTGCTGCTAGGCAGTGGCCAAATATTGGAAATTCTCATGTTTCAGGGCATATGGAGGGTAGGACACACCGGATCATTACCACGTAGATAATTTCTCTGTTTTTATGGATATAGCTCTAGTCACTACTCAAACCCAGAAAGAATAGTGCTAGAGAGCAGTAATGCAGTCAGAAGCATTGCTTTTACTGTGAACTAATGCCTGTATTAGCAAACTCTCTTTCAGAAATAGGACAAAACATTCAGCCCAGTAAAGCAGCTCAACATTTTTGTTCTTACAGACTGTGCTTCATAATCTTTGTTTCTTATTTAAGTCTTCTGTTATAATTCCATTTCTTGCTTCCTTAGACAACAGCCAACATGTTAAGCTTGTAAGTGCTAAAGGGACTGAACAAGAGGCATAATGAGAGCTAATGATACCAAAGGCAATGTTTCTGTAACTTAGAGCAGAAGAAAATCTATATCTGCAAACTGAATTCTGCCCTAGTAATGAAGATGCCAATGTTGACGGCAGTACCACTGGAAGCAGTGTCATTGAGTAGATGGGTTTTGCTTTGATTTCTACTTAAAGACTAGAATAACTGAAAAAAATAACTTCAGTATTTCTGTAACCAGGGAAAAGCAGGCGTAATTGCTCCTGAAGAGTGCTACTGCCCTGCTAATGGGCTTTAGGACAAAGTGCTGGGATGTGGCTTACCTGGTTTCATCTGTGATAGAGATCTTTTTGTTCCTAGTAGCTGGTACAGTGCTGCGTTTTGGATTTGGTATGAGAACAATGTTGATAACACACTGCTGTAGTTATTCCTAAGTGGTACTTGTCAAGGACTTTTCAGCTTCCCATGCTCTGACAGCAAGGAGGTCCCCAAGGAGCTGGGAGCAAACAGAGCCAGGGCATCTTACCCGAGCTGGCCAATGGAATATTCCATAACAGTGAATGTCATACTCAGTGTATAAACTGGGAAAGTTGGCCAGGAGGGGCCATTCTGGGACCATCTGGGCATTGGTCAGCAGGTGGTGAGCAACTCTACTGTGCATCACTTGTCTTCCAGGGATTTTATTGCTCTCCTTCTCTTTTTCATTTAAATTCTTTTTATCATTATTATTATCAATTCTGTTATTTCTTTCAATTATTAAAACTTTTCTTATCTCAACCCACGGGTTTTGATTTCTTTTTCCTTGTTCTTCTCCCCACCAGGGACAGGGGGGTGCAGGAAGTGAGAAAGCAGCTGTGTGACACTGTTATATCTCTCTATTGTAGGAAAATCTCCAGAACTGATAGGCTCCAAAATACATTAAAAAGTATAATATGACTGCATACTATTAGATGGTCTGCATACATCTGCCATCCCATAAACCACAGATATCTTTGTTGTCCTCTGGTAGCAAGAAAAAGATAGTGTCTCTCATTCAAATGGAAGAAATAGAAACACAAAGGATAAAGAACATGTTCAAGTAGGTCTGTGGAACACCAGGAGACCAAAACAAGTTTTACAATATCTAGACTCCCCACAGAAAAAGCTTTTCTCTCCCCATGGGCAGGGGGACAGAGTTAGTGTCTTCTGCTGACACAGAAAAATCTGTCAAAACAAAAACAAAACAATTTTCCCTCCAGAATTCAGGCCTTGGGCGATAGCTAAACTGAGGGGTTTGCCCTTCAGACAGTGAAAACCTGTCTGAAATTAAGATTTCTGGCACATCCTTGTGCTAATTTCACCTGAGGATCTGTAATAAATTCCATCAATGCCCAGGACCATACCTAAAGGCTTCAGGTCTATGTAGTTGAGAGAAAGGCTTAGAAGACCTGGAGCAGCCTGCAAAACTTAGCACAAATGTATCACAAAGATAAAGTTCATCTTACCTCACACCCAAGAGCATTCCTCCCTGTGCAGAAATTAGGCAGCCTTTTTTCAGTATTGTTAATTATAACATATAGAAAACAGCCACGCTTACTCAGTTCATACATTAAATATTTACAATATCCTATGGTTTGCTACTGTTTCAAGCTACTCTGCACTTATTCCTTCCTCTTTCTTTCACCCCAGGTCTTTTTTTTCAGTGCTGTAACAAAGTGAAATTCACAATAGCCATAATTGAGTTCGTATTATTCAACCAGTTTTTGATACACCCACATCAACTGCAAATCTTCAGGAGTTCACTGCTGCTGCCCAGCCAGTAACAAAGCTTTTGCATCCACTACTGCTTTTGTAATGGGATTGAATTATTTCCAACATCCTCCTACCAAAATGCTCGTGCCAGCCTTTAATTATACTCCAATCTTCTTGTATATCCACTCCTTTGCAACAGTCCCTTGCACAATGATTTGCATTCACCCTTGTACCCTGTGTTCAGCCTCTACTGTTCCATTTTGTTTTGAATACAGAATTTTAAAGACCTTAATTTCCATTTCTTAAATTCAAGCATAAGATTTTTCCTCTAAAAAAGTATGTTAACTTCTGATGCTTTTAAGTTCCTGCAACCTAGTCATTTTCAGTCTGATAAAAAAATTCCACAGTGTTTGGAGATATCTAAAAACTTACAGTGAAGAGTAACTCCTTGGCAAACTATTTCAAAATAATTCTGCTTCATTAATGTATAAGAGCTGAATACATTTTTAATTTTTCTGAAAGAAAGAAAAAACAACCAAATTCAATCCAAACCCACAAAAAAACCAAAAGAAAACAAAACAAACTCCAACTATCAGGAATATAAATCACTTATTTTCATCCAAAAGGGGACATCAGATCGCACATGTTCACACATGTTCACAGGATAGAGGTCTTTATTTCTCCTTCCTGTGTTAATCAGAAACATCTATTATTTTGGGAAATAAATATTTTTAAAACTCCTTTTAAAAATAAACACAATTCTGTGATTCTTTAATTTCTTGGAAACATTCAACATGTAAGGGGGTAAATGACAGGAGACATAAGTTAAATTCATCAGTGCAGGTGGTTCTGATGCACTTGCAACTGAGCTACAAGAAATATAGGATAATATTTTTATTCTTTGACAATAACAGTTGAGCCTGCTTTTATTTTCAAATGAAAATATATTTGAAAATATCTTTCAAAACGAAAAGCATTGGACAGAACTGGAAATATGCAAACAGATTCCAAGGCAGCAGTGCATAAACACTGTAAGCTTTCCTTTGTTTCAATATTCAATAAAAATACTAAATAGGGCATTTTTTACAGAAGGATGGAGACTGAACACATATACTTATGTGTGAACATGGACGTGCACTACATTGAATGAAGGCCTGAAAACATCATTGAGAGCATTTGCCCTCATTTTTAGACTTGTAAGTCTTTTGCAGAATTTTAAATAAAGGAATATGAAATGCTTTGGCATAATTACTCATTGCCAGGAACAATAATATTCATCTTATGTCTACCAGAGTTCCTTACAGTGGCCTCCAAAAAATTAATGGAATAGACTTTACTTGGCATTACTGCCTTAAATTAAAGTCACCGTGTATCATAGATTACATTTAAAGCCAACTTCTTCAGCTATTTATCTGCCCCTACACCCTGTCGACTGTCTAGGAAATGCATTTTTCTGTGAGAATAAAGCAAATGATTACCCTTTTGCTGTGATGAATTTAAAACTTTTCAATATATAGATTTCTATATAATTTTTTTTCTCCCAAGAACACATCCTTTATGTTTTGGGGTTTGTTTTTTTGCTGCATTAAAAAAAAACAAACTGAAAAAAAAATAAAAAAAGAAAAAAATCAAAACAAAACACACAGAGAAAAAAAAAAAATCAAACAATCCCCACAAAACTGTTTTCCCCAGGGACTTCTTCCAGTACCTATACCTATACACCTACACACAAACAAGGTTTTTCAGACAGGCACATGCAAAAAGCCGTATATTAGCAGAGAAGCAGAGACAGATTCAGAGCATATATTCATCCTGTAGAACACTGAAAATCCAAAGATAAATTCTATTCAGTACTTTCAGGATATCTTCTAAATATGGATTTTTCTTCTTGTAAACCTGTCTGAAGAGATTTGCGTATGATGAACCTCTCACTGCCTCAGACAAACAGCAGAAAGATTACTGAAAAAGCTACACTTTAATGCTTACTGTCATTTCATTAATTTACAAAATAATCCAGTGGGAACCTACTGAAGACCAGAAGAACATCAAATTGCTTATCTCTCCTGATGCCATGTATACAATGAGCACAGCTTCTGAGCACTCCTTTGAAGAAAAAGGTCATCCTTAAAAGGAATTTCAGAACATTTCAAACATATTTATAGCGCTTGACAAACTGTCACACTAAGTCAGCTACACACTGATTATTTATCCACAAAAGAATGTTTTCCAAGTAAGATGTTTCAAACACTCTAGACGTAAAGGTATACAGACTTCTTTCAATAGCATCCCGCTTCACAATTAAAAGCAAGGGTGACTTCTGACAAAGTAAATGTTGGGTAAGTAATACCTACTGGAATTTCCTTCAAACAGGATTAATCAAATCATTCTTTTTCCAGTTCTTAGTAATACATGACCTCCTTGAGCCACTGAAGGGCCTTACTGTAAACTCTGAACATCTGTTCCTTTTTGAAATAAATGAATCTGTGCAGGTTGGAGACAAATTTATGCAATTTTATTTCCATTTTTATGTTTTAGAAGGGACTTACTTGCAGCAAAAAGACACTTTAAAGTTACCTAAAAGGTTTTTCTGAATATGTGGGGGTGTCTGGAAGACAAAAAGCATAGTGTGTTCTGCATAGCCTTCAGAAGAAAATCACTTTAGTATAAAAACAAGCTACTGGAAACAATTTTGTGTAACAGTTCAGTTTTCAGTTACTGATTTTTAGTGTGGCAAAATCTCTGATTGTATGATTCTATGAAATTAGCATAGACTTATCACAGCTAATTTTTTTTTTTTGTGCAAGATATCTGAAAGCATGATAATTATAATATTTGTTAGGAACTTTCCCCTTGCTAACTTCTTCAGGTACACTTCCAACGAAAATTCTATGTCAAAATGATAGCAGATAATAAAGCCTTAACTTGTAAAATAGGTGGGGAGATTATTCTGCTAGAGGCAACCCTCTCCCTTGTCCCCCAGAATCCTCAGCTAACACTAGTGATATAAGTCTGTGCTGTCTGTTCCTCTGGAAAATTACACTCCCCTTTTCTTTGCTACCTGAATAAAACCTTTTCCTGAAGAACTAAAACGTTCAAATTGGAAAATGCAAATGGTTAAAGGAAGACATTTTCCATTTCCACCGGTAATATTTCTCTAATTTCACTTCCCAGAAATTGTGCATTGGGCCAAGACAGACAACATGACTACAATTTCTATAGGTAAAAAGCAATAAATTAAGGAAAAAAAAACCCAAAAGGCAAAAACCCCAAAACAAAACCAACCAACCAAACAAAACCCCCAACCTTCTCTTGAGGAGAATTTCAGACAAAGTGCTCCAGTCATCATTTAAACCTGGAGAATATCTAACGTTCAATTCAATTTTCAAAATTATAATGTTAATTTACTAATAAGTAAAAAACTCTTAAAGGCTGCATTAAAGTGTCTGTTTTGAGACAGTGAAAAGCAAAATTTCTAGATGGCTTCTTTATACTGTTGGGACATAAAGTTACAAAATAATTTGGAAAATGGCATTCATGAAGAGTCTCTCACAAAGACTTTAACAGAGAAGCCACTGGGATTTGCAGTATATTCTGCTTTAGTTATTTGCTAAGAGCTGCCTATAAAGGGACAAGGAATGTGGTGAAATGGCCTGGCACAAGAGTTAGAACCGGTGAATAAATTAGCTACTGTACCAAGACAATGAAAAAACAAACATAGAGCTCCCCTTCACAGAGAGTGATAGATAGTGATAAATATAGGATAATTCCACCATTAAGTCCCTATTTTCTAGGTGAGTAGTACTTTCTCCACTTTTCCCGCAACTTAGCCTCATTAAGATCCTGACTATGGAATAACGATAATGTACACAAATCCTTCTCCAACCATTCCTCCAGAAACAGCTCCAAATCAATGTCCATGAATCACCACACCTTTGTCTACAGCAGGTTACTCCAGACTCTAAAGACATTTCAAATAGTTGTCTTTTTTAATTTAACACCTTTTTCTTACTTTTATCCAACTGAATTTATTGCTGAGCATCACCCATTGTGGGAGTGTGTCTTGTTTGGTTCAGTCCGGGTCTCCCCTTTGGGTTTCGTGTTACTGTACTATCCCAGTTTATACCCTCCTGGTTTCGTGTTCATAACCCTGCTTTCTCTATTTGTCTTCTCCCAGACCCCTGCCAATCGCTCCGGCACCCCTCCCAAGCTTCTAGAAAGTTCTGGCAGGGGCGTCGAGTGATTGGTCTTGGGGGTAGGATCCCTCCCTTCCTTTCCCGAGATAGGTTCCCTTGTGTGTCCCTCATCCCGCAGACCCGTCCTTCTCCTTCCCTGATTCGATGCCGTTGTCACCCCTCCCCTGTCGCCACCCCCCCATAAAACCCCTGGCAGGCGTGTTCAGAGTTGCTCATTGCTGGACACCCCCGGGGGGCGAGGTCCCCTGTTCGGAGACACAATAAACCTTCTGGACTTCATCCACAATTGAGCCTGCCTCCTTCTTCCACCACCTGCCTCTATTGCAGAGGTCCTGTGGAAGGACCCACGAGCCAGACCTCTGGTCTCCCCGATTCCGGAGGCTGGCCCCCACAGCCTGCTGCATCCAGAGCTGACCGGGCAAAGTGGGAACTGCTCCAAAAAGGACGCAGAGGCAACCCATACCATAAAGAAATGCTTATCTCTGAATTAGTCCAGAGAAAGATAGACGAGCACATGAACACATACTGTTCAGTATTATTTGTGTGATAAATGAAAGTGCTTTCAAAGTCATGCTTTGAATTAAGACAAAGCTAATCCTGATCAATCTCTAAAGCTACCTTAGAGGAGGTTGTAAAGAGGTGAGGGTCGGTCTCTTCTTCCAGGTAGCAAGTGATAGGGTGAGAGGAAATGGCCTCAAGTTGTACCAGGAGACATTTAGGTTGGATATTAGGAGTAATTTCTTCAACGAAAGAGTAGTCAAATGCTGGAACAGGCTGTCCAGCGAAGTGGTGTAGTCACCATCCCTGGAGGGGTTTAAAAG
The DNA here is from genome assembly GCF_009650955.1 of Corvus moneduloides. Lineage (NCBI taxonomy): Eukaryota > Metazoa > Chordata > Aves > Passeriformes > Corvidae > Corvus > Corvus moneduloides. Next base: position 14,419,804 of record NC_045477.1, on the reverse strand, counting down.
CTCTATAGAAGTTGCACTTGAGGACATGATTTAGTGGTAGACTTGGCAGTGCTGGGGGAATGGTTGGGCTTGATGATTTTAAAGGTCTTTTCTGACCTAAATTATTCGGTGATGCTATGATAGAAAAGAAAAACACCACAGCCACAACCACCACCAGAGTGCAGACAGTACAGACATCAGACGAGGGAGAAGAGCAGAGCAACATCCACATGCCTGAATGCTCTGAGAGGCACTCGCTGCTGCTGCTGTCTGCAGGCCAGAGGAAGCTGGGGATGTGGTCCTGTCATTTGCCTTGAAGACAACACTGGGTTTCACTCATAAAAGCAAATTTATATCAAAGAGGATTTTAAAATAAGAGTAATTTTTAAAATACAGGGCACTTGTTTCTCACCTCCATCTCCCTACACCTGCTTGGGGTATTCCTGCTGCCTAAGTGGCCGAGTTCCTGGCAGCACCTCTGCACAGAACCAGTCCCTTCTCTCTTCTCTGGTGACTTTGATTGAAAACCATTGAGACAGGAATGACTGCAATCAGCTGTGAACAGAGGCATATGGTAAGCGATGGCAGAGACCCCAGCAGAAAGTCTCCATTTCCAGTCAAGGTAGGTAAACCCCTCCAAAATACCCTTCCATATCCCCTATAAGGAACAGGAAATTTGACACAATGCAACAGAACCTAAAGTTTTACTATACTGACCCAGCATACACCACATTACTCACTGTTCTGTCATGGACAGTTCGATACGTGGTTGACTGCAGATCACTTTGGCAAAAACTTGTCACATAGAGCAATTCCCAAGAGCAATGTGGACTCAAAACTAGAAAACAGAAAAAAACCCCAAACCATCAAAATGATTGCATCACAAAGATAAACTAGGGAAAATACTTCAGAGTAATCACCCCAAAGTGCCCACTTCTTTGTTCACTTCTGCAGTGAAAACTGCAAACCATCTCACAAGTGAGCAGTAGGAAAAGTTCAAGTAGCATTAAAAAATGCAAATGAAAGGCATTATTACAAGTATTCTTTAAAAAGTTACAAGAGAAAGTAGAGAGGAAAATACAGGCAAGCCCGAGGGAAATATAAAAGCTACTTGAAGTTGCAGAGTGATAGTTGCAGACACCTGTATTCTCCACTGGAAGAAAAGATAGTATATCTAAAACTTTTAGCAGTTATGAAAATAGAATTAATGTTTTAAGTATTCATTGAAAAAACCAGATGAACTTATTATAACTATTCCTTTGAGCTTAGTTCTATGTTAAAAAGAGAGATATCAGCTTCCATTAATGCAAACTGCTAAAATTAAGAAAATATATTAACTGCTAAAGTACTGAAAATAATAAAATAAAATCAGTTTAATGAAAGTAAAGAAAATAAGTAAGGAAATTAAGTTTATGGTAACGTATTGTGAATATGGAGAGAATTCTACTGAGAGGATTCAAGTGCTCTAAGCAAAAGAAGTTTACTTGACATAAGTCCTGCATTAGTTTCCAAAAGTGAGCTGCTTTAATAGACTTTGGATAAGTCTGGTATGTTAAATAGACAGAGAAAATGTCAATTTACCCAAGTGAAATCCTTTCAGGAAATGTATCTATTCAACTAAACTACTACCAAGCAGTTTTCTGAGCTCATGGGTGGAACTTTTAACAGAAGAGAAAGTGTTCAATCACAAACAGCTGATCTCACTGGAGATCTGAGAGAGATAGGTTTTAGCTATGGACTTTGAATTTAGGTCTCCCAATCCAAGTAAGTATCTGAACAACCATCTGCATTGCTGAGATCATTCGTTTTTAGCTAATCAACATTTACTTTTATACAGAGTTGAATCTGAACCTATGATTTGAGCTTGCTGCCTATACCGATAAGGCTGCTATGCTCTCAAAGAGGTACACAGGAATGCCTTTTGTCCCCATTCCTATCAAAAAGACAAATGAAGCTATCACCACAGAACGTTTTTGTTTGTACAAACTTCTTGATAACTGAAAAATATTTTCCTGATAAAAAGAATTAGCAAAGGGATTTCTTTCTCTGAAAAGTAAATGGAAAATTTCTGACATATGTGCCATATAGAAAGTTCCCATATAGAACTACTCATGTTTTAAAATAACTCACTACATTTAGTTTGTATTCCAGTACAAGAAAAAATGCCATGGCATATTTGGACCACAGCACATCATCATTTCCTCAGCCTGAAGATGAACATCAGCTAAAATATGGTCTCTGAATCTCTGGGTGCTGAGATCCATTTCTAAAATGGATTAAGAAATTACTGTAGAGAAAAGGAATGGAGAACCAGTATTGTCATGGGTGTTCTTCAGGAAAGCTATTTAGAAAATAGGTTTATATATTCAGCTACAAATACAGTAAATTCCCCATTTTCTACTTTGCTTCTCCTTACGCCAATGATGTTTTCACTCCATGGCACTCAAATGTATCTGAAATGATGATTTCTCACGCACAAGAAGAAATAAAAAATCTTGTTGCCTTATTTGTTGCAATGGCTGTATTCATTGCTGTCTATCCAGGTCTATTGCCTAATATTTCACTAGGATGAAATCTGCAAGAGAGGAGCTGTTACTGCAATGTCCATCATTCCAAAATAATCATTCTTTTTATGGAACCTAATTATTTTACATGTATTGATCTATTTAAGTGTATGTTAGGAAGTATTATATTGCTATGATAGAGACGATAAGGCATATCTCTTAACAGAATTCAAATCTTTCTAAACAAGCCATCTTTGCTATATTTGTACCTTCAATTTCACACTTCAGCAGATGGCCTATTAGACTCAGCTGTTTCCTGCATTGTTCTTTAGGAGAGTAAACAAAAAGTGCAGCCTAGAACTGATGTTTGTAAATGCTTTCTATGAAATAGAGAACATAAGCCTATCCCAATGCTAATAAAATATAAATGCAGAAATATTAAATAAGTTTGTATTGGAACAGAAATAAAACACAGGTATGGTAGGCCCAGGGTCCAAATAGCTGGGAAAAAAACCCCAACACAACAACAAGAGCAACAAAACAAAAACCCCTCCACAGAATCCTCACAGGAAATGTATTATTTGCTAAAAATGAAGTATTAATAATAACATACCTCCAGATGAAATTTTTCTGCAGTTTAGTACCCTGTAGACATGAAAAAAACTATGACAGGGAAATAATAAGATAGCTGTTATTTCTTCAAAGCTTTTTGACCAGGCCTCTGATCAGTGCAACTGACCTTTTTGTAGGTCTTTAAAAACTATTATCTGTATTTATACATCTGGTGTTTAATCAAGTAATTTGCACCTGATTATCTTAGGTGCAGGTTGGAAGGTAACCCTCTATGTCAGGATGCCCGTTTATCTTCCCGAGATAACAAATTCCTTAGGAAACAGTAAAATGGTTGAGGGGTCACCGAGTCATCAGGGTATGTCCTCATAGCACAGAAGAGACACAAATAAGAAGTAAAATAAATAAAATAAGAAGTTCATACCAGTAAAATAAAATTAAAAAGTCCCTCATAAGAAAGAGGTGAGAAATTAAAATACTTTCTACCATGAAAAATCACAACAGAAGAATTTAACCCCCAGTCAGGCAAGTGGTAAATTCTTTCCCTTAAATAGTGAGGAGACATGAAAAGGGGATTGAACACAGCTTCACTTGATATTTCTGGGTTAGACGTCACCCAAGCAGCAGGGAAGGTATTTTATTTTGAGAAAAAGAGTATATCAAATGGTCAGAGACAGCACAACCAATCAATTTGCCATGCTCATTTTGGAAACTAGTGTGTCTGAACCACTGAGACTAGATCTGTGGGCTTCTGGCATGCTATTTTTCAGTTTTGCTAATACTTGAGTTGAAAATACATTTGGCAGGAACTTTTTACCAAAGTCCACACACAGCATTTCACAAGGAATCAAAGAAACTGCTTCTAAACAAATATATTCCTTCTATGCTTTGAAGCATACTGTAATTACAGAAGCTTATATTCACCTCATTTCACTTTAAATTTACCCTTGTTCTTTCACACTTGGATTGCAAAAGATAACTTTCCTTCTTGGGTATTGACTAAATCTCAGCATCAACTTTAAAGCAAATTATATTCCACTCAGATGCCTCCTGTTTTGGAAAGAGGAAGTGGTGGGGAAAGTTGTAAGCAGTAAGCACCCCTTTGATCTGAGCTCTCAGCCTCACCAAGCAGCTGTGTAAACTGGACAGGAGCAGAGATGTTGACTGATGTAGCACTGGGATTATCTTCTAAGTGTTTGGTGAAAAATCTCTTTGAGGTTCTCTAAAATATTATTGAGTGGTGAAACAGAGCCAAGCTAATGAAGAGAAGCTTTGTAGTTAGATTAGGCTAATTTCTGCTTCTCTTTTCCTTCCCAAACTGCACCAAATAAATAGAACCTTTGCTAAATGCAGTTATTTCATCACTTTCTTATTATCTGGGCTGTGCTCACAAAATTAGTTGACTTTACTATATTCTCTATTTTAGATACCTTCACAAGTCATTTTAGTTTAATAAGATTAAGCAAAATCAATGTCAAATTGTAGCAAGCAAATCCACAAATAACGTATCATTCACTGGTAGTTCTTAAACATCACTATGATGTTTAATTTTTTATTGATAAGAGAACATGTGAACTGAGGTAACCATGCCGTAAGTGTGGCTCCCGTTTCAAAGAAGAGTCTTCTAGCACCTTCTGAAGTAGCAAGTTTTCAAGTAAATTGGACAATTTAAACACATTTCTATTTATTTGAAACTGAAAAACAGACTGATAGATTAAGAAAACTTCCCAAGATCTTTCTCTGATACCTGTTGGATTCCTCTACACTTTAAGTAAATATAATTCACATAAATTTATGCTGCAGCTGAATTTGGCAGGGGATATATGAATTTTCTTTCAGCTGTGGGATGGATGAATAGGATACCTTGACACACAGAAAGAAAATAATCTGCTCAGTAGCATCCAAAAAGGTCTGTGCTTTCTTAATTGACATGCAAAAGACACTGTAGATAACTTCGGTGATACAAAAAGTACATATATACATGTATTTTTCCATCCTGCCCTGTGTCTCAAGATTCCATACATCCATTGCATACACATCCTGCTACAAAGATTGCAGCAACCTTTGGAAATTCTAAGAAATACCAGGTTAAAATGATGTAAGAAGATACAAATTTAGAGAGTAGTTTAGGCAGAGAGGCTGCTCATGCTTTTTTAATCTCCAAATGAAAACCAAAGCTGTTGAAAGCTTGAGACGACAAAAACAATGTTAATTCAAAAATCTCTCTTCTCCTCTGTTTTGATATGCAACAAAAAATCCTATTTTGGCACAGGTTGAATAGTTTAATGCTGCTAAGGAAGTATAGGTCACAAAAACCCCCTCACCTACTTCAGTTCCCACAGCTGCAAGGAGAATCCGAAGTTACTTAAAACCCTTTTGAAACCTAAGGAATGTGGGCACTCATAGGAAAAAAAAGACTTTCATAAAATAGGAAACAATAACTAGGGAAGGGAAAATGCATAGGGGTTTTGTGAGGGCTATTTTAGAACATAAGTCAGGACCTCACATGAGGGCAAACGTAGCTGCAGCCATGTAGGTGTGTGCTTGTGTGTGCTCATGTGTGAAATCAGTGGTGAATTTTTACTCAGATACAACCTCCTCTTGATACACCCCTAGTCCTAAAATGTTTCACTTTTCAATTTCATCCCAATATGCACCAAGAACCCTTTGCAATTTCATCTCACTCTTCCCACAGCAGTTCCCATTACCATACCTTATGAATTAATTAGAAAATTACTGTCCATTAAAATTACTCCAGAAGACTGAAACTATGTTATCATCAATTTTCTCTTCATTAATACTACTTCACTTTTTCATGCTTAAAGACTATATTTTGAAATGTCAGCATGCTGGGGTCTTTGAAAATTTCTTACATTTTCCACATATGGAAAATGTTCAACACTGGAGCAAGTGATTATCTGTCAACAGAGAAGGCATTCTTTTTATTTCAATAATCTGCCCATAGGTTTTTGAACCCAGTGTGCTTTAGGAAGTGATTCATAGAGTCCTAGAGGATTAGCATCTGAATTTCAATCAGTGAATTAGCTGATGAGCGTAAAACGTCAAAGAACCGTGCTACACCCCACCACCTATGGATCTGTAAAAACTGGATGTTGTTCTACGCCTTATCTTGGCTGCCCTGATTTCAGTAATTTTCAATCATAATTTCCCCTTCAACTCGGCATTTTTATTATAACATGACTCTCTTTGGGTATGATTTGAGAAATCTTCTGAAAAGACCAACCATGAAATCAGATGTTTGCTACAATAATGGCTACTTTAAAGCCATTCATCTGATCCAAAGTTAGGTATAGACTCTACATCAACAAAACGCAGCTGGTTTACAGTCCTCTGCAGTCCAATCTCAGAATTAAGATACCATTTTTACCATTCTTTTCTAGAATTAACATGGTAGAATAAAATTAATATTAAATATTAATATTAATTAAGATTAAAAAAACCATTCTTTTCTAGAATTAACATGGTAGAATAAGACAAGTGGGAGTGGGATGTTGTTTGACAAATAAAGTAAGTAAAAGAAAGGCACTTTCAGCCTCATTATTTATATTGTAATCAGACTGGTTTAAGTACCCAGTTTACAACTCTCCTCTGCACAAAAGTAATTTTAAGATTTTTAAAAACTTTCTCTTTTTCCAATCTTCTGCTAATATTATTTAATAACAAGTATCTATTTGATGATAATATATGTAAATATTTCATTGCTTACCTCACTTAACCCCCATAAACAATTTTCAGTTATTGCAATAAAAATCAAATGGAAATTTGAAAACAATTAAGCAATAAACCAAAACCTGCCAATATGGCTGTAATTTAATAATTTTATCTGTTTATAAAACTGCTATTAAGGATTGACTCTTCCAGGAATGATTGCACAAGCAAATTTTTATTTGCTAATATAAAGGGAATATAAATCTGAAGGTATAGAACACAATGTCCTTGGGTGAATTTTTAGCAGGACCTAGAAGGAAATTAATTCTGCAACTCTTATTATTGTTAATGGGAGTTATTCGGCCAAATCTTCATGTGCGAGTCATAATTAATATGTACCCTTATGGTATTTCTGCATAATATTGTAAATTAATTTCCACAAACAAGTTCCCAGAAGTCATTTAATACAGTAGATCTGATTCTGATTCCACAAAGGTCCCTTGATTCACTTCAGTGTAAGCCTGAAAGTGTGGCAACATTAAAAGGAGCAGAGACCTGCTTGAACACCTTAAATTAAATCCTCCCCCTGGTGTAACTTAACTAGCTTTAACAAACTAGCCCAAATTTGCACCAGTATAAATGAAACCAGAATCAAAACCTTACTTCTACAAACCAATTTCTTCCTTAACTCATCCACTGTGATATTTCCACATCAGTAACTTTCAGATGGGCTTTATAAACACTTCACCTTGCTCTACCAGAAACCAGTCCCGCACGGAATTCATTTCTGGTTGATAGTATTTATTCTGGTCAGATCCTTTCAATGTTTCTCTTAAATTTGAGGCTGGTACATATTACTTCAGTAAGAATATATTTTTATACTAGAAGAATTGAGGAAAATTGTTTTCTTTTGTTCCTTTCTTTAAATTCACTTGCAAGAAAACAGCAACCCAAAATATTTCAGCATTGGTCCTGTCATTCACTTCTTTTGCATAAGGCTTCTTTATCGTCTTAGCATCTGTTCTTCAAGGAACTGCTGAGTTCAGCACAGTGGATACCTTTGTACAGATATAAATTTTTAGCTTACTTGCATGCGTCATATAACACACAAGTGGAAAAAAACCTGCCACTGATTAAACAAAGTGCAGAGCCCATAGCTACTTGCAACAGTATGTGGGGGAATCCATTTAACCCCATTTTACTGCAGGCTTTTCCATTTTGAGACTTAGTCCTCTGAATAGTGACAAAGATGATAAATCTTACTGGATGGGCCTTCTCACTGTGTTGCATAGGTATATCTTGCTCTGCTCCTGAGGACCCCAGACCAGAGAATATAGGGCTTTATCACACCTGCTGATGGCTTCTCTGTGTTGAAGCGGCTTTGTGCCTAATGCCTCCCTGGTTAGCACACACAGGAATCACAGAACATGGATTGGTTTGAGTTGAAAGAGATCATCCAGTTCCAACCCCCCCCGCCCCCGCCCCCCGCCACGGGCAGGGACATTTTCCACTAGACCAGGCTGCTCAGAGCTCTATCCAACCTTTCCTTGAGCACTTCCAAGGATGGGGCATCCACAACATCTATGGGAAACCTGTTCCAGTGCCTCACCACCCTCACAGGAAAGACTTTTTTTCTAATATTTAATCTAAACCTACTACTTTTAAGTTTGAAGCCAATTCCTCCTTGTCCTGTCACTACCTGCTCTTGTTAGTAGCTTCTCTCCATCTTTCTTGTGGGCTCCCTTCAGTTACTGGAAGACCACAATTGGGTCACCCCTGTATCTTCTCTTCTCCAGGCTAAACAACCCCAATTCTTTCATTCTTTCCTCATACAAGAGGTGCTCCATCCCTCTGATCATCTTGGTGGCGTTGTCTGGACTCCAAAAGGTCCATGTCCTTCCTGTGCTGGGGACTCCAAATGTGTGGAAAAGTGCTGTCAGTACATGTCCTAATTCTATCTGAACTAGTTCAAGCTCTTTAGGATCTGGTACCATGCGATAGTTCCCCACTCAACTAATTCTGTCTGTTTTGAGCTTAGTTTCAGCCACAGCCAAATCAACAACTTGAGTTTTGCCCTTGCTTTTGCCTTACTGTCTTAAAAGTCTCCAGGCTGCAATGCCATCTGCCATGGTCCTGGTCCTGCTAAGCTCTGTCACTGCAAGTTTCCTGTGTCATCACAGCTGGTTTGCATAAACCAGTGGGTGGTGTCCATATGCCAGTCTGGTACTTCTACCAGAGATTTCTACTCCTCCTCAGTGCTACTAAAAAGACACCCATAGTTACTATCTTAGACTTACATATTTATGCAATAAATCCCGCCATCCTGGGATGCCTACTACTGAGCCAGAGGTGATGAATAATTTTAGTTTAAAGCACTTGAGAGGATTTTGTTTGTTCTCTTATTATCATTACAAGAGAATTCTTTTTTGTTCTAATATTATCATTAGCAATTTGTACTATAGAAAGTAAGTTTATAAAGTGTTTGGATGATGTTAGTCTGGGGAAAAACCTGAAATGAGCTCAGAGCTTATCAGCTTATGATTCTGGTTAAAGAGTGGCTCTTTGAAGAAATGTAATTTTGCATGCACGGTGCTGCAGTTGTGTTAAAAAATCCTGCCTCACTTGAGGGTCGCCATGGAACCACCTCCCTGTCTCTGCATCCACAGCCCTGGTAATTTTCAACCCAGGTAAGCTACCCATGGATCATGGGAGCTGTCTGCATTTTTATACCAGGGCAACCACTATATCCAGGTTACAGATCTCTTACTTATTGTCTCTGATATGTCTGTGTCATGAAATCCCTGTAAGATTTTCCCACCTAATATTTATGATTTCTAAGAACAAGAAGGCCTGAGGAAGGTATCAGAGCATAGTCTGAAAGAATATGGGAGCAACAACTTTCTGTAATTGTCCTGGAAAATATAAATGGTGCAATTACTAGCAGAAACAGGATAAGATTCAGTCTTTGGATTCCTGGGAGGATGAAAAGTATTGATACCTGAAACTACACAGGGTGTTTTGTAAAACATTAACACTAAAAAAAATCTTCATTTCAGTCTTTTGGACAGTGAAAGTGTAATTGCTTATCTCTGGAGCTGCTCTTGTAAGTAAAAACAGCTGTGTGCATAAATATTTTTAGTAAAAATTATTTTCACTTGAAATAGTATCAAAATATTTGTCTTGCTGTCCTACACCTTACTGAATAAATAACCACAGAATCCCTCAAATCCCATATGCTGTACTTGGTTTTGCACAGCCTGGTTTTTGGTAGTGGGGGCCACAGAGATCGCTTCTGTAAGAAGCTGCTAGAAGCTTCCACCATGTCCAGCAGAGCCAGTCCCTGATGGCTCTGAAGATGGACATGCTGCTGGCCAAGGCTGGGCCAATTAGAGATGGTGGTAACACCTCCGTGATAACATATTTAAGAAGAAAATCAAAACAAAGTGGGGCACCCAGTTTTAATTCCAGCCAGAGAAGAGGAGGAGGTGAGAACATGTGAGGGAAACAACATGGAGACACCAAGGTCAGCGAAGAAGGAGGGGGACGAGGTGCTCCAGGCACCAGAGCTGAGATTCCTCTGCAGGCTGTGGTGAAGACCATGGTGAAGCAGTTGTCCCCCTACAGCCCATGGCGATCCATGGGGGTTGCGAAGATCCATCCACAGCCCGTGGGGGAGGTGCCCGTGCTGGAGTGGGTGGATTCCTGGAGGAGGCTGTGATCCAGTGGGAGACCCGGTGGAGAGATGGGGGCCCTGCTTCCAGGCTGGAGCAGCCTGTCCTTGGAGGACTGCACCCCATGGAAGAGTGACCCATGCCACAGCAGTTTTGGGAGGACTGTCTGCCCGTAAGAGGGATTCATGTTGCAGCAGTTTTGGGAGGACTGTTGCTTGTGAGATTGGAACCACGCTGGAGAAGCTCACAGAGAAGTGTCTCCTGTGGGAAGGGACTCCATGGCATAGCAAGGGAAGGACTTCTCTCCCTGAGTAGTGGAAGAAAACCTTGGATGATGAACTGACCAAAACCCCCATGCCCTGTCTCCCTGCGCTGTCAGTGGGAAAGAGGGAGGGGCTGGGGGAAAAATGGTGTTTTTAAGGGCTTATTTTGCTTTTCATTATGCCCCTCTGATTTTGTTAGTAATAAACTCACTTTTTACTTCAAAGTTGAGCCTGTTTTGCCCTTGGACTGTTTTCTCCTGGTCCTTATCTCAATTCATGAACCCTTCGTTAATTTTTCCTCTCTTCTGCCCAGCTGTGGCAGGGGAGGATGAGTGAGTGACTTTCGTGGGTGCCTGATGTTTGGCCAGTGTCAAGCCACAACACATACAAACATTGAAGAATATTAATTTTAAAGGAACAGAAGACATAGCTCTAAATTCACAAAGAAAATGACATATGGAAGAAAAAGTCCAAAACCTTGTAAAACACATGTAAAAAACTAAGATTTCAAAGTATTCAAAGATTCAGTGAACTCATGGATCTTCAGAAGCTCATTCTCTGAAAAAATTAGAATAAAGCAGTTTTTATTATTTAGGTCCTTAAATATCTGTAAGATATTTAGATACCAAATCAAAATAGCAGGATATTAAAAAAAAAGTTATAAAGCAAAAAGTTATAAGTGAGAGTCAATTGTTATAAATTGGAAAGAAGTGATAAAAAAGCAGCAGGATTCCACTTCCAGTGTATCCTCTAAATATGAGTCAGAGTACAGGATACCTGAATTTCAGCTACAGCAAGGCAATATGCACACATGGATGTAACAACAGGTCCAAACACAAGACTTCAACCATTTTTAAAGATTACAAAGTACATGTCACGTATTCAAAAAAAAAAACCTTCAACATTTTATTAAACTTAGAAGACAAATATGAAATGATACTGACATTATCAAATGACAGATATGCCCAAATGAAACTCATATTTTTCATCTCTTCTGTAATTTGTATAACATCAGTGTTACTTGGTTTAGTCGAATAATGTAATAGCATCTATCATAACTACACCACAAAAGCAACCCTCCTCCTGTTGGGGTCCCTCCCCTGCCATGGAGCCCTGGCAGAGGGGCCCTGAGGGCACAGACACGGGGTTTCCCTGTCCCTGCTCAGCCTCGTTCCCATTGGTTGGTTTGTGTTCCCTGCGCGGGCAGAAGGACCCTTGGTCCCGTGACTGGAACAGTTCCTCGGCAGAGCTCTGGCCATGCGGGTGGAGAAATAAACATCTCTCTGAAACAGCTATCAAGAATCTGTCTGTCCATATATATTTCCTTTCCACGGGACTCCTGGTTTAATATATGCGTGTTGCAGTATCCCCACTGCAACATAGTGGTGGAGAATTGTGAGTAGAACGATCCCCGATCCCTAAGCGACTGATTTGTGTGAGTAAACCCTGGAAACTTTGGATTCCTCTTCTTGGTTTTGTTTTGCTGTTCCATATCTAAACTATGGAGGAACCGTGGGAAGACTCTTGGCTCTCAGAGCTGCATATGGACATTTATCTTAAACTTAAAATGATTCTTGAACAATGATTTGTAAATTTTAGCTTGATTCAAGCTCAAAAAGAACTGAAACACTTCCTGGCATGGTTGTTTAAGAACTTTTTCTATGTTTCTTGGGATTTAATTCTTACCAAGGGCTTTTGGAAAACCGTTTGGACACAGTTAATACTGGAGTCAAAATATATGCCGATGGAAGAATATTTTCGTGAATATTATTTAATTACCGAGACTGTTGAGCAATGTCAGCTGTGTCTTGGCGAAGGGAAGCCTGGCGCAGGGACCGTGCGGCCCAGGCCACGTGCACCGAGCGCTCTGCGAGCAGCAGCGAGGCAGTTCCCGCACGCGGGCGGAGCCAAGCGAGCCGCAGTGTCGGTGGCGGAGCGAGGCGCGGCGGGAGCAGCGGGACCCGGCGGTGCCCGCCCGGCCGCGTGCAGCGCGTGGTGGAGCGAGCCCCGTGAACACCCGACCGAGAGGGCCGGCGCGTGGGCGGCGGCTGGCGGTAGAACAGAGCCGCGCCCAGCCGAGACGCGCGCTGGAGCCGGGCGCGGGGGGGTCGTCGCTCGGGGGCCCGGCCGAGACGTGGGTGCAGCGCCTGGCAGCGGCAGCGAAGCTGCGACCAGAGGAGGCGACACACGGAGAACTGAGCGGCGCGGCCCGGCCCGGCCCGCGCAGCCCCGAACGCAACCCCGGGAAGAGCGCGCAGGCACCAGCAGCCCCGACAATTCCAACACGGGAGCGACCGAAAGAGAGAGCAAAGACGCAGCGAGACAGAAAACAGCAGCCACTCGGAAAAAGGAAAAGATCATAGTACCTAAGATCTTAGGGATAGTAAAATGGTATAATGTCAAGCAAAATTACGGTTTTATAACAAGGTGTGATAACCAGCAAGACATATTCGTGCATAGAACTGCTATTAGAAGGAATAACCCTGAAAAATGCATCCCAAGCTTGGGAGATGGAGAGGTGGTGCAATTCAAAATTATACAAGGTAGAAAAGGGTTATGAGCATCGCAGGTCACTGGGCCTGATGGTGTTCCTGTAAAAGGCAGTATATATGCAAAAAATCGTAGTCATGTTAGACAATATCTCCATTGTAAGCCCCCCCTACAGTCTCCCTTTCCTAATCCCACCTTTCCCTTTTACCCTATGTCCTATTACCCCCAGTGTATTCCTAATCCGTTTTTTCATCCATGGTTTCCCTCACAAAACCATGCTTTTGCCAATTGTTTCCCCAAAAATCCCTTTCCAATGCCGAGTGGGGGATGAAAAGGGGGAGGGAAGAAGTTAAACCCTCTCCTGCCTCAGTTTCCCCACAAAGCATGCTCAGAGAGTTCTGTCTCCCTTCTGTCAGCCCTAAGATGTTCCACAGAATCTGATTGGACATTTAAAGACTCAGGAGGGTGACTTGTTTTCTCTTGAAACTGTTCTTGTTATGTTTATCCAGTTGTTTTCATTCTCCTTTTATTAAAAAAAACCAGGTGAGATGTTGGGGTCCCTCCCCTGCCATGGAGCCCTGGCAGAGGGGCCCTGAGGGGAGACACGGGGTTTCCCTGCCCCTGCTCAGCCTCGTTCCCATTGGTTGGTTTGTGTTCCCTGCGCGGGCAGAAGGACCCTTGGTCCCGTGACTGGAACAGTTCCTCGGCAGAGCTCCGGCCATGCGGCTGGGGAAATAAACATCTCTGAAACAGCTATCAAGAATCTGTCTGTCCTATATATTTCCTTTCCACGGGACTCCTGGTTTGATATATATGATACTGCAACATGATACTGCATGTTGCAGTATCCCCACTGCAACATCCTCCTGCAAACCTGTGTGCAAAAATTTCCCTACTGAATAGGTAAAGAAAATCTGCAAATACAGCCTTGCATAAAAACATGATTACTCTCAAACTGATACTGGAAAACATAATTGTTATTCTTAATTGATTCAGGCATATTCCACAGGAATAACCTGTATCTTTTCTACACTATTATTGTTTATGCTGAGAGAATGGTAAAAATGTCTCCATTTCAGAGGCAGTTGGATGCTTTAGTTTTACTTGTTTTTTAATCTGTTTTCAGCAACAGTATCTCTGAGAAAAACAACCCCAGCCTCAAAATCTCACATGTCAAAGAAAAACCCTGAAGATGAAAGTCTTTGCTCTCAAAATGAGTCCTATGAAAAAGGAAAGTGGATTTTTGCTGGTGCAAGAATATGTCTTAAGGCCTTACTATGATCACTGAATGCACATCTACAGCTACAAAAATACTTTTAAGGATCAAGCTGTAACTTCAAACTTGCCTAATCAACAGTAATTCAAGCAGAAATATAATAGAAAAATCATTAAGGACAGTAATTTTGCTGACACAGATTTCTCTTAAAAGCATCTTAAATTGGAATGGCTGCACACAGAAAATGCTTTTTCCCCCAAAACAACTGTAAGTGATTAGTCTACAAAAAGATTAATTTCTCCTAGAAAAGAAAAACCAGGATCAGCTTTGTTCAGGCATCTGCTAGCAGTGGAAAACATATTTTAGTTCTGGCCAAATGCTGAAATAATGTTTTTATTCTGGAAGTATTTTGCTATTTTATGTTCCCTTCATTTTAGTTTTGTAGATTTCATGCTGCAGCCACAACAGTATTATTAACACCACTAACTTTTTTGTGTTACTTAATAAGGAAACGTATGGTTTCAAATTAAACAACATCACCAGAATTAGCATTTGCACAGTCATTGTAGAGGAGTGATTAGACTATCAAAACTCCTTGATTAAATAATGTTTCCCAAGTGTCTGTCCCTGATAATTACTATGCAACCATTACAGTCTAGGAGATAAAACTGAAGGCCTTCATGCACATGCTTTAATGCTTTTTTATACAGAAAGGATATTTTAAAAAATGTATTTTATTTTCTATATATTTATATATTGCTGATGCAATCACAGCTTTAGGAGCTAGTATTTTTTTTTTAAATAGCAAATCTTGCAGAATTTACAGTGGAATCACAAATGTTAACAAGAGCGCAAAAATCTTTAGTTCTGTTTTCTTAAGACAAAAGCAGAACAGAAAATGACTCTACGTCTTTGGGAGGAGAGTCTGCATTTTGGCGCCCACTCTAAAGCTTTTGAACGCACTTTACAATAGATAAAATACATAAAGAGCCTTTAGAATCATTCCCTGAATTCTTTTTTTTCCTTTGAAAATGCCAAACATGGATAAGAAGAAAATGAAGGTGAGTTACCTCCTAACTATGTGTTGAAAGCACTGGGAAATTATCTGAAGCGAAAATGGTCTTCATATGCTTCAGCTACATTTTTGAAGCAGAATAATACCCACTGCAGGGAAGGAGTGCTGACTTATGACAGGTGTACTAAACACAGAGATATCAGATTGGGTTTCTCCAAGCATAAGGTAACAGATTTATTTTGGGTCAGAATTTATGGCTTTCAACATAGTTTAATGTAAAGTAGATACTGTGCTGCTCAGCCATGAACAAGACACAAGAACATCCACAAATGGCAAGGTCAGAGACAAAATATTAAGGAACTTTCCAATTTTACTGGAAAAAGGTGTGCTCCGATATGGAGAACTGCATGCCTTTACTTAGAAAATGAAGAACCCTTGTACTCAACTTGCCCAAGCTCAGACCACAGACTCAAAGCAAAGGGCAGCTTCCAAGGTCAAGCAAAGTTTTAACCACTGCAATCTCTTATCTCATCAAGGAAAAGTTGAAGACCATCCTTAACACAGAACATAATTTCTGTTTACTTAATTTAAACTACTATATAGGAGAGTAACAATCCCTTTTTACCATCTATAGAAAAATATATGCACTACAATCTCTCTTTTTTTTCTCCACTCCGTGTTTGAATTATTCATGTAAGTAGTAATTGGAAGGATGATTAAATTAAACCACCCGGAAGAAGCTGTATATAAATTTCACTATGTTTTTACAGTCATATTTAATATCAAAGCAAAATACACAGAAATGATAAACCGAGCTCATGTCTATGAAGGAAAACAAACAAACAAATAAATAAATCAAAATTTCAATTCTTAATTCATCCTTATGTAAAAGTCTCCTAAAGTCTCCTTCACAAACAACATATGCTTGGTCTTGTTTCTTTAAACAGGTTAAATTGTCTAAAAAGATCTTTTGAGACTACAGCAAAGAATAGGTCTCCTTACTTTCATTTCTTTTTAGTCTTGTTACTTAGTTTAATGTTTAAAATGTTCATGCTTGTGGTCTACTGATGGTGAAAAATTAAATTCTATTAGCATGAAATTTAATTTCATGCATTACTTAGTAAATGTTAAAAACAGTATCTAATATCTTATTTCTTCAAAAGAATAGCATCTTGTTACCACAGAAGTTACAGGACATTATCATGACTTAAGAATTTAATAGAAAAGCATCAAATTTATCATGGATCCCAGAACTATTCAGGTCCTTTACTTTTACAGTACCTACAGGAACAGAGGAACCGTCCTCTGTGGCAGCTGGGGTGGGGTCAGTAGCTCTGACCAAGGAAGCTGTGACCGGTCCGGAGAGATGGTCCCGTGGAGGATCGTCTTCCCGAGGCCCGGTGTCTTCCCTCGGCTGCTAGCTAGGAGGGCCCGTGCAGAGTCTGCTGGGGGGGAGTGGTCCGGCCAGTTCGATCCTCAGGGATTTCTGTCCCAGATGAGAGAGGCGAGGATCTCGAACTGTCCACCTACAAAAGGCCATGCTAAAATGTAGGTCCTTTTTTCAGAAGATCAGCACATGAACAGCTGGTTCTGTCTTGGCGTGGTCAAGACGCAGCTCAGGCCAGGAGTCCAAGGTCCAGGGTCCAATGGCTGTTCAGGCGCCAGTTATTACAGCTGGGGTGGGGTCAGTAGCTCTGACCGAGGAAGCTGTGACCAGTCCGGAGAGATGGACCCGTGGAGGATCGTCTTCCCGAGGCCCGGTGTCTTCCCTCAGCTGCTGGCAGGAGGGCCCGTGCAGAAGCTGTCAGCTCTTTAGTGATATCAGCTCGTGATTCCAGCTCAGCTCTGCAGGGCAGCCTCCAGGCCAGACCAGGGAGAGAGACGAGAGGCCCGTGTAGCTGTTCCGCACGAAGGTAGCTTTATTGGTCCGTACTCCAGCAAAGGGGAAGCCAGGGACGAGCACTCTCTCTTACAGGGGCAGAGGGCTGGCTTTATAGGGATACAGGGGGTGGGTGTCAAAGGGTAAAGGCCAATGGGTTACAAAGGATCTGCATAGGGTCTCCCAGAGGATTCTGGGTCTGTCTTCTCGCCAAAGCAGCTGCCTTCCCAGGGGGGTCCTGCTGGGAGATTGCTCAATCTCCTTATCTCAGCAGACGTCCCTCCAGGGCAGTGGCTGGGCATATCCTCCAATCATCCATGTAGTATAAGTAAATAAAACCAAGAGCACTGGATCCAGGATCTCTTAAATCCTGTATTACAGATGGTGCCTCTTTGGTACCGCAGAGCTACTCAAGACGCAAACAGAGCTATATTTAGTTCTTCCTCCTGCATCTCCCCCAGTCTAAAAACCACAGCTGCTTCATTAGCCATCAAATGAAGACAATAAATAAAGAGAATGTCAGGACATTTTAATTGTCAACTTACAAATCTCCTTATATTATAGTTCTTTCCTACAAATAAATCACCTCAGCTATTCTGTGACAATCCTAATCCCAAACCTGTGATTAATCCATCATAAACCAGACATTTTAAAATAATTTAACCTGAGTTTCTTCTTTTTTTTTTTTTTTTTGGTTTTTTTGTAGCTTTAGTTGGAAATTTAGCTCCAAAATTCTTGAATATAAGGCTACCATCATTTTCAACAGGGTCACAACTCCAGAAACTGAACCTCTCTTTACTGCATAATTATAAATCTTGAACTAGGAAATCTACTCCCTGTCTTCATGAAATGCTGAAAAATAATACTGTCAAATCCCATCAGAGATGAATATTAAGTGAAGTCAAAAGAAGCAATGTCAAAATTTGCACACAAGGAATGGTCTGCCATTCAGAAGAGTTCTCACACATCTGAGAGCAAAAATGACAAAAAAACCCCAAATCTTAAAATACACAGAACACAGTTAACACCTAGAATAAAAGACTGCAAAATAGCAATAGACAAGAAATTTCACTGAAGGAATACAGTCAGCTCTATCCAACTACATTCAGAAGCTTGAGATTAAATCAGTGCTCTAAGAATTCAGGGTAGTTGATATACTGTGTGTATGGCAGTAGGTGTTTTTTGGTTCTGTTTTTTTTAATTAAATGTGGATTTAGACAGCAATATTTATACAGGAAGAAATGCATTTTTAGATGTACCTGAAAACATAATCTTCTACTGATGCAACATTTCTGTAATCCTAGCTATTTAAGTAATCCATCGTGCTCTTTCCATCCACCTCTAGGCTAATTGAACAACAATTTCTCCCCTCAGCAATTATTAATTTTACTACAAGTTCTTCAGTGGTGAAATATTTTAGAATCAGATATTCTGTAGTCTAGATTTGGAGACAGAATCCTATACATCAAGATGAAAGTACAAGACATGCCCACAACAAATAAGGTGAACACATACAAAAACAATTTAAGTGTAACCACTGACACTGGTTATAGTTCCATGATTCATCTCTTTCTGTCTCCTCAACATATTTTTGTATTTTATGGTACTACATGGTTCCCATTAAAACAAACAAACAAAAAGATTTAACAGTTATTTGAGCTGGTCTGATAAACTAACTAGTGTCTGGCGTAATGTAAGGCACCTTCATTGATCTATACACACATACTTGCATATATTTTCTTCATTGATGTATTAAAGCTGCCTCTGAAAGGAACAGAAATGTCAGCTTAGTATTCATTTGCAGGATACTCTTCTGAAACCTGACCCCTGTAGCATTTTATTAGCATTATTGCAGTATTGACAGCCTAAAGAGTTGCCTTTTCTACTTTGAAAAAAATCTATTCAGAAAGGAAAATTAATGCGCAGCGCAACTTTGGTGTGAGGGTGGAAATGAAGGGAGATGTGCAGGCAGGGTAAGCACTCCTTATTTTTAACTACCAAGAGTTATTATTTGCTATGAGTGCATTCGGTTTAGAAAATGAGGAAAGACAAAAGCCTAGATGTGCAGGAATTATTTGCTGAGTATTCTTTAAGGGTAAGCCAGATGATTCAAACGTGATACAGCCTTAGAGTAGGACCTGGGCATCTGTAGGTATCTTCCACTAGATCAGGTTGCTCAAAGCTGCATCCAGCCTGGCCTGGAACACCTCTAGGGATGGAGCATCCACAGCTTCTCTGGGAAACCTCTTCCGATGTCTCACCACCTTCATAGTAAAGAATTTCTTCCTAATATCTAATCTGAACCTATCCTTTTTCCATTTAAAGACATTCCCCCTTGTCCTGTCATGACATGTCCTTGTAAATAGTCCCTCTCCATCTTTCTTTTGGGCTTTTTTATATACTGGAAGGCTTCAAGAAGGTCCCCTTGAAGCCTGTGCTTCTCCAGCCTGAACAACCCCAATTCTCTCAGCCTCTCTCATAGGAAAGGTGCTCCAGCCCTCTGATCATCTTCACGTCCCTGCTCTGGACCCATTCCAACAGGTCCTCATTCTCCTTATGTTGGGGGTCCCAGTGCTGGACGCAGAATCAAGGTGGGGTCTCATGAGGTCAGAGCTGAGCGGCAGAATCACCTCCTGCTGGTCATTTCATGCAAAGTAAGGTCCTATATTATTCTTAGGGAACACCAAGCATGTTTATCTAAAACAATATTCAATGAATTACAACATTTTCCATATAAGATCCTACAGCTGGGTATGATGCAGTCTTTCTGTCTGATCCACTGTTTGTCCACCTGTCTTTCACATTCCCATCACACAATCCAAGATGCATAATCTATTCTGTATGTCAGTAACTACTAATGGCTTCCTGAAAAGGTCTTGGTGGAAGTTCAGTGAAAGGTATAATTTAGCAAGCAGATTTAGCAAGCCGCAGATAAAACAATTAGACTAAAAATCTTTTGTGAAAGAAGTGGCTGGCAGTACACCCGCAGTGAAGGCTGACTTTGTAATTTAGCAAACAGATTTTATAAGTGGCAGATACAACAATTAGTGGAAAAATCTTTTGTGAGTGAAATAGCTCATCAAATATGCACAGAGAAGGTACATTTGCATGAAAATGATGTGTACATTTCCACTGAAAAGCAATCTATTTTTCCCTGCCTTTTTCCCCCCCTCTTTTTATTTCTGGGGTTTGTGGTAGGAAAGCGTTGGCAAACAGCACTTAGTAAAGGGATAAATTCAAAACAGGGACTGTGGATAAATTTGAAGCACCACCCCAAAAAACTCCTGCATTAGAACTCAACCATTTTGCACCTCAGCTCTCCTAACTCTGTTTTGTTTTGTTAGGAGGTTTTTTAATCAAGCTTTCTTGTTTTATGATTGCTATGCTTTATTGCTTTATTTTAACAACTCGTCTGCAGCCAAATGTTGACTGAAACGTTATGCTGTAAAATTATTTGAAAGGACCTGACAGGCCACAATTTCTGTAACTCTGTGGAGGAAGGGGAAGTCTGACACCAGATTTATTATGCAGCCCTTGATCTCAGGTAACTATTAGCTTATACTCCATTGCAGGTGCACAGAGAGCTATAAAATGCTGACAAAACCCCATGTTTATTTCTTAGGATCTTGGTTAACCATTTTAAAAGGGCATTTGCCCCTTCAAGTACAACAAAAGCCACAGGAGATGGCAACTCAAGCCTGAGAGCATTTCCCCTCAGCCATTCCCTCCAATCCCTTCCAATGAAGTCTCCAGGGTAGAAGAATAAATCTGGGTTTTGCCAAGAAGATAACAGGACACCAGCCCCGTATTTATCTTGCTGGCATGCTATAGAGGTCACAGTGCTGGTTGGCACAGGGACTGTCTGCTCAGCAAGGCCCAAACTTACAACAGCACATCAAGTATTTTAAAATAGTCTGAGCTATTTAGATAAATGGTCATTCATGTCATACATGTCCTCAGGTTTGAGGAGAATGTGGATCTGAGCAAAGACTTTGCAAAAGGCCTCCTACCTGTGCAGTTATGACAGAGAAATGGGGTGTTTACAGACACAAGAGATCTAAACTTACTTTTCAGGTTTTGCTGAAGGGGTTGTTCCCATGAATGGCCAGTTGGTGATACCCCAGCTTTTGATCTAGTGAACTTGAATCCATTCTATTATTCTGTCTAGACTGTATGAAATGCAACTGCAAAGTACATTGAAGATATTAGCAAATTTTTTTCCACCCATTAAGAATCAAATTGTGTACCGAGTTCAAAGTTCAGTTAAAAGAATGCTTGGCCTTTCCCTTGGTCTTTTGAATTTTTTGTTTCCTTTTTTTTTTTTAATGTGGAGGTGTATTTTAATATACTCTAAGACCAGCACCTTGTTCTTACATAGGTTCCTATTTTAGCACTTTTCTTAAGAGCTTAACAAAAGAAATTATAACATTCTTTTCAAGGTATTTTAAACCTCTCCAAGAGAATGACTCATGCATTTCCAAACTCAACAATTGATTTATTAAATGATATTACCAAGTTTTCAAAACACAGAAACAGATAATAAATTAATATATTCAGAGCAAATTTATATACTTTGGAGAGATAAAGCAGTAATGTTACAGAACCGACTTTTGTTCTTTGAAGAAAAATTATATTCCTCTCTAAAAAAAATTTAAATACTTAATAAAATTTAAGTAAATATTTGACTGAGGTACACAGTACAAAGATAGGAATGGAAAAGTTCAGTATTTCTGTTTAGATTAAATTATCTTCTACTACAACAAAATTGTACCTTTTTCTTAGAATCTTTAAATTTATTCCAGTAAATTTCTTTCTTATTACTGCAATTGCCAGTATTTAAGACCCTTTAAGATAGTCTCCCAAACACTTATAGAAGCTTTTAGAGGTATACTCGTGTCAGAGATTGAAATGTTATAATTTCTGGCTTAAACATCCTCATGAAGGACTTCTGCCTATTATAGCAAAACTGTACAAAAGCTGCAGAGAAGACCACCACGTCCTCACTAAGGCCCTGGACTGCACTTTGATGGAGATAAGATAAAGTGACTCACGTCTGGGCTGGGGGAGGAATACATTCACAGAGGGATCAAGCTTAGCACCTTCAGGGTGGAGACCGCAGCCCGGGGGCTATCAGCTGCCAGGCTCCCACAGACCCTCACACCAATGGGTGGGGAGAGGAGAGGTTTTGGGTGTGTGGTAAAAAGCCTCTGCTCAAAGGCAATGAACGCCCATCCTCTGCTGTGCAGACCAGCTCAGCTGTAGGGCCCTTGACCCCAGGAAAAGCTGCATCCATGTGAAGGACAGCAGAGGGGGTGTCGTGGCCTATCAAAGGCCCCCCACAAAGGAGTCCCCAGAACCAGCACCAGAGCACTGCAACACGATGCAACAGATCCACAGTGTTGCAAGGGACAGTGTCAAACTTGCCTTCCCCAGGGGAGGCACGTGGGCATTCCCACCTGGCCCAAACGTATATTAATCCATGAGATTCTACACTTTTCGGCGGCTGGGGACCCTCACCGCTAAGAAGACCAGACGGAGGGAAGCCACGAGACATCGTCAGGACCCTCAGAAGGGTGGTATGTTTCTACCTAACCCCTGTCACTCTCCCCATGTTCCCCCCCCCCCACACTTTTCTTTCTTCTTTTTCTTTTTTTTTCTTTTTTCTTTTTCTCTTTTTTCTTTCGTTCTTTCTTTCTCTTTTCCTCTTTTACTATTGAATAAAATATATCACTTTTTATTGGCATCAACATCTAACCTCATTTGGTTTGAATCAAGTTTTGGGGTATATCTCGAACCTTTCTGGATTAGACCTGTTTTATTCACAGAGACTTAGTTTTCTTTGCTCTTCTGTGTTTAAACAGGTTTGTAACAACTACAAACCTTATGCTCCTGCTAAACCTTTTACTTTTGGTAACACATGTTTTATTACTCACGGAAAATATTTTGCAGACTGTAAGAGCATAATAAATTAGCAGTATGTCCCTTACACTACCACACCCTGCAAATAAAGATCTATGAAAAAATATCAGAAGTGGCATCACTATCTCCCCTCTTACCACAATGATTCACAGTTCTTTTTGTTTGAGTAACTGCCAGCTTACCCTGCAGCAAATACTGCTAAAGGCAATTCACTCTGAAAAGTACAAGAGATATGTCTACCGCACCAGTCAAATATTTGTACACAGTGTGTACTTTTCCCCGCAAAACAGTTTCAATTATTTCCCCTCAAGAAATAATTTTCTTGAAGTGTTTTCTTCATCACTTTGGTTCAATACAATTTTTATCCCATCAACTGGTTAAACAAAAGGTCTTCTAATATGTGATGTTTCAAAATGTCGCTAAAGGGGAGGCTTCTGTAAAACTTAGTAGTAGCTCAGAGTTTCTCGCAGGATTGCTGGATTAGTAATACACCCTTTGCATTCAGAAAGTGATATTCTGCTTTTGTTTAAAAAACACTCATGACTCCAGACAGCTATCTCCTAAACAGATCAATCCTCCACAAAACTACTTCTTTTTGCCACACAAAGGCAGGAATCAGAAATTCTGGTTTGAGGAAAACCCAGTGTGACCTTCCTTTCTAGACACAGTATTTATTTCCATTTTCAACCTCAGCTCCTTACTGCTGGAAGAGTGGTCATACCTCTAACAGCACTGCTTCCATCTTCCAGGAAAGACACATGACAACACAATGCATCCATATAAAAGTTGATGAAAGGAGGTAGCTACCAACCTGGTGATGGACTGCTTGTTTAACTATATGGTCTAATTTATTCAGAAGTAGTTGATTCCACCCCTTTCACAGTTTTTTTGGCAACAGAAATAAAAAGTTTCACGTGGAAATACTATTAAGGGTATTCTCAAGAGGCACTATCAACACAGAAATTTTAGCAAAATATAAAGCATGTGCAGATTTGGCAATTTAAGGAGGACAACTGGGGTTTCTCAGTTTTCATGTATGCAGAAAAACCTCAGTTGATAAAGCAAAGCTGGCATTTTTTGTTTGCTTTTGTTCAAAAGTCTGTAAGTGAACTAATGCAACAGCTCTTTTGATCAATAAGTAGGAATAATAAGCACCTGCTCTGTTTTAAGATTCAGTTTAAATTGTGTCCTGTTAAAAAGGAACACCATTTTCATTTTGGTGATGATGAAGTCACCTGACTGGGGAATTAGCAAAAGACAATTTATTCCAGAATACTGAGTAAAGCTCTATCAAGCTGAGGCTCTCTGAAGTCACTTTTGACAAATCCTGTGAAAGTAGATGCAGTTCAGTCTTGTTTTGGAGGGTAGTTCATATCCCTTTACTCACTGAAGTACCTTTACGACCATTTACAAAGCAACCTGTGTACACATACACAATCAAATATGTACTACAGAGACAAAAAAAGAGACAAAAAATAAGATCTCCATTTCTTCATTCAGCAAACTGTGAATGAAAATTTTCCCATTAGTGTTGGGGAAGATGAAACAGGAAAACCTTGGAAATATGATTGCCTGACAAAAGATTTTGGGAATATGAAAACTACAGGCAACATCGAAATGAAAGCCACTTTTGAAATACCAGGTCTTAGTTACTGAACAACTAGAAAACAATGGTATGGCCACTGAAGATAATCCCCTCTTGATGGAACAATACCCTCTGCTTGCAAACAGGTCCAAGGGTCAGAGCAGACCCTACTAGCTCAGCAGAAGGGGTCCAAAGAGTAGTTTTTAGAAGTTAAGATGTAACACTTTATGGTAATATAAGAACTCTTATAGGCTGTATGTAAATGCTATAGGATTTGTATCTTGTATTAGATTGGTTAGTGACAATTAGAATATTCAGTACAGAAGATGATTTATTGTATTGTAACCAGGACTTCAGACTTTCTCTATTCCTCTCTTCCACTTCTACTCTTACTTCCACTCTTGCTCTTACACCCTCTCTCTCTCTCTCACCTGCTTACTCTCTTGGGCCTGCTCAGAGCTGAGTCAGGCAGCTCTGAGCAGTGCCCCAATACCCACGCCCTTTACAATAAACCGACTGTGTCCCAAGACCTGCCTATAGAGATCTCTCCATCCGTCTCCGTCCCGACCGAACTCGCCCGTTAACCTACACATTAGTGCAGTCTGTGTTGCACAGCCCTGGCTGCTTTTGGAGGATAATTCTTTTGTAAGTGATCTCCAACTACTACACCTCCATAACCACAGGTTTCTACTCTTGTTTTGTGTAAGCTTTCCTCTTTATTCAAGAGTGAAGAGACCCCTCCTTGTAGCCTCTGTTTGAATTTCCTACCCAGGAATACCTCTGAACCAAAATGTTGTGGGTTTCTACTCATCAATTGCATATCCTGGTTTATTCATTCACTGATGGTTTTCTCTCCACCAAACATAATTTAAAATGTTGTTACATTTCCGAGTGTTTCAGAAAATTGGCAGCTGGACAGAGCAAAAACATTCACAGCAAGAGAAAAAAAGGCTGCCAGGAACCTGGTTGCCCTCGATTCACACTCAGCACAGCCCCTGCCAGCTGCCCAGGAGCTGCTCCATTCCCAGAGCCAAAGAAGAGGAAAGGAAGCCAAAGTGACAACAGCTTCAGCTGGAAAGAGATGGTGGAGAATTGAGAGTATGCCAAGATATTTTGTGTCATCTCTGAATGCCTAAGAGTATCTGAACACTTAAGTGCTTGAAGATTCATTTGTGAGAGTAAGATTGTGGTGGCCGGTGAAGGGACAGAGAGTTCTCAGTAAGACGGATCCCCAGTACCACAGGAGCCACTTTGTGTTGGGGCAGCCAAAGGGGCTTCTCCCGGGATGCTTGTTCTATTATGTTAATCTGTCCCAGTTTGGATTCCCCTGTTGGCTGTTAGCCTCTATCCCTCATCACTCCCCCAGAGCTTCTCCATTGCTCCCCATTCCCTAGTCCTGCCTTTCCCCCCCCCCCCCCCCCCCAACCCCGGATAAAACTGTGAGCTTCGGGATCATGTTTGTATTTGCCTCTGCAACCTTCGACAATGTAGAAGGAACAAATGCTCCTGCCGGAACACATGCAAATGCCCTTCTCGACTCTTTGCTACTGACTGTAATACTGAACCCACCTGTGCCTCTGTGGGCGCACGCGGGACCCCACAGAGCCGGCAAGGGACAGTATTACAAGATATGTACAGTGAAGATGCAATAAGAACATTTTACTCTCTGTGAGACCCACCAGTGAGAGCTACACTTACTGATGCTTTCAGCTCTTTTGAATCATCTGGTGTCTGAAGCCATGCCCTGTTTAGCCATTAATACTGCAGTTTACGTATTTTAAGAGAAAAACAAAATCAGTTTCTCCTAAAATCATGCATCAATTTAACCCTTGTTAAACCAAATAAATATACGTTTTATCAATTTTCAATACTTTACATAATTTTATATACATTTATAATATAATAGATATATATAATAAAAATATATGTAGCAATTAGGGCAACAGAAGTTGTAAATACAATGTATATTTCTGTTATTTTGAATACAATTTCATATAGTCTTCAATCCAAAACTCTTGGAGTTCAAAGAGAAGTGTTCCCAGTAATTAAACCGTAATTCGTCATCCATTTCACTATGTTATTGACTCTTGATTACATAATAATTTAGTAATTCAAGCATCTATTATGAATTGTTACATCTTGTACAAGAGTTCCTCAGAAATCACAACAATATTTCATAATTATTGTTTTTGCAAAATTATGGGCAGGATATGAAGCTAAATGTGGCACCATGGATTTACTTTTATAAGAGCCTGTTTTAAGTCCCCACTGTAAGCCGTCAAATAACTTGGGCTTTAGTGAATTTCTTTCTCTTACAGTGTCTTCATCAGAAAGGGCTTAGAAGGTAAATGCTTAGAGGTGCAACTTTCTCATAACACAGAATCATGGCATAATTTAGGTTGGAAAAGACCTCCAAGATCATCAAGTCCAACCTTATCAACCAGAGCATG
Source organism: Corvus moneduloides (assembly GCF_009650955.1). NCBI lineage: Eukaryota > Metazoa > Chordata > Aves > Passeriformes > Corvidae > Corvus > Corvus moneduloides. The sequence continues at coordinate 14,392,594 of NC_045477.1, read as the reverse complement.
GCACTGAGTGCCATGTCCAGTCATTCCTTGAGCTTCTCCATGGATGGTGACTCCACTACCTCCTGGGTATCACATTCCAATCCTTCTTTGTGCCCATTCCTGTATATTCACAGCCATTTGTATATGGACAAAATACAGACATAAATGCTCATGTTCCAACTTTAAATTGGTGACTTCGAAATGGAACTTCCATAATGGCCCCTCTTATTTCTTTAATTTAAAAACATCAGCTATTAACAAATAATATGCTTATTATGGTTTTCAGCACCTTGGACTCTCTCCCAGTAAGCAGGAATATATTCAGTGGTAATAATCCTTGGCAAGTTTGACTTGTGTTAATGTACTCCTGGAAGAACACGGGTGATATGTCCCCTGGGGTTTGTCACTGACAAAACGCAGCACCATTCACTTTGCAGATTGCCTATCCGTAACTGTGCATGTTCTCAAGTTATTTTGGAAATGGAAGGGCCATATCCAACCAAGCATTGTTAACTAAAATTTAGTAAAATTATCACATCTCTAAAGAACAGTGTGAAAGGCTATAAGAAAAATGCATACTTTTGTGCTCACGAATCAAAAAGAAATTACATTTTGTGCAATCTCCAGCTCATGTATAAAATGCTTTGAAATTGAATCACATTATCACTTCAGACAGTACAGGAAGTATCATAAAATAATAGCTATGTCATGAATTGCTTTTTTTCCTAAGGACTTTTTTAAATAAATATGAAGGTTTGATAGCATAGTGCTTCAAATGGACTGCATCAGAAAGGAGCTGTGCCTGGGAAAACACTTGGTCAGATATATTGCATATGCAAAATGGCTTCAGTGAAATTAATAGCAGAGACACATAAATGCTGTGTCTAGCAGGGAAACTGTGAGATTTTATCTGCTCTCAATGGGAAAATTTCCAGAATCTAATTAAACGAATAAATAAAATGAATTTGGAAAATTGAATAACTTCCTGTTTATGATTTTTAAATGTTTATTTTGATGTAATCTCTTTCTCTTTTTTTTCTTTTTTTTCCCCCCTATAAACTCCCTGTTTCACCAACATCTGGGCATTCAAAAGTAACCGCATCTACTTATGTGTTTGAAATTACTTTTTTCTGAAGTGGACCGGATGGAGAACATTTGAGCAATTTTCTGTCAGAAGTGTGTCTGCAGAATTTAACTTTGTTGCAGTTTCTAGCATATGTAAACTTTAACAAAGATAGGCTTTCAATGCTTAAAACAACAGTTCTGGTGTATTTTTCAACTACGTATGTGGGTATAATTAATGCATTCCCATGATTTGATCTAAAATTTAGAACTTTAACATGGAACTGTAATATGCTTTTAACTGAGATAGAAATGAGAGTATAGGTAATAGCAAATTACAACTTAATTTGCTCACTTCAATCATCTGGGCTCTTTTCCAGCAAATAGTAATATATTCAGCTGTAAATGTACAAACGATGATATTTTAAAATGTGCAATTCAGCAGCATAAAAACTTGTATAAAGTTCATCCAAAATAAATTAAATATAAGCCCAGGAGAGTTACGGGATTTTTTTTCCTCCCTTCTATTGTGTTTGAGACAGCTTTTTATTTAGGCCAGAAAATAGAGTGGGAAAAAAATCCCTTCTCTTTTTCCCTCTTTCTGCATGGACAGCACTATCTGTACAGTCTAGAAAGATTACTGCAAATGGAGCGAGATCTGTGGGAGACTCCTTCTGAAATAGTGGTGCCTGATTCAGTTATCACACAAAGAAATAAAAAAAGAAAAAAAAAGAGTAAAAATGTCATGATCATCACTAGTGCTAAAATTTATATACAGTTAACTGCTGAAATCTGAAATAACAGCAGCAGTGGCTGAAATTACCTATGCAAAAAAAGTTAATTAGTATCTAAAGAAAACTTTGATGCTTTTTTCTTTTCTCTACCCCAAACAAGGCCAAATTTAATTTTGATGGGCTAGAAGACCCATGCGTTTATGACCGGAAAACACTTCAAGACTTTATTTTGTGGTAACAGAGGTTTTACTGCAGAGCAGATTAATAATATTTAAGAAAGCAATCCAAAACACTGTGAGAAATTACCAGAAGCCTTCAACAAACAAGTAATGGAACAAAGTAATTTCAAGAAGACTGAACAGAAACTAAAGTAAGGAACAAGAAAACCAAACCAAACCAACAACAACAACAACAACAACAACAAAAAAAACAAAAAAAACAAACCAAAACAAACCCAAAAAACCACCACCACCAAAAAGGACAAAAATATTTAACAATGATTAAATCACTGGAAAGACAATATTTGGACAGACATAAATTTTGGGAGGAGGGGATTCCAGTAGCTACCAGAGGTGACAGATAGTTATAGAAAAATGTGAGAGCATAAAGTAAAGGTGGAATCCATTGTGCCCAGCTTGATACCTATATTTAGGACACCAAAGCTAAATTGTCTGAGTGTTCAAAGTTGTGTGGTAGCCAATGAAGACAGGTTTAGGAAAGCATATTAGGAAAACACAAAGTTGGCCTAGAGACTCGTAAATCATTTTTCAACCAACTACAGAGGGAGCTAAAATTATTCAATTTAGCACAAAATGTAGGCACAAGCTGTGTCCCAAAGTTTAGTGGATTTGAGCCCGGTCCATGTTGAATCTCAGACTAGAATTAGGAACTGTAAAACAGGTGACCCAAGAACTTCTGGAAATGATGAACAGGTATTAGAAGCATAGGAGAAATTGCAAGTAGCAAAACTATCAACATCAGACCCTGGCCAGGCCAGATTTTAAGATAAGCATGGATTTAAAGAAAGGACCAGCACCACGAAGGTCCAACAGATAAATAGTTATTTATGCAGGTTAGGCTGCATAAATAAACAACACAACCACAAAGATACTGAGGTCTGCCAAAACAGTCAATAAAACACATTCCTTTAAGGATGCAAAAGGAGATGGGGGCAGGGAGAAAGAGAGGAGAAAACAGATGCCAAATTATCAGTAGGAATCTTAACATCAAGTTACCTGCTGGTCCCAGTAACTACAGAAATAGAGGATTATGATCAGTATCAGAAAACAAAACGGATGTAAAACATTTGCCATCAGAAGACAAACAGTTCTTGGCAAGTAGTTATAGGCCAAAGTAGTATAGCCATTTATGCAACAAGTAATAGCAACATAGTCACAAAAACATTTTAAAACCTTTCACAAAATCAGTTCATTTTGGAGAGAGGTATTATGGGGGAAGGTAGAGATAAAATAATTATGGGTTTACATTCTATGTGCTGTGAACCTTAGTAGAAAATTAAGCAACAGGTTTCGCATTGAACTTTGGCTTGAACAAAGGGAAACCAAATAGTTGCCACTCTTATTTGCTTTTGAACTGGATATTAGACATACGTGGACTCGCACATAATTTGATAGTGAAAGAAAAAAACCTAGAGAAAAAAATTCCCAACTAGATGAAGTGGCTGAAGTGACTTTGTTCAGCCTGGAGAAGATTAGATTGAGGCTAGACCTCATCACTACCTGCAGCTTCTTCAAGAGGGGAAGAGGAGGGGCAAGCACTGATCTCTGCTCTTTGGTGACCACTGACAGGACTAGTGGGAATGGCCTGAAGTTGTTTCAGGGAAGGTGTAGATTGGATATCAGGAAAAGATTCTTCATCCAGAGGGTGGTTGGGCACTGGAACAGGCACCCCAGGGAAGTGACCACAGCACCAAACCTGACAGAGTCCAAGAAGAGTTTGGAAAACACTCTCAGGCACATGGTGGGATTCTTGGGGTATTCTGTGAGGGCCAGGAGTTGGACTCAATGATCCCTGTGGGCTTCTTCCAACTCAGGATATTCTATCATTCTGTAAATTTAAACAATGTATGGGTTTTTGTAGTTGGAATTTAAAATTGCATGTGGAGGGTGGGCAATGACATGATCTTCATGCAAAAGAATGTTTCAGGGAGAGAGAAAAACATGGTGAGATGTGAAACAGCCCAGAACTGAAAGCGTGACTATGGTAAGGACTAAAACAAACAGCTGAAGGAATTTTCTCCCATATGCATGTTGCTAGGGGACAAATAGCTGTACTTAAGAAAGACAAAAAGGCGGGTGGGGCGGGCCTGGCTACTCCTTTGTCTACACCTGGGTGTGGGGTCAGTTCGCTCTGAGTGTCCGGAGAGAGAAGCTGCAGAGAAAGGAGCTGCTGCTTCTTTCTTTTTGGCCGTTCTTTCTTCCTGCTGGAAACAACGCCGGGATCCCAAAGCCGCTTTCCCTGCCCTGCTGGAGGCCGGGCTGTGGCTGCCCTGCCCCGCTGCTGCTTCGAGCTTTCGCTGCGTTGTAGCCCTGCTCGCCCTGCCTGCCTGGGCCTCCGTGGGTTTTTCCCATCTGGATACATCTCGTCTGCCACCGGGGATTTGTGTTCGTCCCTGCCGTTCCAGCCTGCCGTTCCAGCCTGCCGTTCCTGAGATTCCGGGATCGGCTGCCCAGGGGTTTGTGAAGCCTTTGTTCCATCCCTTCCCAGGATCCCGGGGCACCGGTGCCGTGTGCTCCCCGAGCTCACTCCGGAGCGCCCCCTGCAGCCGCGGGGGAACCATCGCACCTGCCCTGCTCACCGGGAGCCGCCAGCGCCCCTGCCGGCTGCGAGCGGAACTGCACCCGAGGGGAAAGGGCCTGACAGCCGAGAAGGCTGGGACTGGGTTTGTGATTGCTGTGACTGCCATAGTTGTTGTTGTTTTGTTTGACTGGTTATATACATACATATATATATATATATATATATATATATATAATAAAGAACTGTTATTCCTATTTCCCACATCTTTGCCTAAAGGCCCTTGATTTCAAAATATAATAACTTAGAGGGAAAGCGGTTATATCTGCCACTTCAAGGGGGGCTTCTGCCTTCCTTAGCAGACACCTGTCTTTCAAAACCGAGATAGATGTGAAACAGCCCAGAACTGAAAGCGTGACTATGGTAAGGACTAAAACAAACAGCTGACAGAAAGACAGCCAATATCATCCTAACATGACATGGGTTCCTCCCTGCCAGGGGCTCATCACTACTGGACTTTGACATCCCAAACTGAAACCTCATCAGCTTGGGCTGAGAATCCCCTACATGAAAAAGCTACAATGCTCTAACACTTGCTATGTCAACAGAGGTGGGAGCTGGAAAACCAAACCACTGCCATTATTTCCTCTCTCATACCACTAGAAAGTAACTAGTCATAAGCTTCAAAGCACTGCAGGCTATTTGGGTTTGTATACATGTAGTTCTCATTAGCACATGGTCCTGGTCCCTGACTAGAGCTTTCGTGTACCACAGTATGACATACATTGTATTTCAGTATGAGCTCTGTGTTAAGCCCCAACATAAAATTCATATAATTGGAAGAGTCAGCAAATAAAGGGTTCTTGCCAATAAGATGTGTGCAGTCTGTCATCAACCATGTTGGCTGACAAAAGGCTTTATTACAAAAACTTAGTCTGAAAGACATTAGAACATTCCCCAGGGACACCAAAAGGAATTGGCAAGCCTGGAGTTCAATGTTACTGAGAACTGCTTTTTACTCTGCAAGTTATTTATCCATGAAGAAGTATTTAAAAAAAAAAAGGAAAAAAAAGAAAGATGCACAGTTGACAGTGTGTTTCAATCAATTTAAGTGTGAAAAATTGACTTCTGATTTTCTAAGATACAACTGGCAAGTTTCAAACGTGCAGTAGAGGGAGGTTAAGTCTCACTGAATAATTCACTGTGTCTATAAACTAGAGTAATAGAAAGTGGAAAGAGGGGTTGGATTATTGCAATCACTATATTTTTCCCTACATGTGGTGAACTGACAGACCACTTACATTTCATTTTTATTATCTGATAACAGCCCACTCACAACAATACAAGAAAGTGTAACATGGAGCTGGATTCCCACACAAGAGACCTAGCAACTATTTTTTGAGAGGAGCTGTTTTCAAAAAAAAAAAAAAATTTACAATCCATAATGGCCAAGTGCCTGGTTGGAAAAATGCTGGCCTGTAAAGCTCCTGCCACCAGGCACCACAACCTCAGGTCACTGGTGCTGACACCACGGAGCCCTTCCAAGGAGCATAATCCAGATTTCTGGTGTGTGAGCTCATCTCTCACCTGCTCTGTGGGGCACCAGAGCGTGCACACACCTGTAGAGTCTCTGCCATCTTTGCAGCAGGAGGAAGCAGAATGATCTTCCCGGGGACAGCCCTCTGCCTTGGCTAAACAAGCTGCTAAAATACTAAGACAATAATAAGAACATTAACAACTCAGCATCTGGGAACAGAAAAACATTTCCTCTAGTTCTAAAAGCACACATTCAAGTCTATACTGTTATGACTTCATTACTCAAGCTTATTATTTCATCCTTACCTGAAATTATCCCATTATTATATTGCATTACACATTCACACAGCAAATAAACAGGGAATGTCATTACAAATGCCAGTCAAGTAAAGGCATTTTATCAAATGTTAAATGCTTAAATATCTCTGAATACCTACCTATATAAATCACTGATTGTCACATATTCAGAATTTAATGACTTAGACCTTCATCACTTTTTAAGTAACTAGAAACTAGCTTTGCTTGGATACATGAAAATATTATTGTATTACCTCATTTATTTTTAATCTCCTCACATGCAGTATAAAACAAAAAGAAATATATATACAAAACTGAAGATTCTTTTAAATATGTGCATTTATATGCATGTGGGTTTAATGGAATTCATGAACTTGGAGGTACATATAGCTAGCAGAAATCTATTCCTTCTTTTTTAAAATTCTTACCTCTACAGAACCATGAAAAATTTATTTGAAACAAACAAATTACTGGTTTCAAGCTTAGTATTCACTGTGGCCTGCACATGAACAAAAGATATATAAACATTCAGACAGCAGATAGAATTCTTCTGTTTATACATGCACCCCCTAAATGTGAACAACTCGAACTCAATAATTTTTTAGTTTTATTTCAGGCAGCACAGCAACTGTGACATCATTTCCTTCAATTTAATTGAATGTGCAGTTTGGAATATGTTAAAATGAGCAAAATACATATTTTAAAATACCTTGTGTATGAGAATACTGAAAATCCATCAGCCTTTAAAATAAGAAGACGATAGTGTACTGTGTAAACAGATGACATTACTGGTCATAGCCCTCCCTCTTCTCTGCATGCCAGTCCCAAACTTCATTTAGCAGAAAGCATGGCTCTGTGTTAAACAGTATCACAGTTGTGAATATTTGCTGCACTATATCACCTACAATTTTTTACTGTGAAAAATGAGATTTCAAAATGTACCTGTTCAAAATTTATCAATTTCTGCTCCTAAAAATATTCTTTTGAGGGAAGAGAAGTTCATTTATTTTAAAAAAATTCTTAATGAAACTAAAAGCCCACACATTTTTAATTTCAATATTCATTATTTCAGTAAAAAATACTTTTAAAACATTTAAACAAAGTTTTGAATATTTTATTAAGAACCTTTTTAAAAAATATTTCAGTTTGCTTCTTTTTCAGAGGTGAAACATGAAAGATGATGTTTGACTTTGATTTGTGTGACATACTATATTTAAAATAATTAATTTTTTAACTACTGCATCCACCAGTGAATTAAGACATTGTTGCAGTTCACTCCTTGTATATGAATCCCCGGAGAATAATTATAAATACATATTTGTGTGGGACTAAACACAATTCAGCAAGACCATTTTATCCTGTTTCTTTTGCAGGTTTACCAGTTCTTTGGTTCTTGGGCAATTTTTTTGGTAAGAAACTAAAACTCTTTTTAAGTCAGGCCTACACTAAAGGATTCTCCAAAATTCTTGAAGGCTACTTTCTATGGTGATTTTGTCATGTGTGATTTTTATCTAAATTGTACAATTTCCAGATAGGACGAATGCAAATAAAAAATGAAATACTGCTCTTATATTTCATGGTAACTCTTTTGAATATGTCCATTTCCTGCTAAAGGGAAGTTTCTGACATGGACACAGAAATTTTATACCATTGTGTTTTAAAAAAAGTGTGACATCTCTTTTAAAAAATGTGTGACATCTCTTTTACCAGCAAAGCAGGAAACCTAAACTTCAATGTATTAAAACACTAATTAAATTAAAGCACAATGTATTAAAACACCATAAGAAACCAAAAGAAATTGAGAATGATTGTAGGAACACCATCTCAATTTTTTGCTAATGGTTACACAAAGACTTACGTGGTTTTATTCTGGCTCAGAAGAAGACAAATTTTTTTAAGTAAAAATTTCAGAGATACTTTCTTTTGACTGGAACTATTCTTTCCTTTTCAGTAAGGTAGAACATTAAGTTAGCTTATGTGACTATATGCCAGAAAGCAAATTCAACATGATTAAATTCTGAATAGAGGATGCCTATGTATATAGACTTTCCTCAATTTTCTTCCACTCATTCTCTGTTTTCGTGGCTATATATTTCTTTCATGATGCACAATCCAATTTCTGAAGAACATTAAATAATAACTTATTGTTGACACTAAATTACTAAAAATGACAGTATAATTATCTTGTTCTGATTCTTCTATGCTATGTTTTTTATTATTCTCTTCATATCACTTTATTTCATCTTTTCTAAGCTAATATTTACATTGTACTCCATCCAAAAAGTCTTTCACACAGAGCTAGCTGATAAAGAGCAATTGGTTATGTAATATTACAGTCCATGCAACCTACAATCCTACTTGTTTAGGTAAATTAATCTTAATACCTTAAAAATAGAAACCCTATAGGTATTCATTGGAACACACTGGCTTGGACAGAAGTTCATTGCATTGAAAAATAAAATACATTCTTTGGGATTTTTTAAAGTGCATCTGACTTTCTGATTAAAGACAATGTTTCCTACATGGTAAGCTGAACTTCCAGGATTTTCATGAGACTGAACAGAAGTCATTTGTGTTTGCCATTAAATTGTCAATTAAACCAACAGTCAGAAACAATGGCTGGTAAGGCTCTAGTCCTCAGATTGTGTTGGAAATACATGTAAGTGTATGCAGCAGGAGGGGATATGCCTTCTTGCATTTCACAAAAATGTACTGAAATTGTATTTATACAATTGTCTCATCATCTAAAAAAATAAATCTGTTCAGATGTAAAGAGACAGACAGAAAAAGAAGAAGCTGTTAGACTTTCAGCACAGAACTGAATAAAACAGCCTTAAATCAAGTGAGTGCACTTCTAAGTTCAACCTGTAGTTTAGGTGGAAAATACACTCTAAACCCAACTACTGTTTTAGCACCTTTTGCAGATACTCACTGTTTCTTCTCAAAACTGCCAGTTATGACAGTTGTAGTTTTAACATGCACTCAGCCAGCAAAGCAAAACTGAATGGCAACAGAAAAACTGACTTTTACACCTCCCTGCCACTAAAAACAGAGTTAAACACACACATACACTTTCCTATGTCAAAAGCATCATACTTTCAGACCAGTTTCAAAAGATACAACCCATTAGTGGTTTTTAAAAACAGCAACTTAAAAGACATCCCAACTCTGCCATGTCATTTTCACTGCGCAGCAGAACTGACTCATGACTCAAACAACAGGCATGCAACCGCAGCCATAGCTAAAGCAACTGAGAAAGGCCCTGCAAATGTCAGACAGTGCTTCTCAGAGGATCTCACAATCAATGTTTACATGCAAAATCATGTCAGGAGAACTAAAAAAGCCAAGCTAGAAATCAGTTTAAAAAAAACACCTACTATGTTTAAATTGGCATAAGCCACTATCTAAACACCATGCTAGAATTCGTCTTCTTTTGCCATACACTGATCTTCCTCCACAATTCCTCACAGTAGGGAGTTACAATAGGATTAATGTAGGCATCCTGATGAAATGTTTTCTGCTTTCTGAGTGCCTTTACACTGTTCTCTCAACTTTATTATAAATCTTAACTGAAAAGAGAAAAATCTCTGAGCATGGTTTTTGACAACCCAACCACATTAGTCCTCTCATTTTCATTTCCAATAGAGTCCCATTCGCATTTTAACATTTGTCTATTGCACTGCAGCTTCCATTTATAACATCCAACAACAAGCATGAAGTAGCCCAAGTGTTTAGACAGCAAATGTATATAGCAATCTACTAACAAATTTGTTCACCAGTATACTCAGTTTGTTTATCATGATCCCAGGAACAAAGAACTACTCAATGATATTCCAAATTGGTATTTCAATGTTAGGCAAAACAGAAGATACAGCTCATAAAAACCACCAAACCTGAGGCATTTCCTGAATAAACTATTTCAGTGCATGTACAAGTAGTATTACAAATATTTGCTTTTGTATATTTTGCATTTCTAATTTCAATGTCTCTTCCAAACAAGCTGATTTTGAACATTTGCTCTTGATAAAAAAAAAAACAACAAAAAACCCACAACCAAACAGACATCCCCCCACCCCCCAAAATAAATAAACCAGAAAACCCAACCAAAAACCAACCAAACAAAACCCACCACCAACAAAACAACCAGATAGAAATGTAAAATAGCTTCCCGTGTGTTATGCCTACAAAGTTTAAAAGGGCTAGTTTTTTCTTTTGGAGAGGTTAAAATAAAAATAATTTATAGATGGTGTAACTTTTAGAAGGGCTTCTCTGCCATGAAATGAGATCTTTCCAGATGGAACGATTCTTCACTGCCTGGAAGCGGTTCCATCAAGACTTAGCTTTCATGGGAAATACTGAGCGTCTTCAAGAGCATCATGGAAGAAAAGCCCTGCGTTTTTATGAGCAAGATTGTTCAGTGCAGTGGATGGCACGAGTGGGAGTAGATCAAGTGTTTTGCTTTGGGCTAAAGTCACAGATGAAAACAGTGAGTAAATTTTGAAATGGGGCTGCAAAGGTTATTTTAATGCAGATTAACTAAACTTCTTTGCACTGGAGGATCTTCCACTTTAGCAGGCCAAGAACCACTCTAGTGCTCTTCTATGCTCCAGTGGCACTGAGTTACCCCAAACCACACCAAACCACTCCCAGCTATGGAAACCATTAAAACTATGGGGATGCATGCTCTGATCATCCTCAAACTCCATGCTGGCATGGATTACTTGGAAAGACACAGCAACCACCCGAACCTCATATACAGTATCATCTCTAACATCACTGATAAAAGAGGTAAGCCCACAAGGGAATTGTCTAACAGTGTTTACCTGTAAATCAGCCTAGATCTTCAGCATGAAGAGCTAGAAAATACAGCAAAAAAAGTGTTTATTCATTCATTACACAAGCAAAACTAAAAAAATCTGTAAGGAAACACTGTGCTAGCATAAATACATCTTCATGTTTCTACACAATATTGCTGATTGTAGATCAGCTCCTGCCACAGACACAATGACATGTAGGAATGAACAGCAGGAATGAACAAGAGGTAAGAACAAAGCACTCATGTTTTAATATGATACAGCAATATTACAAAACTGTGGTAACCGAAACATTAAATAGCCCAAAATGATAGTGTCCAGTAGATTCACAAGGAAAAGAACCAAAGCACGTTTCTCTCAAGTTTGCTTATCTGCTGGACTCAGGCTAAGCAATCCAGATGATGGAGTGGGGAAGCTCTCCTGGACTAAGTTACTCTCAGGAGCTCCATGTTTCCACTTCTAGATTGTTTCCACTCCGCAGCTGCCCCACACCTTTCAGGGTAATACAGATTTGGCAGCACCAGTGCACTAAATATGAAGCATTGTGCCACTTTCATTGAAATAAAAACATTCTTGTCAAAAGTAAGAGCAAATGGCTGGTTCTGTATTGTGCAAATGACAGAAATACTTTATCATATATTTTTCCTATACATGTGATCCTTCTCAGGGAAAAATACCCATACCACAAGTAGCGGCATCTACATTTTCAATATTTCAGTTATTTTAGTAAGATTGTCTTCTATTACGCTGAAAAACTTACAGCACATGCACATATCTAAGCAGATCAAACACTATATATTTGCTTTTCTGTTTATTTTGATTTACGTTAATTAAACATCTTCAACAGGATGCAATGAAAATTACTTAGCTCCAAGCTACAGTGATTTCTTTTCAGAAGCAGGGCAACAATAAACTCTGTCAATGCTTTCACCAAAACTTGCTATTAGAATATGCAGAAAAATGTTTGCAAGGAAGAAAGAGCAGCAAGGGACAGAACAGACAACCACAAACAGGCACATAAATATGCAGCTTTTAATAGGCAGTGCAGATTCCTATTTTCATATTTTAAGTGTCCTCACCCTTGAGTGAGCACAAAGAATGGGAGCAACACGGCAGATGTAACAATATCAGTAACAAAAGTAATACCAGCCAGATCTTGCTGCCTCTGTTTGACTGACAGTTCACTTACCTGCCTCCTCTTCTTTTTTTTTCCTTTCTTCAGTAACCACGAAATGTATTAAATGTTTTGTATCACGTGTTTTGCTGGAGCCTAAGTGCACATAGGCAAGAAACAATTTCCCTGATGATATTACATGGTGCAGGCTAAACACGAGGCCTTTGTAAGGGGCCTGAAACCTAATTTGTGCAGCTTGTGAACCATGCAGTGGCACATGGCGCTAGCAGGGCTGCTCAGCTCCTGACTTAATTCCATCCCAATCCCCTGGCTGTAATTACATATTCCTATGTGCTCCAACTCAGGGTTAGGTACTTTCAAAGGTTATACTAACAATACCTGTTGAGGAGTTAACACCCTAGCTCAACGACTCCAGCTAAAAGAATGGGCAAGACTCTTCTTTTAGGTAATTTCATATATTTTCATTTTTGCTTTGATTTTGATTTCATTTGAGTAAGTACCAAACAAACCACGAAGTACCACCTGAGGAAAAAAAAGCAATGCCATAACTAGTGTTTTGCCACAATTATGAACACCTTTATAAAGCTTTACTAGATAGTCAGATTCTCTAGGTTTGATTGAATGCAAAAATCAAAACATGTAGTACATAATACAGATATGTGTGTGTGGGCACAGGTGTGTGTGCATTTCAAGAGAGAGATCTTCCTTTTAAAAATATTTTGCCTTTTCCAAATTCAGCCTGTGTTTCCTGTATGAAATACAGCATAATTATTATGCATAAAAAGTAATTACCTACTAATGTTTAATTTCTGTTTCCTAAAATTTTTGCTAGGTGATAACCTCAAATATCTATTTAAAATTTTTTAAAGGATATTAATGATTCTGCCATGTTATTAGATCTATATTCCTGTACACATTTGTATGACCTTCCACTACTGAAGTAGGTAGTTTATAACACACATCAGAAGGATTGTATAGGTGCGTACCTTAGAGAGGTATCCAGAAATTCAACATCCATAACTATCCAGACATTCAACTCTTCTGTGCTAACAGAGAGCAGTCAATAATTGACAGTCACAAACTAATATAAAGACATACATATTTGCTGGTCCCATAATGTTGTTACTGTTCTTTGTTTCTGGATTCATTTCTTGCCTTTTTTTTGCTGTTCTTTAAGTGCTGAATTGTTGCTCCTCAAGCAAGAGGCTGCTGCAGGTATCCCGTGGGAAGAAAAGTGAGAGAAAAGACACAGTCACCTCTTTATCCACCTGTCCTCTATACTCTTCCAACCTATCTTACTTTCAACATCCTTTACCGTAATTTCTGTTACAAGTTGACATTTCAGTGGCATTTCACTGCCCCAAAAATACTTAATTTATGACTAAAGACTCTACCATTTGTCAATCAGAATTTTTTCTGTGCTATTAATAATGATTGCAAAGCAGCAGCAAGTACAAAGTCCGCCTGAAAGCAGAGGAAGCTCAGCTATAAACAGACCTTACAGCCCAGAGCTGCAGCCAGTGAAGCCTGCAAGAATTTTACTTTTTCTGACAAAGCAGAAAGAGGATAATATTAATGACTACTTCGAATTTTAAATTCAATTAAAACAAGTTAATTATTTTTAAAAATAGGAAAGAGTATTACCAGCTGGATTCTTCAATGAGCAAGATAAATATGAGGATGGATAAAAACTACTTTATTTAACAAAAGAGAAGGGGCATTTTTCTCCTGCTGCATCAGGTGGGGTGGATCTCAAGAAAGATAAAGACAGAATAAGTTACTGGCATGGGAATTTCCTAAGAAGAATCAGTTTTTCTGAGAAGCTTTTAACTAACAATCTCCAGTTTCAGATTTGAAATAAGGCATCCTCTGCTTAAATTAAAAAAGGACAGAGAGCTCCTGGAGTGTCTGATAGATATTTCATTCCCTAGAAAAAAAGTTGAGTGATGCAGAATTATGACATTTTCATACACAGCTTAATTATGATACAGACAGTTCAAAATAATGGATTTATGAATCTTCACCTATGAGAAAAGTTAGAAGGGCCAGGGTCAATGGGGAAAGACATTAATTTAGCAATCAACTAATTAAGGAAGGATAAACAAAAGGGATATTTGAGGGATATTTTAAAAGAGAACCAGACTAATAACAAACCAAGGATTATGCATTGATAAGAGACATGTCAGCTGATAACTAAGTGCTACTTTACCAAAAGACAAATCTACTACTTTTGTGTTTAAATGTTTGCATACATATTAAATACCATTCAAATACATCAAAATCTTCTATACACCTTTTAAACTGATTAAATAGGTCAATATTTCATCTCATTACAGTCCATTTTTTGGGGTTTTTTTCTCAGACTTTGTTCATAACAAAGGTGAGATAAAAACCAAACTAACAAGTCACATAAACGTGTTACAAAGTTCTCTGGATAGAGATTTCCATCTCTAAAAAGTAATGAAGATTTGTTAAACACGGCCTACGGAGGTCCCACAATACCATGGATACTTTTGATAAGCAAACAATAAGCCAACTAATTATCTATATCATAGAGGGCTTGATTGAATAGCTGTTTTGGATTGTTTTGTGGGTTTGTTTGGTTGGTTGTTTTGTCAATGCTGGTTTTGTTTGGTTTTGTTTTAAACAAAACCCAAACCTTCAGGCTGCAGGTCATCAAAGTTTCTTTTTCTCTTCTGACTGGTGATTGAAAGAGTCTTAGGGTCATGCCATATTGACAAAATTAAATACAATATACATACACAGATATTGATAGTAAGTTACAGACTTGACGACAAAAAAAGGTCAGAAAATTTAAACAGCCATTACTTCCCACTATATGAAATTTGGAAAGCTACCGATCAGCAGTATTTATTATAAGACATCCCTATAGGTAACTAGCAACTGAAAGGTGAAAAAATTCAAGGTAATTTTGATGCCCAAGTCACATAAGTACTGTGCAATGGTTACCGTCTAGAAGAAATTGGATTTTCTGCTTCACAGGAAACACTGATGCTTCATATTAGTTTCCATCAGTTATTGGAATAAATGGATACACACATGCATTAATATATACATAATTATGTATTTATATACCATAAATCTAGAATTCTGGATAACAAAAAAATTCAAGAAACATTTGGTTGAAAAGGAGTGATGCACTAAGCTTAAAATTTTATACCACTAATTTTTCAAAGTACAAAATATTTTATTTTACTCTGCTATTTAATTTTTTTTTTCAACTATAGTGACTCCTGGGAGGTCTCAATCTATTTTCAACAGAGTATGCTTGAGACCCTGGGTAGAAAACCTTTGGCCATGTAGCTCCTTTTAATAGTAAACATAACAGTCTGCCTTACAGCAGTCATCTTCTTTAACACCTCCAGTATTTCTGAGAGGTCCATTCCAGATCCTCAGTGACAGCACTTCTAGTTTAAATTTATCATAAACGATTATTGTCCTTAGTTTATGTTATTTCTCCCATCCTCATTTAAAGAGAACTTGGTCTTGCTTTAGCTCGGATAAATAAGGCATTATTTCAGCCTTGCCTTATAAAATAGCTTCTTCAATTTTTTGCTGATCTTTCTTTGCCCTTATTTCTGCCCAAAGTCATCACTCTTGTGTTTGTTTTCTTGAAAAACTACAGGCAGTATCTCAAACTGTCATAAGGGTTTTTTCTCCAACAGAATCCCAATGCATCCCACCATCATATTTTTTATTTCCCTAAGGAAAATTTTATTTTTGCAGACTCTGCAATTTCTATCAGAGGGTCACTACTGAAAATTACTCTTCAGCCCAGGAAACAGTGCTGTGCACGTTTGCGTAAATGATAAACATCTATTTCACTGATTGTTATGCTTCACCACTCTCAGTCAATGGAAAGACCAGTTATTCTATAAATGTCTGGATGTTGTATCATGATAGTAACATCAGCCTATGCAGTGGGGGAGAAACACTTCAGCTATGGGCAGGCCCAGCCCGTCACAGAGCACATCGAGGAGCCACACCAGGTAACATCTTGCTCTGAGCAGCCCATTAAAATTCATTCCTCTTGCTGCAATTACTTTTTACTTAAAAAAATATGCCAAATCCTAGCCCCCAAACATATAAACAATTCATACAAAGGCACCTGGAAGCAGAGAGCTAAAATTAGGGCACATTTTGGGGACTCTCTGTATTCCTGAATAGCCAAGTTCAGAGAATCCATCCATCCTGTCTCAACCTCTCCTTAGAGAAGTGCATCAAGAGAGGAATCAGAGAACAGGCACCCTCTACAGGCCTGTATAACTTCAGACTCCTTATAACAGACTGTCTTTGTTCCCAGCACTATTATATGGTCCATGTGCAGAAGAGTTGACTAAAATAAGTGATGGTAAAACCCAGTTCCCACCCCTTTATTCCCAAGAACAGACAGTAGAAACAGATCTAAGTAATGAAAGAGTGACACTTGTACTGGGTGCACCAGGTACAATTCATGCTTTGTGGGAACTTTTTTCCATTTTTCTTTTATTTTAATTGTAAATTTGTCCCCTACACATCCAAAAATGGACTTCAGAAATAATTAAACTTCAGAACAAACCTTTCTTTCACACTCAGCTTGCAACTCTGGAGGAGTTTGTCAAATCATCCTAAAAAAGTTTTTTCAAGAGCAGTTTCATGCAGTTGCCTCAAGGGGAGAGATAGAGCAGAGGTAGAGTTCTTCAATAGATCAGGTGTTTGAACATTCACACGGAAGTGCAAAGTCAGGGCTAATCACTGCTCTGCTTGAGAACTGCTTTCAGGAGACCATTTTAAGTACTATCACAGAAGGTAAAAGAAAGAGGTGAGGTGACAGCTAGACATCCCAATTGCTCATTGGCACTGCTTCACTTAGGAAAGAGAATTAAAATGTTCTCACCAGGAGGGATATCTTCCCATAGGAGTACACTTGTTGTCCTGACCAGCAGACTAGAAAGTCATCCTAGGATATCTTCAGGTTATGCAAGTTATTTATAAAAAAATAATTGCACCATTATAACTAAACATCTCTAAGTTCTCTTAAGAGAAAGGACATTCAGTTCAAGGTATTCTTTGTCTGATCAGTACAAGGAATTTCACCCAAGGGCTTGTACTAAAAATAAACATTTTGTTTTGCACCATACTGTCGTGGTTCCAAAAGCAGCCCATGTTGCCAGGTCATCAGGTTTTTTGCCTACCTAGGATTGTAAGAGGTTTCAAATTCTGACAGTTCAAACCACTGCTTAAGCTTTCTACGGTCCAGTTACCAGCCTGAAAAGTGATATGCTCTTCTTTTCACCTTCCTTTCATCCTCTTTTCATTCCATTCTTCATTTTTGCCTAACACCTCCATCAAAACATGTACTAAGTAAGTTAATACAATAGAGATGAAAGTGGAGGAAAGAAAAACCAGAAGATTACTGGGTAAAGAAAAGCAATGAACAGACAGTAAAGCTGAGAGAAAGTGGGAAGTGTGGAGAGGAAAAGAGAAATTAAGAGGAGTGTTCAATGAGCAGCTTAGTGGGACAGGGTTGTGGGGAGATGAATGAGTGACAGAAATTAAGACAGCAGCAGAATAGATGACTAGATGATAGCAGATGGGCAGAAAGACTCTAAACACAACAAATAATCATAGTCAGAGTTAGCAACAAATAAAGCAATATTCCCAAATAATTCTCTTTTTAAATACTAAGCATATGTAAGTTTAAATACAGAATCTCATATATATAGTTAGGGGGCAGATGGAATCAGGGGAAATCAGCAATGACCCACACAGTTGGAGACCACACCAATGACGTTTTTTAACACCTTGTATCCATGATGTTTTACACTGTCAGGCACACAACCTGTATACTTTCAAAACTGAAAGCTTTGCAGAGAAAGTGCTGTGTCTGCTCACCCACTGCTGCTATGATGGGAGTGTAGGTGCTGCTGGCTGGGACAGATGTCATCGTACCCACCTTGCAGAGGCAATGGTTTTCTGATGATATTTCTCTTCCTTTCAGAAAACTAATACATTGACTACCCCTGCAAATAGGAGCAAGAAATTGATCTTTACAGCAGCAGGTGACTTAGCTGGCAGACACCAGTGGTGTCTCCTTTGATGATTTTGAAGAATCCTGCTGACAGGATCCCAAAGCTGGTTTCCTTAGCAACCACAGATGATGCATGACTGTTTTATGTTTGATTCTCCAAACATCATTTCAGCTCCTCCCTGAGATTTAGTTCTTGTTTGTTTGTCAAGCTTGTGTCTCTGAAAAGCATGTTCCAATGAAGGACTCCGAAAATTAATCCTCCACCCATTTCTCAGTAAAAACATGTCTTTTCACTCATAGAGATTTACAGTTTCAATCGAGTAAATGAGATTGGGCCCCTCTCCAGATTTCACTGCCAGGACAAGTAAAGTTCTTCCCAGGAGGGATAAAAGAGAATTTGTCACAAGAGCAAAATTTAACCACCGCATCCCACCAGGTGGAGGTGACCAACTGGGGAAAAAACAACAGATTAATATTGATCCCTCATAAAGTGGAAAATGGAATATAGACAGTGTGGTTTTGCAACCTAGGTTAATAAACTAAGCAGAAGAACTGCTCAGGCTGTGATTTAGGCCATAGAATATGAGACCTAATTAGCCATTAAGAGGGCATTGTGATAAAAAGATAATATAAATATTAATGAATATCAGATAACCCTCCAGGATACAAATAAAAGTATGATCCTGGAGAAAGATAATTTCATAGAAGCAAATAAATTTTAATTCAATGAATATTGCACTTGCAAATGTTCAAAAGTGGGGTGTATTAAAATGGGGCATAAAGAATCCTCCACCATTCATAACACAGACACAAATGTTGTGAGGCAAATGTAGAGGATGGAGAATATTATTAACAGTGACCCACCTGTAGGAGATTAGGGACAGGCGTTCGGAAGATATTGCGTTGTACAGGACAGGTAGAACCCCTCCCCTCTACAGGTAATACGTGAGCAGAAGGAAGTGACGCGGTAAACTCAGGTTATTTAACCCTATGTAACCCATGAATAAATGCCATTTGCCATCCACCAAATTGGTGTCTGTGAGCTGATGGCCTGAACGACCTGAGGTGGTCGTTGTACCGTTCCTGAACCAGGTCGCTACGCCTCCGAGAGGCAACAAGTGGTGCCGAAACCCGGGAATCCGGAATCAGAATCGGGATCGGGAATTCGCCTGGACGGGTGAACAGTGGCTGGCGTGGCAGGACCAGCCCGGCGGGGGGGATGCTCCCGGACCAGGGAGGAGGATGGAAGCTCTCGCGAAGGTCGTATCTCAGATTAATAAGCAATGGGGCATTGATTGCAAGCCAAAAGATTTTACTCTCGCTGTTGCGAGGCTTTTGGAAATTGGGGTCATAGACTGACCGGTGGATATACTCCACCCAGAAGTATGGGACAAATGTTCCAAGGCTCTGGCCGACGAAACAATGTCCTCGGGTTCGGGGAAATACCTTAAATTATGGGGAAAAGTCGTGCAGGCTTTGCGTAAGGCCCTGCAAGAGCAGGAGACCTGGAAAGCCGCACGGAACTGTTTGCTAGCCACACCTTGGCTGGGAGTTGGGGCGGCTACACAAACGGCGGATGAAAGCAGCCCTGCCAAGCGTACAGGCTCGCAGGAGCAAGGACCCTCTTCACAGCCCCCCAGCCCAACCCTACCTACAGAGGGAAAGGAGCGGGCACAGTCATTCTGGGGCGGGCTGGTGGAGGAGGCACGGGGGGCTGCCGCTAAAGCGGAGTCCGAAACGGTGTGGGCGAGACCCCCACCCTATGCCCCGCAGAATGGCGCCGACCCCGGAGGGGATGGGAGGGGCGCACACGCGGCCGGCACAAGCGGGGGAGGTGCGCCGGGAGACAAACAGGCGGCCAGCGGGAGCGGGGGTGGCGCGCCAGGTAACACAGACGCGGCCGGCGCAAGCGGGGGAGGTGCGCAGGGAAACACACGCGCGGCCAGCGGCAGCAGGGGAGGTGCGCCAGGTAACACAGACGCAGCCGGCGGGATCAAAGAAGGGCCGCCAGATAACGCAGACGCGCGTGAACGGAAAAGAGGGGGGAATCCCGGAGGGGGAACCAAGGCCAACCAGAGCGCTCGCCCGGAAACATGCCCATATATAGCAAGGGCCTCCCTCAGCAGGAGGCGGGGCGAGCCCAGGGGGAAGGAACGGCCCAATCCTAAGAGAAAGAGGTGGGGTAGGAGCCCCGTGAAAAAGCTCCGGAGCCCGGAAGTATCCAGTCAGCCGACTTCCGCTCCGAGTTGGACTATAGCTGGAGCGAGTGGCCCGACGAATGGTCCGTAACCGACTCTGACTCCGACCAAGATTATTTAAGAATAGATAAATGCTATAACCACCGCGCTCCTACTCGGGCCAAGGGGAAATTTGAAAAAGAACGTACTCCGCTTACAGACTGGAGAAAGATAAAAACAGCCTGTGCTGAATGGGCCCCTTCAACCACGCTAGCTTTCCCGGTCTGGGTAGGAGGGCAAGGCGGAAACCAGAGGACTTATTCACTGATAAATCCTAAAGATATACAAGCAATTGTTAAAGCAATTGCAGACAGAGGGATTAATTCGGCTGTGGTTTCCACCCTCATCGACAGCCTTTTTGGAGGGGATGACATGCTCCCATTTGACATTAAACAAACCTGCAGATTAATTTTTGATGGGGCAGGGATGATTGTTTTCAAACAGGAGTGGGAAGACAATTGTGCAAAGCAACTAGCCCTAGTAACTGGGGCAGACCACCCCCTCCACAGCTCCAGCCTGCAGCGGCTAATGGGCACAGACCCAACCATGATCACACCCCAGGCGCAGGCCGAGGGCCTACGGGCCCACGAAGTCATGGCAACTACCCGCGCCGCCAGAGAAGCTATCCGCTCTGCTTCCAGAGTTATTGCGAGACCATCGCCATGGTCCACAATAAAGCAGAGCGAGAGCGAAAGTTTCACACAATTTGTGGACCGCCTCCAGGCAGCAGTTGATTCCTCTGCTCTGCCCTCAGAAGCAAAGGGCCCTGTGGTGGCAGAATGCTTGCATCAACAATGCAATTCTGCCACTAAGGACATTTTACGGTCATTACCAGCTGGGTCCAGTATTGCAGATATGCTTAAGCATGTCGCAAAAGAAGAACATCTGGCCCCAATCCAGGCAGCTGTCCGCACTGCAATAACCAGTGTAATGGCATGCTTTAAATGTGGCCAGGCAGGCCACGTTGTAATGAATTGCCCCCAATTAGAGCCTCCATCAACAGGAGTTCCCCCACACCAGACCCGACCTAGAGGGCCATGCTGGGCATGTGGGAAAAAGGGACATTTTGCCAGAGAATGCAGATCCAAGCTCCAGGGAAACAGGAGGGGGAGGGGGCATCCGGGCCGCACACAGCTCCCTCCCACTCGGGACATGAAGCGGCCCAGCTATGCCAATCCTCAATGGGCCATGGAGCTCCCGCACCCACTGCCCCCCCAGGAAATGACCAATTCCACAGCTCAACCGATGGCTCAGTTAAACCTGTCTGAGCTCCAGGCACAGCAGGAACAAACTCCTGGGAGCGAGATCCCTGGGTGGCTTTGGCCATGAAAGTGGGCAGCCACCCGCCGATCGTGTGGGGAGTTTGCTGTCTCCATAACAACCCAGGTGACTCTGCTATTCGTCTCCCCTTTTTGATTGATACGGGATCAGATGTTACCGTTGTCCCAGAAACGTACTGGCCTATACATTGGGAACTGGAGGAGGCCCCCATGGTGGGTGGAGTTGGGGGACTATCTCGGGCCCAAAAAAGCACCCAACTGATAGCGATAACGCTCCGCACTGAAAGAGGACCGGAGAAAACTATCACCCTTTTCCCATATGTTATGCCAAAATGTCCACCCTTGTTGGGGAGGGATGCCCTTGCCCTACTGAAAGTCAGGGTGACAAATTTCTGATTTTTGTGTCCAAGTTTTAATTGTTCCTAGAGTCCTGTATCACCAAGAAGAAGAAATGTACCACCTTTTTGAAGAACCTAGCCGGCTCCACAAGAGAGAAGTAATAACAGGCATAACCATCGCAATGCTGCTCGACCTTGGAGCCACCGGCGCGGCCACAGGTGTTTCAGCCCTCGTGACCCAACACCAGGGACTTTCTCAGCTGCAGATGACTATTGATGAGGACTTACAAAGGATTGAAAAATCCATCTCCTTTCTAGAGAAATATGTCTCCTCTCTCTCAGAAGTCGTCCTGCAGAACAGGCGAGGACTGGACCTCTTGCTCATGCAACAAGGAGGCCTGTGTGCCGCCTTGAAAGAGGAATGCTGGTTTTATGCAGACCACACTGGAGTTGTATGGGACTCAATGACTGAACTAAGAGAAAGACTAGCCCAGAGAAAAAGAGAAAGAGAAGCCCAACAAGGATGGTTCGAGTCATGGTTTAACCAGTCTCCATGGCTGACCACCCTTGTTTCCACTCTAATAGGCCCCCTCACTATGTTACTCCTAACGCTGATTTTCGGGCCTTGCATACTAAACAAATTAGTGTCATTTGTTAAAAGCCGGTTAGAAAAGGTTAACATTCTATTTGTTGACCGACAACAATTGCTCTAGAGCGCATTTATTTTATAAATGTTATATCACTTTTTATAACTTGTTATGTAGGTTTTTACTAGTTCTTGAAATTTTATACCATTTATACTTTGCATGTTTTTTAATCAATCATGGGGGGGGGAAATGTGGATAATTTAGGATGGGGGGGGGAAATGTAGGAGATTAGGGACAGGCGTTCGGAAGATATTGTGTTGTACGGGACAGGTAGAACCCCTCCTCTCTACAGGTAATATGTGAGCAGAAGGAAGTGACGCAGTAAACCCAGGTTATTTAACCCTATGTAACCCATGAATAAACGCCATTTGCCGTCCACCAAATTGGTGTCTGTGAGCTGATGGCCCGAACGACCTGAGGTGGTCATCGTACCGTTCCTGAACCAGGTCGCTACACCTCCAAGAGGCAACACCCACCCAGACTTCAAGGACAATGGAAGTCAGTACACACAAATTCAAGTACTCACACCAAGATGCCACAGTGTCCACCCAAAGGCTAGCTCGACTGGGCCTAAACACTGGGCAGTCTTCGCCTACAGCCATGGAGGAGGACGGAGGTCGACTGATGGTGGGAGGATGGGTGAGGTCTCTGGCAGGGCTCGCCTTGACCACCAATGGACAAGGCGCAAAGGGAGAATTAAGAAGTGAGGGACTCTTCTTGGGGAAGTGGGAGCGGGTTTATTGACACCAGGGAGAGGAGCCAAGAAGAGCAACGAAAAGCTTCTGATGAGGGTTTTATACCCCAACAGCCAGGGTGGAGCAAACATCTGACAACCAATAGTAGAACAGTCAAGGGGTGGAGAACAGCACATGAAGACCAAGAGGTGGAGAACAGCACATGAAGACCAATGGAGAAAGAGGTAGGCGGGGAGGGCAAACGTGGGCCAATCAAAAACCTATGACACAACTGAGGGAGGAGAGTGCGGTGGCCATTGTGGACTTGCAGGGTGCCACGTCTTTCCTGCCAAGGCCAACGATCTTTCCCGCCAAGCTGCCTGAGGGCTGCCTGAAGGCATCCATGTTGGGGTGGGCAGCCATTTTATGGTCCCTGGGCCCCTGAGGGGTCAAACCATTGGACTTTTTGTCCAACGGGGTCCAGGACACCCCGGTGGGAACCGTGGCTCACCGCAACACCTAGAGGCTTTGACTTGGCATTTTAGAAAGTGCAGAAAGAAGAAAATACCTTTAGAGAAGGAGAGTTCTGTAGACATGTTTTTTCCTTTTTGAGGCTTTTGTTGGTTTCCCCCTCCTCCCCTCTACAAGCACCTGAATTAGCTCATTCTAGGCCTGATGCCTCCCACAAGGCTCATGACTTACTTTGCCAAGAGGGCACATTCTTGCCTCCTGGTCAGAATGGGATGCATCAGTGTGCCAAGCTGAATTTCAGCAGATCAACCTCCAGCCTGCAATGGCTCATCTGATTATTCCACTCCAGGTGCAGGACCTGTTGAATTTCGTGACCAAAACCTTCTGCCTATTTCTCCAGCCTGTGAAAACACCTCTCAAGGGCTGCAAAACCATCTAGTAGTTCTATCAGGAGCTCCTCCGAGCTCAGGGTCACCTGCAAGCTTGCTGAGAGTGGTCTCTGTCCATTCATTCAGCTCATTAATGAGGATATTATGCAACATTTGACCCAGTATTGACCACCAGAGGACTCGCCCAGGGATTGGTCTAGAGCTGGGCTTCGTACAAATGATCCCAATGCTTTCAGCCAAGCAGTTCAGCCAGCTTTCAGTCCCACCTCACTCCCATTTACCTAGTCCATACTCCACTGGTTTATCAATTTTGATATCATAGGAGACAGGGCTGAAGTCAAGATAAACAATGTCCATGGCTTTCCCCTTTTTATGAACGAAGGATGTGGGTTTAAATAAGTCCCTGCCTTTTGCCCAGGCCTCTGGCAGCAGGCAGTCACATTATTGAGGTGGCCAGCACCACAAGACCCACTCTTATTCATAAGTTCTTTAATAATGGCTGATTTGGTCTATTATAGAATTAATTATTTATTTATAGACACAAAACTAACAGACATAAGACTTAAAACAGACTATTGCTACACAGGAATAAGACAAAAGGGAATACTAGTATTATACATTGTGGCGTTAAAGGTACCATTAAATTTACAGTTAGCCAAGAAATAGTATAATTTAGGATCCAATGTTTCTTACCACCAAATTGTTGAAGGGGCACACATCGAAATCCTTTCCCTCAATTTCCGGAAAAGTAACCACGAAGTTGCATCCAAGCTTTGGGGAGAAATCGTCTCGCACGTTCCAAAGGAGTAAGAGACTTCTGCCTCTAATTCCTGCGGACTTTTATAGAGGTAAGAACCATATCTTTTGGTCACCAGTGTTTATTTTCCTTTATCTTTTTCCACACCTGCTCTCATACCAAGATGTGTACTCGGGGCTGGGGCTCAGACTCTCAGGCACCTGGAGGTGACCCCTTGCTGGGCTCTCTGATCCCTTGCTGGGCTTTCTGGCCCCTTGCTGGGCTATTAATCTGGCCTCAGTTATCTCTTCCAAATGCCTCAGCCATGAGAGAGAGAGGAGGATGTCCTGCCACATCCCTTATCCACCTGGCCTGGCATCCAATTGTAGAATTTATTGAACTGTTCAGACACAATTTCCCCTATGTTAATATTCCATGCTGCCTACTCCCAATCACCTTCTTGTTTTCTCATGTGTCTGGAAATGGTACCCAATATAGTTTTCCCCATCATCTTCTCAGGGATCAAGTGGAGGCTGACCAGATCCTCCTCCTTTCCTGTTCTGAGGACAGGAGTGGCACTGACTTCCTTCTGGTCCAGTCATCAGGAACCTTTCCTGGTCACTACAACCATTCAAAGATAATCTGGAGTGGCCTCACAGTGACATTGGACAGCTCCCTCAGCATTTGGTGGGTGCATCCTCTCCAGCTCCAGTCTGCTTCAGCATTCCCTAATCTGATCCTCCCACATCAAGAGCAAATCTTCCACACTCGACTTTCCCACAGGTCTTGGGCAGTCAGGAGTCTTAAGGGCTAATCTTAACAAAACAGACCAACATTAAGATATCATTGAGTACCTTGGCCTTTTTCCAAGTGCTCTGTTACCAGGTCCCCTGCTTCATCCAGCAGTATGTCCATATTTTCCTTGGCTTTCCTCTTGTTGTTGAGATACCTGTATGGTAGTCCTCCTGGTTGACCTTCTTGCCAGATTGAACTCCAGGTGGATTTCAGCTTTCTTGGCCCTGTTCCTCCACACTAACACAGTGTGTCTATACTTCTGTGGCACCTAACACCAATTCCATCTTGTGTATGCTTTCTTTGTCAGGGGCTCTGTTCATTCCTGTAGGCCTGCTCAGACCTTTGCCTGGCTTCCTGCACAGGGAGTAGAGCATCCTTGAGATAGGAGCACGTGGCTTTGGAAAGTCAACCAGCTCTCCTAGTCTCCTCTTCTTCTCTACAGGACCATATCCTACAATATCCTTTCAAGCACATCCTGAACAGGCCCAAATATGTTCTCCTGAGGGACAACACCTTGATCCGGCTTTTTGCCTCCTTTCAGGATCCTACCGCATCATATTCACAGCAGCCAAGGATGCTGCACCCAGCCATCAAATCCTTAATTCTTTTCATTGCATCCTGAATCTCCAGATGGCAGTTCTATGAAGGGGTGGCAACACTTTGCTTCATGAGGCCCCACTGACAGCAAGGCCAAGCTTTTTAAGAAAACACATTCCTCAAACCTCCCTGTTGTTGAACTCCTTCCCAGTTCAGAGGCCAAAATCCATCTAAGTTCAGGTATTTCCCTGATACAGTAAAATATAATCCTGTGGTTTAGATACTTCATTAGTCAGTGCTTTTATCCTTATCTGCGGGTTTAATAAGTATTGAAGGTCTTTTCTTCTATGAATTTCTCTAATTGCTTTTAAACCAATTTATACTTTGGCATCCACAGCATCCTTTGGCAAGGAATTCTACAGCTTAATTAAGCGTGGTTTAAAGCAGCACTTCCTTTTGCTCCTCTTAAAACCTCTCATTATTTAATTTTGTACTTTACAGTTCTTGTTTTGTAATAAATCATGACAAATCATTCTTCATAATTTCTTCCGTGATTTTGGATATAGTTACTTAAATAAACTGCCTCAGATCTCTACCCAAGAAAAAAGCTACTACTTCTAAGTATCTTTTCCATCTTTACAGTCTCTCTTGCAGGTCTTCCACACCTCTGGTAATCTTTATATCCCTTCTTCTTACCTATTCCAAATTATTATATTACCTTTGAGATGAGGGGACCAGAACATGTAACATCCAAGATTTAAACCCATCAAGAAGATATATATGTCGACTTACAGTGGTACTTCTTAGTTTTCCCTTTCCTTTCATCTGTTCCAGAAAATTCCTACACACTTTTTGAGCACAGAATTTGTGTTTATAGACACTAAAGCCTTACTTTTTTTGAGAAAGGAAGGTTAATATAGAGTCTCTCAATGATATAGTAATTAGTCTTTATCTGATCTGAGTTTCACCTGCCCTGAATTTCATCTGCTCTTTTTTACTCAATCATATCCGGATAGTGAAACCACTCTGCAGGTCCTCAAAGTTGGGTTTTAGTTTTACTCTACTGTGTAATTTTGTATTATCTAAGATTTGTTACCTAATATTTTGTCACTTTTCCAAATAATTGATGAAAAATTAAGGAAGACTTTTACCTTCCCTCTATTTATTTGTTGAATAGAAGTAATTTTGAACTGTGTCCATTTGTCCTCAGGTACTGTCTTTTAGCCTTTAAAATAGCAAGCTTTTATTGCTGGCTGTATAATTGTATTTGGGGAAAGCCCCTCTTTTCTATATGATCTCTCTTTTCTTAAACAAAAAAGATGTCATTTCTTCTAAAATGAAAACTTTCTTCCCTATATCACTATCTTTTTTTCCTGGAAATTATAGTCAGGAATCTTATCTCCTCTTGGACAGCTTAAACTTTGTGTCCAGAACCTCTCTCTTCTCACTGGGACATCAGGTCATGGCATCTACATCTTACTCAAGAGGAAGAATTCATGTGGTCCTCAGTTAACCTGAGGGTATACAGGGAAACAACCAATAATCAAACTTGCCCACTACCATCACACCATTCTCAGTTAACTCTTGACTCTGCCATAGGGTACTCTCAGTATAAAACCCACAAGCCTGTTACCTGGTACAAACATTGCTTGCACAATCCTTTTTGTCTTGATGCTATCTCTGCTCAAATGGTCTTTCTCCATTTCTGCCAGCTTAGAAGTAAAAGTGTGGTATGGTGTAACTCCGTATGTTGAAAACACACCCATTTGTTTTCCTGGGCTCCTGTCAGTGAACCACACTTGCACAAGAATCAATATTTTGTGAAGATCACCACATGTCCCCAATGCCATTCACAAAATCACAGAATCATTAAGACTGGAAAACATCTGCATCAAGTCCAACTTTGACTGATCACCACCTTCTCAACTATGACACTAAGTGCTACATCCAGTGGTTTCTTGAACACCTCCATGGATGGTAACTCCACCACCTCCCTGGGCAGCCTATTCCAGTGCTTGACCACACTTTCAGTGAAGAAATTCCTCCTCATGTCGGACTTGAACCTCCCCCGGCACATCTTGAGGCTGTTTCCTTTTGTCCCGTCACTAGTTGCCTGGGAGAAGAATCCAACCCAAACCTTGCTACAACCTCCTTTCAATCCATTAACCTTCATGACAGGTAACCAGGCCCATGGTTATGCTCCCTGCATAAAATTCTGAGACTTCCTTTCCCTCACCTCAGACTGTTACACCCCAGTTACTCAAACCTAGGACTGTACTAGTTTGAGAACAAACCAGTGGGAGGCACCAAGTCAGAATAACAATTTAATGGGGAAGTTAAAGAAAAGGAAAGAAAAAAAAACTAAAAGAAAACACTGGTTCAAACTGACAGAGTCAAGATACAACCTGAGTCCCTGTTAGGCAGGGTGGTGGTAGCAGTCTGGTAGGATGGTGGCTGCAGTCCTCTGAAGCAGTGATCCTGTAGTAAAGGGTTCTGCTCTTCCTCAGAAAGTCCAGTGGTGGCTGTGTAGCTCCTGTCCTCTGGAAATCCAGTGGGAAGCCCGTCTCTCTGGTGTTCAGCCTCAGATTATATCCACGATGGGATGCTTGGTTCCTCCCTCTGGGTGGAGCATCTCACAATGGGGTAATGAGTCATGAGGCCAAGTATTGATTAGGCTCATTAACAGAAGATAGTCCGGAGGGAGTTATCTCTGAGTCATGCGGCAGGACAATGATGGGCCATTAACAGCAAGATAGTCTGGGGGGAGGAGGCAAGGAAACACTGCCCCGCCTGATTTCAACAGCTCATGAGGATGGTAATGGAATACACTGCAACCCAGGACAAGGACTAAACCAAGGTTCTTTTGCTCTGGGTAGGCACAAAGGAGAAAATCCCAACCAAATATTCTCAAGATGTAAAAACATGCAAAAGTTTACTGGAAAATTATAGAAAATTAAGGAACATTGGCAAAAGAGTAAATATAACATAACATCACTTATCCCAGCATAGTTAGCCCATTGAACGTAGAGAACCTTTAAACCCATTCGATGTTACATTCTGTGAGAAGAGAATTAGAAGAAGAAGAAAGGGGAAAAAACAGAAAGAGAGGAAAGATATAGAAAACAGACATAGATACCAGCTCCTGGGTTTCAGCAATGTAAGACTCCAAGATGAAGGCAGGGTTAAAGGACAGTGTGCTTGCCTGGTGGTGACCCCTCTTAACCTTTTTGGCCCACGCTGAGTCTTCCTCCCAGGAGAGACTTCTAGTCTCTCGGCCAGTCAGGGAATGGGTTAGGCAAAACTGCGGCTGCCTCCAGTGTGCCATGACTGACAGACACCAGCGAGGCTGGGGGGGTATGGGATGCAGGGAACTATCTCATCACAGCAAGGCCTGACCCAACCCCTACCACACATTCCAAGCCCCCAAGGTCTGGAAACAGATTACCTTTTTCAGTCTCTGACACAGACAAATATTTATAGAAGTGTGGGGTGTTAGGGCCATTGGGAGATCGCTGCTGTGTTCCCCAAAACCGTCTCGGCGCGAGACCACTCGGGTGCATCAGTTCACGCTAGCAAACTTCTCCTTTCAGCCCCGCGCAGATGTTAAACGCTGGTGACACACACACTCAAGCCAGATAGCTCAATATTACCGGAGATAAGGAGCCGAGGAGGGCCCTCCGCATGGCGCGTTCCACAGACGAGGTTTATTTCATCCTCCACAGAGGTGACCAAAAGCGAGAGAGCAAGGCATGTTCGTGCTCACGTTTACATAAGGTCACAGAACCAGTGATCTGAGGGCATGGGGGTGGTACAAAGGCGGGACCAGGGAAGGGAACCAATGAGCAGAGGGAAGGGGCAGAGTGGGGGATCAGGTCAGGTAGGCAGCCCCACAGGCTGCTGGGAGAGGTAGTTTTCTTCAACCAGGGTCTGGGGGGTGTGTAAGGTTACATTTCATCCGCAGGGAATTGTGGGAGAGGCTTTTCCTTTACTCACACAAAGGTGAGAGTGGTATCTCAAATATCTGAGTTTTTCCACCAGCAGGCCTTTGCTATTTCAGGGCTCTCTGGCCCACCAGCTGGCTCAGCTTTTGGCTCAGTGACTCCAACAAATATACTTTTTTTTAAAAAATTCTATTTGGACTTCCTTCTGCATTTAAATTTGGAGAGAGACAGAGTCAGAATTGACTGAAAACCATAGGTTAATTTTTTATTCTTCTTTTAAGCCACCAAGTTTCATCTTCTTTCTTCCTGCTCCTCTCCCTCCAAAGGTTAGTACATCTGGACTCCACAAGTTTCTCTTCCTCAACTCTCCTAAGCCTTGGTTTACTCCACACACATAGCTTTTTAGTGCTGGGGTTTAACAGTTCATGAGCTTCCTATCCAGCAGGCTTCATACCCACTCTGCTAAGACTTGTGGTTGCAACTATGAGACAACAATCTTTTCTTCACGCACTCGTGGACACAGATTTAAAACTAAATGTATTTAGATTCAGGAATACACATAGCAATGTCATACCCTGAAAAGAGGACAGTAAGTATGATCAGGTACAAATCCATGCATTTTACTACAAAGTGAGAAAACAAACTTCTGACTGCATGCTGAAGTATGTTATGCCATTCTGACTGCATGCTGAAGTACGTTATGCCATATATTTCACTTCAGTACTGAAGAAACTTTAAATGTTAGAAAACAAAATTTCATTCTGTTAACCAGCATCTCAATTGCATCCCAAACACCAGCTATATCATGAATCATCACAGCAGCCTTGCATTCCCAGAAGAGCTGTCACAAAGATAGAAAATGAATAAATGAGCATCTTTGCTGTTATATGTTGTTGCTCCTGCAGCCCCACTCCATTAGGGAAGAAATCAAAGCACACAAAAGAAAACTCATTAATTCTTACTCCTAATCCCTTTCAATATAAATCACCCTTTTTCATGCATTGTATAACCTTTGTCCTATAGGTTTGCACAGTTAACACCAAGAGAATATAAATATGGAGAAGTCATATCACTGCAGTAGAAGTCATCAAATGAGTTTCAAATAACTCTAACAGAAAATTTGTATTTTTCCATTCCTAGTGGCTTTGTCAATTTGCATTTTCATTCTCCTCTGTCATTTTTGTTTCTCTACTGACTTTTAAAATCAACATTTTTCTTCCCTTTGTCTTGAACTTATTCCAGATTAAATAAGGGAATGCACTTGATCTGTGCCATGCATAATATATAGGGCTCATAAACATCAACATTTCAAGTTTTCCAAGTTGCAGTCAAGCAAAGAGAATGCTTCAAATACCTGTTTTGACAGACTTTCTCATTCTCAGTGACAACACAGTCTGACAGCCTCAATACACATGAACACCTATTTCAGAGTAAAGAGAGAAGATTTTAAAAAGTAGTTTTGTGCATATCATAAAAAAAATGAAAGCAGGAAACTTAAGGAGATGCCTACAGAATATGGTTCATGTTGCTAGTTCTTTAATTCCATCAAAATGGAAACTAGTGTGAAGTAAATTGTGTTTACACAGTAGAGAAAGTAATACTTTTTTAAGTAATAATTTTTTTTAAAAAATTACAACAGTGTTGTAGAATCCATTGAAAAACAGGTGCTGATAAAGAGTTGCAGTATAGTAACATTCTCTCCATCTTGATTTTAGTATTTTATCTATCATTATTTTTTAATAGATTCTGTGCAGGTTTGCTGCTAAAACATGAATATGGATTTAAAGCTAGTCTCTCTTCTCTTACCTAATACACATTAGGATATCTAACATTAAATTCTTTTCAAATCCTGAAACCAATACAATGATAAATACAAACCAAAAATTCATGAGACAACACTTAACTTGTTCATTGCAGTTCCCTGGTACTCACCCTTAAATTAAATTAAGAGTAAGAGGAGACTTGTCCACTAAGAAGGATCTCTTTTTTTTGGCAAAGGTAATGAGAAAACAAAACAAAAACAAGCAACTTCAGCTGTGCTAGCGAGATATAGAGACCTTACTAATGAAAACCCAATAGCAAAAAAAAAAAAAAAAAAAAAAAAAATTGAAAAGAAATATTTGCATAGCTACTGTCTCAGTAATCCTTTTTTGTTCTATCTTACCTGAGAATTGCATGCTAGCCTATTCATTTTATGAAGAAGGCTAACAGCAAAATTGAGTTTTGGCCAAACAAGATTAAAAGGTAGCAACAGTATTTTACAGTCAAAGAGGATTAGACGTTGTAAGAATTAATTTTGAACAAATTATATGGTCTTCTGGTTGGACTGAGATGTTGGCACATGCATACATTACACATATAAAACTAACCGAAACAGTTTATTCGTTGTCAGTCGCTGATTTTCATTAGTAAGCCATTAAACATAGCAAAAAGTAGTATGGAAGCTTATGGCTGAAGGCTGGAGAGACAAAGAGAGGGAACGTTATAACTTTGTCTCTTCTGAGCAAAAAAAGGACAAGAGAGCCAAGAAAAAGTAAAAAAAAAAAAGTAAAAAACCTCACATCATTTAAAATATGCACAATTACATACTTGAAGAGTCTCTCAAGTAACTATTTAAATCTGGATTCAAAACAGAAGACAACTTGTAGAAGGAAAAAGATTAGAGAGTCTCCTGGAGTTAACCTGTCCCATTTCTGCCAATTTTGTATTGACTCTGAAAGAACTGTTATGTAGGTTTCCAGCAGCTTCTCAGTCAGTCCTCTAGCAGTGAAATTAGGGAGAACACTGAAGAAAAGAGTGGATAAAATAAATAACGGAGAGGAAATTATTTAATTCTTTGCTTGAAAAAGTGATTATTTTTAGATTACCTAGAATATCTTTCAGAACAAGTGTAGTAACAAGAGTTTTAACTCATGCCTATGGCTCAATTCAGATATTTTTTTTTCTTCCTATCAAGGATTCATTAAATCTTTGATTAGGTTAGGTAATTACTTGAGATAGCTTTCCTAAGACACAATAGAAAATAATACAACTGATTAAAAAGTTAGTTATTTATGGTTAAAGGCCAGCTTTTGAAGGCAGTCAAAGGGAAGACCACAATCTGAAACCTATTTCAGAGCTTTCCAACTGATAACTGATGAATAGGTGCAACAGACAAAAGACATGCACATTCTCCTATGGCCAGGTTTGTTTGAGTGGTTACAGCATACTCCAGTTAAAAATTTAGTGCAGCCTGAATGCCTCTTAAATTATAAATAGGGAACATCTTCCTAACAAGAGCTCTGTGTTGTTCTTTCTCTTTTCTGAGTGAATGACTCGCATTTTCAGTTCCCCTTGCTCATGTTATCTCTAGACATCTAAACACAGCTACAATGAGGACATCTGGGGTTCAACAATGAAGTTCAGCTAGAAAGAGCACAAACAGATTTCCTACTTCATTGCACATTATTTGAATTTCTTCCCTAAAAAAATTTAAAAAATGTAATGTGAATACATTTGTTTAAACTCTTAAGAGTATATAAAATAATGCAGACATATTTTTTGGAAAGTGCCAAAGAATTGGATTACAGTACCTAAATAATGTAAAAGTAAGTGGTCAGTACATGAAAAAAAATGGAAAGCGCTAAAGTTCAGGGGATTTTTGGCTTTATTTCCATGGTCTTTTATTTGTGAAAGAAAAACAATTACAGCCAAAAATTACCTCATGAAACAGAGTCAGGAGTCCATACTAAAATTGTACCATTAATAACAAGACACTCCAGGTTCTGTCCGGCTCTGTTTCAGATGTTTTACCTGGAAAGGATTTGAGAAGTCATCTTTGGATAGACAGAATAATCCCAATAGCACATGGATGCACCAAGAAACAAGGGTGCTTAACTGTACTAATAATTTAGTGCACTTTAGGGATAAATGACCAAATATATTTTAAAAATTGAAATAAACCTTAACTAAATACCAATTCCTCTGCTTATGATTGTAGCACAAAATGAGACACAAAAAGGAATAGTAAGAGCAGTAACACCTTTTTCTTTTCTCTTGCTCTTCGTCATCCAGTAGGATCCTGGAATACCTATTCCAAATAAGTTTTTGTGAGCAACTAAAAGGTAATATCGGAATAAGCTTCAAGATAAACTTTTTTTCTGTAGCATCTTAACAAGTCTTATAAATAAATGGCACCTTGACCCTATATCTCTTCACTGTAGCAAGACTTTGAACTTTGTGGTATTCTGAGAAACAAGTTGTCTAAACCACTGTCAATTAAACAGTTTTAAAATAGGTTCATATCTTGCAGAAAACTCATCAACAAGGTAGTTAGTAAAAGTTCACAGTAAAACTAAAGCAAACTAAAGCAAAAATGTGTAATGAATGAAATCAGCCAAATGCCTTTACTGAGTTCAGTCCTTCTTAATACTTTCATTAATGAGCTAGATAATGAAGGACTTTCCTTGAATTTGAAGTCAATATGAATACAGGAGGCAGGAGAAAGGTGCACAATGTGCCTTCACTGTTGCCAGGAAGGATGTGATTTAAAAAATTCTCTTGACTAATTGAAGCTCTACCCTGAATTATGTATAGGATGTAATTCCATAATGGGAGGAGAAAATTTTTATTAGGTAAGAATAATCAGCTATGCAAACACAAGCACTTAGGAATGGAATAGCAGGTCTATAGGAAAAGATGTGTGGGTTATAAAAGGAGATTTATTTGAAGCCTGTGGAGACAGGATAAGTATACACAATATGTGCTAAAAGCTTCTGTAATAAGACATTGTATGTGCTCCACATTCACTCAAGATGGGACCCGAAACAAGCAAATTAAACGGTATTAAGGAACTTTCATTTCAGGTGTCAGTTGAAAAGAATTCTAAAAATAGAAATCAACTTAGGTGCTCCTGATTCTCACGCTACTGGTAATTTTAAAGAACTTAATAAATAAGAGAAGGTTGGTGTGGAATTGGCCTTGCCTTTGGGGAATGAGTCAGGGTCAATGACTTCTCAAGGTGACATGGAACCGTATCTTCTATGATTATCAACTAATCTCTTTGTCCTCAGCCCTGCACATTTCTGTTGGCGAGAACTCAATCTTTCATTTCATCGACAGTTAAATCATCATCTTTTCCCTACCTATAAACTCACAATGTGCTGAAATATGAGTTTCAAATGTCATTTATGTTATTTGTCCTCCTGGCGCATGTTTAATGGCCACTGCCACTAATAGTATGCAACAACATCTTATTATTACAATCTCTTGAGAGCAAAATGCCAAGAACTTTAACAGCTTTAAGCTTAGAATCAGAGAAGAGCTGTCATTGTTTCTTCCATCATTTTTATTTTCGTAAATTATGAGAGAAAATTCTCCTGCCTCGTTTGATGTGTGTCATCAACTGCAAAATCAGAGCTAACTGCAGTTTTCATACCCTGGAAACCAGCATGTCAGGAACTGAGCTGCATTCATCAGTTAAATTAGCTCTGAGCACGCTGGGCTACTATGCTCTCATAGTATTAATTTTTCATAAACAGAAGTTGTTTCAAAGAATACAAGCCGTTCTAAGCTAGAATAATTTCTTAATCTCTTTTTTTCTGTCTTAAGATTTTGGATTTGTAGCTTGCATGTTCCACAACTTGGAACAAGGTTAAGCCAGCGTAATTATTAGATTACATAGGAGAGCTTTATATGCCACTTAGCCAGGGTCTTCTTGAAGGGAAATTAAAATGGTATGACATGACTTTATCTTGTTGATCTTATCAACTGTTGTTATATACCCAGTAATGACACATTTTTTAATGCTTAATTATGGACATGCCAATCAAGACCACAGCTAGAGATAAATAACTTTTGCTAAAAAAAAAGAAAAAAGTTAAAATAAAAAAGATACTTGGTAGATTTATAGATAACTTATTAGAAAGCAGCTTTCCAGAAAAAGACATGGGGGCCCAACAGACAGCAAACTGAAAAGGAGTTGTCACTACCCCTTTGCAATGAACAAGGCCAAGCACATTCTCTTTTTTATCAACAAAAGTACAACCAGGAGGTCCAGGCAAATTATTCTCCCCTTCTGCTTCTCTCTATTTAATTCAAAACTTTCCAATATATGAAAGACACTAACATACTGGACCATGTTCAGCAGTTGACCACCAAGACAAGTCAGCAGATCCTTTGTACGTCTCATGATGTACAAAGGAAGGCAGAAAACTTGACTTTTTCATCTTGAAGAGCCTCAGGAGAGAGCTTATTGCTCCCTAGAACGCCCCACAACTGGAGCATGTTGTAAAGAAGCATCCAGTCTCTTCTCAGAGATATGCAGTGAAAAGGGCCAAACAAGCAGATGCTGGAACAATCATTTTCATTATGATATTAAAAAAAATTATAGAATCATAGAATGGTTTGGGTTGGCAGGAACCTTAAATTTCATCTAGATCCAACCCCCCTGCCATGGGCAGGCACACCTTTCACTAGGCCAGGTTGCTCAATGCCCCATCCAACTTGGCCTTGAACACTTCCAGGGGTGGGGCATCCCCATCTGCTCTGTGAAACCTCCTCCAGTGCCTCAACACTCTCACAGTAAAGAATTTTTTCTTCATATCTAATCTGAACCTACTCTCTTTCAGTTTGAAGCCATTCCCCCTTGCTCTGTCACTGCGTGTCCTCATAAAAAGTCCCTCTCCAACTCTCTTGTAGCCCTCTTTAGGTACTGGAAGGTGCTCTAGGGTCTCCTTGGAACTTCCTCTTCTCCAGGCTGAGCAAGTCCAACCTTCTCAGCCTGTCCTCATAGGAGAGGCGCAGAATGGCAGAATTTGCCCAGAGACACTGTGAAAACTCAATCCGTGTAGATTTTCAAAGCTCAGAAAGAGAAAATTGATCAACTTGATCAACATGGACCTGCTTTGAGCAGAGATTTGGACTGAAGGTGTCTTCTGCTCTGCATTATTCTCTGGTTCTAGGCTGTATCATGTGCTTTTATTATATGCAACAGACCTTTCGAATTTCTTGTGTCCTTTAACTCCCTGAAGTCTGGGAAAAGATTTCCACAAAATATGTTTAAGAGGAGTATCTGGTTTTGACCATTCATCTTCAAAAAAGAAAGTTTCTGATTTAGCTCTGCCAGTTAAAACCTGTTCTACTGAAGGGCCATGACGTGAATGAGTGCATTTCAAAATCGTTTGTCTCTTAGGTTATTCTTGTCTTTTCAAGATTTTCTGCCATGAAAAGGACTTCTGAGCATCCTATTTCTCCTTTTTTTGCCTCTCCATAAGACTAAATACCTTAGATTGGCGTGAAAACATCTATTGTAAGAATTATTTGACTTCCACTCTCTTGAGAACAAAAAAGAAAGGGGACGGATGCCTTCAATTAAGCTTTGTTAATGACAATTCCATTACTGATAAACAATGAAAAATGTCAACATCAGCTTGAAAGAATGTGCTTTTTCAAAAAACTCTCAACCCTGGAACATTATTCATCAGTCTCTTCTGAAAATGAGTTATTACAAATAAATAGCACTGAATCCAAAAGATTAAATCTAATCACTGAGAAAAGTTATACTCTGGTTTACAAGGTTTGACCTTTCAAAAGTATTCCTACAGCACAGTGGAAAATGATATATATAAATATAAAACTTAAACCATTTCTCCAGAGAATTACTTGCACAATATAATACAAAGAGCGTATTTAAAGAGAAAATTGAATTTACTATCTATATAATCTTGAGATGAAAATACACTAAATAAACCACTCTAGTACAAAGTTGTTAAAGACTTCATGGGCTTCTAGTTTGAACTAGAAAATATTTATATAAAATTCAATTTCAGTTTTCTATTCACACTTTAAAACATAAACATTTGTCAGTGTTACAGTATTAAACTGCCTTTTTCAAAGCTCTGGAAATAGCAAAGTAATGTTTCTCATTCTTTTTGAATATCACTTGCTGCTTTGCAATTCTTGCCTATCACCCCTGATTTTTAACTGTTTAAAAGTCTAAGATACGCAGATGAGAATATGTGCAGAAATTAGGTAATGCTGCATGGTTTTTTTAAAACCACAGAAATGACATTCCATCAGTGAAATTCTGGAGCTGGTGCAGTTTCCAATGAAACAAACTTAGCTAGACATGCATGCAAATCTCAGACATCATGAACTGCAATTCAATGGTAAAGATTTTTATATCAAACCTCAACTTAACCCACTGAAATTTGTAGCACTTCCTAAAAAGGATTTTCCAAGGAACCTAAGGGATTTAATTTCATGTCTCTCACTGAAACAAGAATGGAACTGCGCTAAAAGAACAAAACCATAAAACATATTTAGGCACTTGGTGATGCAGACAGATACCTTTAAAAAGTGTTTGAGAGAGACTGAGGCCCTCCTGGAAGCTGCACAAAGGACAAGGATTCATAAGAATGCAGATGTAGTAGGGAACTGCTACTCTCCAACCTAAAAATTCAGATTCTCAAAACATTGATGAGCTGCCACATAACCCTAGAAATACATGAAATGTGTCATTGATAACATTAAAAAACAGTAAAGTTGCCAAAGTACCTAAAATATCTATTTCTTGACAAATGCAGCATGGTCCAGCTAGTGACTTACATGAGAATCACATGTTAGAAAAGGACCATCACCTGCAAAACTGCTATGAAACAGGAAACTCAGGAAAAGAGGAAGTAAATGACATAGTATTTGCCAGAAGTATTTGACTTCAGAAGCTTATTGGAAGTGATTCGCATTTCTATGTCAAAAAGCAAGTTCAACCACCATTTTAAATTCCTGTATTCAAAGACCCAGAGAAGTGCACTTCAGGGCAGCACATTCACACATGGCTGAAAGTTGGAGAGTGTTTCACATCACTCAAAGCAACTTCTTCAGCTGATTAATAAACTGCCCAGAGATACTCCAAAGGGATCTCTCTGTCACACACTGTCTTCATCCACTGTTGTGACCTGAGGATGCAGGATCATTCAAAAGAATTAAGAGAGGAAAAGTTCTCCTAGCTTGGTGCAGAAAGCACTTTACCAAGAACCTGTTCCGAAGAAGTACTTTACACATGCTCATCTACCTGCCATGTACATAATTTTGATCCATTGAGTAAGTCACTTCAAGTTCAGCCTTCAGGTTCTGAACATATTGTGGGCATTCATTTTCCAAAGGCCCCTCTTTCTGGAAGCTGAAATACTTCAACTCAGGAGTTCACAGGATGGGAGAAGCATCAACTCGTTGTGCTCTTTAGCTGGGTTAATATCCCCTTACTAACTTCTAGAAGTGAGTAGCCACATGACACATATGGATGCAGCATTCCTTAACAGTTGTTCTTAGACATAAGATGGCAGACAAATAATAATAATAATAATATTATATTATTATATTTGTTATATATTACAAATATATAATTTTATTATATAACAAATAACAAATAACAAATCTTAAATTCTTTCTTTTCCTTAGCAATGCACTTACGTTAAGTCTACAGGTGCGGGAAAACCCTTCTCAGCCCTCAAATCTCCTGATTCATGAAATTACCTTATCCAGCAGAGCTGTGCAATGCTACGTTTTAAACAGGCGCCATAACACTTCCAACATTGTTGCGAGTAATAAAAGAGCCTTGGAACCGTTTCATGTCTTTCTGTCCCATTTGAGTTTCCACCCTTCCAGAGTGTATTGTCATACCTTCTTTGTTGTTGCTGCTGAATACTTCGGGAATTTTCCACCTTTGCAGCTCTAACCTCTTCCATGTGCTTTGCATCAAGCTCCCTCCCCATTCCACCCAACATCAAGATGAACACTCAAGGGTCTTGATCTGGAGAACACAATGGTATTATTCATAAAATCCGTGGCAATGAGACCTTTTACAAGTCAATCGTTCATACTATAAGACAAAGTGCAGAAAAATTACACAGACTACTTCAGCACTTACTATCTGCTTAACAAAT
The DNA here is from genome assembly GCF_009650955.1 of Corvus moneduloides. NCBI lineage: Eukaryota > Metazoa > Chordata > Aves > Passeriformes > Corvidae > Corvus > Corvus moneduloides. The sequence goes on along the minus strand of NC_045477.1, from coordinate 14,352,281 downwards.
CACTTAACACATGCAAGTGTTTGGCTGAGCACAAAGGTACTTTACTGACTTATAACTTCAGGGGTACAGGAGAAGCACAGACATAATTAACCTGCCAAACCTGCACTGACCATCTGCTCCTGAGATTATTAACTTTAAACTGCTTCTTTGTCAAGAAATGTCAATTAACTTACCACAAGAAGCATAGCTGGGAAAATGAAATCTCACCTTTAATGGTTTGATTTTGTCTGTTAGTTTCTGTTTCCAGCTCATAGCCCAACAGAAGAAATTCCCTTAGTGCACTGCTTGATGTACACCTGAAAATATCAAATAAAAGAGATGTCTCCTGTTTCTGCTCCTTACTAACTTCAAGTGGGCAGCAGCCCAAAAGACAAGAGGATAAAACCGTCAGAAGGATGAAAATCTTAAACAGATACATAAATACTAGTTTTGGACCCATTCTATGCAACTGACCAAGCATGATGTCTGGAGTGATTTCAAATAATTTGTTACCCTCCTTGTCCTGGGACAGAGGCATCACACTAGCAGTACTTGGAAATAACCATCCTTAAGTTTAGCATTTGGATCATCCTTACAACAAATAGTCTATGGGAATAAATTTATGGCTGGTTATCCTGAAAACTGAGGTTCCTTGGGAACTGACAAAGCACACAAGAAATCTGGAACTATTTTTGGAAGAGTCATTAAACCAAATGTTTCACACACTGAACTATTAACTAGACATTATCACTGTAAGAATACTGAATTAAAAGCCAGTAGAAAATCCTTCAGATGAAAAAATAAGAATTAATAGTAGCCAATCTGGGATAATCTAGATCATTCAATCTGTCCATATTAGAGATTAAAGCATTGGGTTTTGCAGCTTTGATAAAAGTGGTTATACTTGGTAACTCCAGTGATGCCTCTTATTTACATCAGTATCTTCTTGTAAATATTATTACTATGTAATCTTACAAAGCTCTTGGATTCAACTGCACCCTAATTACACATATTTATTTCTATTCACTCACTACCTTTCAATGCCAAGACATGCTGTGTTTGTTTTAACAAAAGTAGAGCTCTGAAAATCCGTACCTAGAACATTTCATTTCAAACACCAGGTATTTCAAACAATACCTATATTTGGGCCACAGTGACGGTTTGAAAGAGAAGGGTTGCCAAGCCCTCAGAAATGGCAAAAAGTTATCTATTCTGTTGTTAACTGCTTAAAAAAATAAAGGTGAATGAAAGTTATTAATCAATGAAATGTAAATTTGACTTACTTTTATGTTGTGTTAAAACTCTTGAGCAAAGTTTGCAAGGTTTGAAAAAACAGGATTTCTGAAGAGAGGTCAACTTAAATTTTAAAAGCTGATATATTCTGAAAAATACTCATTCCTTACTTAAGCATGTTATTATTTAATAAAGTCTAAGAGATGGAAAATCCCTTTGGGTGCATATTCTTTCCTGCTACGTGGTTACTCATTTTTAAATACAGAAGACATTAAAAAAATATTATACTCAAAACATAGTTAGATGTCAGACATTTCTTATAATCTGTCATCAGAGACGTATAACGATCAATACTGTAATGGACTCAGTTTTTACCTAGCTTAGATTTTCCATTAAAATTGCAAGAAATACTAGAGACAATAAAAGACCCCTCTCCTGATGTATTTGTTTCAGAATTCCTTGTTTCTCAAAAAATGACTCAGTAAAGATTGGAAATTTAATTAATTTTGCCTAAAATTAGACAATTTTGTAAAAAAGAATAATAGCAAGAGGAAAAGCACATGTTTTATACAACATATTTATGTCCTTTTTCATGTCTTAATGACACTGGATTTAGTCACAGTTGCCCACCTCTGTTGTTCACGCTTTTCCATTGAAAACAAATGTTTTGGTACAGGTCCATGAAACATCAATTCAAATGAATATTTAACAAACTGCTCTCAGAAATTTAGAAGGCAAATTCTCAATTAAATCTACCTTTTTCTCATTCCTATTTTAGAGGTTAAGAAAGGAAAAAACCAAATCAAACCAAATCACAGAAACAAACTAAAGGAATGTATTTACATGTGTAATGAGCAAAAAGTAGGATTTACTATGAAAATCTGATACAGTTTCTATTAATCCAGTTACCTGTTATCATAACTTTTTATCCTTATGCTCACAAGTATTTTTAGGTTTCAAGGAGACAACTAAGCCAAAAGCTAGTACAGGACAAGGTATTTGAAACCCACTGCTACCTTGCAAAAAAAGGTGGTTCTGACATTTCAAACTCCTGAGCACCATGAATAACTCTACTGGCAGGAGGTGCCTGCCCTTCAGTTGGACACACTGAGCATGAAAGTAAATTCTGAGACTCTCACTAAAGTTTCATCTCAAAGTAACTGGGTCTCCCTGAACTACAACCGAGTTATTTAACATTGTCCTTTCACAGAAAATCTTGGCTACAAATATAATCAACTTTTCTTTTTTACAAAAAGACCCCATGCAATTAGCAATGTGCCACCTTGCATTGCCCGATCTGGTCATTTCCAGACGAAAGAGGCAGCAAACCCACGCCAGACTCATGGACCATAAACATTTAATGGGAGATAGAAGAAAGCAGTACTTTGTGCAGTTATTTAAATTTATTCCAAGTATCTCTTTCTAACCATTACTACTGCTGCAGTACTGCACTACTTTAAAGTGCAGTTCAAAATCAAAAGCAAAAAATATCCCTTACATCTCATAGACAGGAATCATCACAGTCCTTTTCTACAGAAGTAAGCATTTTGATTTAGATGCAACATGAGTAACCTGCCACACAAAGGATAGAAGCAGGCACAATAGCTTTCATCAGTATCCCATCATATGTAAGAAAAAAAACCCAATATTTTTCCTCAGCTTAAAAAAATACTAAGGCTAGTTTTATTCATGAACTAACAAATGCATAACTCATATCCAGTATTTCATTTCTACAAAATGATTGTACTCAATATTTTGTATGTTGAATGTAGCATCTGTTACGATCCGGTTTAGGTCCAGAAAAGCGAAGCAAGCTAAGTCTCTGTGCATAAACCGGATAGAATTTAGAAGGTTCAAAATATCCCCAGAAATGAGATTAAAACCAAATGAGGTTAGATGTTGTTGCCAAAAAAATGGATGTATTTTATTTAATAGTAAAAGAGGCAAAGAGAAGGGAAGAGAAAAGAAAGAGAGAAAGAAATAGAAAAAAGAAGTGTGCGTGGGGGGTGGGGAACAGGGAGAGGTGACAGGGGTTAGGTGGAAGCAAATCACCCATCCAAGGGTCCCAACGACGTCTCGTTGCTCCCCTCCATCTGGTCTGCTGGTGGTGAGGGACCCCCATCGCTGCCGTGGCCACGCCGCTACATGCTGCTGCACGCCATGCCACGCTGCCACACCACATGCCACCACACGCCACCACACGCCGCCACACGCCAAAGAGTGCAGAATTCCGTGGATTAATACACAGTTTGGGCCAGGTGGCCACATGCCTCTCTTGCAGGGGCTAGCTTGACACTGTCCCTTGCAACACTGAGGGTCTGTTGCATCATCTCTGGTGCTCTGGTTCAGGGTCTGGGGAGCCCTTTGAGGGGGGCCCCTGTGATGGGCCATGTCATCCCATCCTGCTGTGGATAAGCTTCCCTCCCCCCGGTGAGGACCCCTCAGCTGGGCTCTGCACAGTTGGAGGATGGGCAGTCACTGCATCTCTGACCACAGGCTTGTCCAAAATACCCAAAGCCTCTCCTCCCGCCACCTTTCTCGTGGAGGGTCTGTTCGAGCCTGGCAGCTGATAGCCCTGGGGCTGTGGTCTCCACCTTGGAGGTGTTAAGCCTGTGCTTTGTGAATGTCCCCAGCCCTGAGTTGTTACTTTATCTTATCTTCATCAGTGAGCAGTGTAAGGCCTCACTCAGGGCCCCATTCAGGGTGTGGTAGTCTTCTCTGCAGCTTTTGTAATATAGTTTTAAGAGTCCTTTAAGAAAATGTTTAAGTCATAAAATATAATATTTCTGACAGCATCTATAACTCATTTCCTAGTGACTGACATCACTCATTGCATACATTATTATTTTGAATTTATTTTTAGCGTAATAATAAGCACCATAAACATACACTTTTACAGAAGGTATAAAAACAATTGAGCTGTTTTTTGCATAATCTGACACAGCCAAGTTAGGTCTGGTTAGGACAACTGTCAACTAACTGAAAAGCTACAACAAAATAAGCAGTTTCAGACTGATTGTTAAATAATTGCTAAATACAACATCATATTTTTCAGAACAGTCTGAGGTCATTTGGCAATAAAGAATCATGCAACTCAAATGTCAATCAAGTTACAAGCCTATTTGCTAAGGGGGGCTGTGTGAGTCAGAATTTTTTTCTGGATATTTGCAGTTAAATAGTATATATGACCCAATTACAGGTATAGAAGCTATGCCACATTTAACTTCTTCAATACAGTAATAAAATGGAATTAAAAGAAGCAAGCCTTAGTAGTAATCAGCACCTTAACTTAGTGAAATGTCATGCCTACAGATTAAAAAAAAAAAAAAGGAGTATCCTTTGGTGATCTTGTACTCAGATTTCTGTTAAGTGGAGTCTCCTTCTTCCTCCCCTTTAGTTGTCACTAAATTTTGGACTACACTGGTGTTTCTCATCTGGGCAAATCCTTAGCACTACCTGAAGTCTCAGTTCCTTCATCTAATTATCATGCAGTGCATGACGTGGTAGCCAGCTTCTCAAAGCTTTCTTTAGCCTATTGATCAGGTATCTCAGATACTGGATCTTTAAACAATTTGGAACCCAACAGCAGCAATCTAAAAAAATTACTGTATGAGTTTTCCCATCTATGAAACTGTGAAATTATGGCTTTGAAACTATCAACAGGACTGATGATCCTGGTCCAGAATACAGCTATTCCTAAAAAGTTAACCCATCTAACCCTCATTTAAATTTCTTGAACAAGACAATAATATTTAAAATCAGCTCTTGTATTGTTTAGTCATAACAGGCAAACTCATGCTGGAAGTCTTGAGGCCAGATTTAGTTCATCATTCTGGGGGCAGTCATTGAGGCTCTTCTGGTGTTGTATGTGTGTTTTTTCCTTCTTGTGTAGTGAGTATTCTTATAATGACCAAAAGGAAAAACTCTAGAAACAACATTATTATATTCTTATTTCATAGAGTGTTGTTCTTTAGGATATATTCAAGTTTTTTAATTTTACTTCTTATTCTTCCAATGCACTTACATAAGTCCTCACTCTTTTCCTCTTTATATGTGAAGCTCAGGCTGTCTGGGTCCTAGGAGTATCTGAATAATAGTCCATTAAAAAGAAAGGAAAAAAACCCCAAACACTAAAACAAGGATTATCTTGGGGGTTTATTGCTACTTTTTCCTTTTAAATACACATAATGCTGTCTCTAAAAAACTCCATTTTTATTAATTTTTTCCATGAAAATGAGCATTTGTGCTGCATATGTGCTTTTGCTTGGCCTGCCTTCATCCCAATTTCTCTGGCTAGGTTCCCAAGCAGCTCACAACTTTCTTCCTAAAATTGGTAAAAAGTGATGATCTCTGTTTTTAAAACTTCATGGCAACACAGCTTCCAAATGTCAGGCTCCCACTGCTGGCTGAGCTCCAGCCTCTGCAGTTCAGGAATGCAGAGAGGTACCAAGGCAGAAATGCTGTCCCCAGAGTACCATCCACAGAGTAGCCATACTTTTGTTGGGCTGTTTACAGGTGCCCAGTCTGGATGGCAGGTCAGACACTTGACTGAGACAGGATGAGTGTTTGAGGTGAAAGGACTCACACTGTGCATGCTCCCCTACCCTGCTTACCTCCTGCACACCTTCATTCCCCATTGCTGCAAGATTTGTCTCTGAATTTTGTCACCTCTGTAGGGAAAATTTCCATGAAACTAAAAAATTTTTATTCCTCTTCTTCTAAACATCATGGATTAAAAACATAACATTTCTACTGCTATCTCTTTGTTCTTTGTTCAAAGTAACACTCAACTTTAGAAATACATCCTGCAGGCAACATCATAATCTCCCTTGCTGATTATATGGATGCAAAAAACCACATTTCACTTTCTTGATGTATTGAGTCTTTGTCAGCATCTCTTACTGGGGCAGTTTGAGAGAAAATCAGCAAAGTTTCCAGACTAACAACATACCACATTATGCTCATTATCCATTCCCTTCGGTCTCTTGGGGCAGGAGGAAGAGGGGTTGAGGATGAAGAAGTGAAACCGAGCCTGGAAGCAAGAGGGAAGGTATTTTATTTTTGTCTTTGTTTCTAATAATCAAAAATTATTGTAATTGTTATTTCAGGCTTATTGTGAAAATACAAGCAACGGTTCAGACCAAGATTTTTAACACTCGTGGCTATGTGCTCTATAACCCAGGTGCAAGACAAATACTATAAAATGTGAAAAACCTTCAGAACCTTTGCAAAATAAATGTCTATTAGGTAAAGAACTATAATTTATTACTTTTGAAATTTTTATTCCCTTCTATCCCTTTTAACATTTACTCAGAAAGTTGCTGCAGCTTAGAGAAAATTGAAACTTTTTTACATTTGGAGGAGGACTGAACAAGCTACAAACAAGCTATTTCTCCTAGAGTTGGTGTTACCCCACAGAAGTTGCTGGCAGATTCAAGAGAACAAAGAAACCTCGAAAAGACCAGGAAAGCGCTTTCTCTGAATAAATGAAAAGCTCCGCTTTGAATACGAAACACACTTCAATTAGTTGCAAGTCTTCTTCAGCCTACTGAACACAACATACTTAATTCATATGTACCAACACTTGACATCTGCAAGTAGATGAGTGTCTTCAACTCTAAACTATTTAAATTTATCTAAATATATCCATACATTAAGAGTCAAGGTTCTTCTGAGATATCAGAAAGATGGAACTTTCTGTGGTCACTATAGGTTTTAGTTCCTCTTCTATATCAGTACAGACTTATCAAGGTCTATTCTTCAAGTTCTTATTAAAACCAGGAGAAAGGTCAAAAACTACCTGTTTCCCTCACTAGCCAAATGGAGTTCTTGCTCCTGCAGTACCTAATGCTGTTTATATTTCTCATTTCAATGCAAAAAAGTAATGAACTTTGCATGAAGGAAGCCAAAGCACCAAGAGATGATTACAATGAGAAGAGGCTACAATATCATATGGTTTTATGTTCAAATACGTACAGTGTTGATTAAAAGAGGAAAGGAAAGCAGTGCATTAACCTAAATAATTATTTCTTCTGTTAATAACACCGTTAATTCACATGCTGATAATGACAGTTTCATATAACCTATCAGGCTGAATGAGTTTCATTGTTCTCAGAGAGTCCCTGTGAATATATTTAGTTTCTGTGCTTTCACAAGTTGTAAGAAAAAGCAACAAAATTTGTCATTACTTGGTTGGGTGCTTCTCCAGCACCAAATCTAAATTAGGGTTGGGATGTACCCTTGCCATTACCTGCAGCACACAGTGACACAGCAAAGGTGTACAGAAGGCAACCTGCACTGCAGACCATGAGACACAGGTTGCCAAACAGCACCCAAGGGACAAGGGATGAGAACTGGCTGGAAAATCACCTGTTTGATCCGCTGCAGCACACATTCACCAAGTGTGTTACACATCACTGAATGCTTCTAAGGGTTTGTTTCTGTGCCAGTTTGGCCAAATTTAGAAATATATCCTCTGAGAGAAGGCAGGTTACAAACCACCCCTCCCCCACCAGGTTTGGGAAAAAATAAATTTTCCTCGAAGGAAAATGAAGGAGATAAAAACTATTTATTTAACAAACACACGGGGAAAGGATAATAATGCTAAATAATAAAATGTCTTGCTGTGGAGAAAAAACCTGGGAAAGTGTTAGAGTCCTCCCTTTGGTCTCCTCAGAGCTGGGACTTGACCCAGGGCCAAGCCCTCTGTGCTCGGTGGAAAGTCCTCCTGATGTGTTCTGATATTGAAGCAGTCCAGCAGAAAAGGGAGAAAATCCAAAATTCCAGGGAAGAAAAAAGTTCAACGCTCAGTCTCTCTCCGAGAAAAAAAAAGCTGAAAAACTGGCCAAAAGCTGACTGGAAAGCAGCAAGCCGGGTGCTTCCTTGGTCCCCCGCTGCAGATGAAAAAAAGTCTCTATCTCTGTGTGACCTTGAACAAGCTGCAAACTGCTTTGGAGAAGTTTTTCTCAGGTGTTCCTCCCCCCTCTCGGGCTCAGTTTAAAGGCATAGAAAGGCACAAAATTAATTCCTGGGCATAGGGCAGCGATATGGGGTACACATCATAAAGTCACTCCAAGACATTCCACCCCTTATCCCATATTGTTGGCTCAATGCCCAAACTCATATATTCTAATTCTACACACACACACATATATATACATATATCTATACACAGCTATGTACAAACAGCGACAGTGACACTCAGCAAGCAGTGGTATATAGGCATTCCACATTACAGATGGCTTTTACCCAAATCTCCCTGCGGTGCACAATGTGTTGTTCCATCTTTCTGCATTACCCACCATGTGAAACCAGGTCCCTGAGCAAAAAACAACCCCACGGATGGGTTTGTCTGTACTCGAGGCAGAATTAACCCAAACAGTCTTTCCTAACAGACCTCTGACATGCACTACTAGGACCTTATCTCTGTCTACTGTATGCAGGGATTCAGATCGGGCTGGACCAGCTCTATTGGTGGAACCTCGGGTGTTAACTAACCAGGTGGCCTTTGCTAGATGCTGCTCCCAATTTTTGAATGTTCCCCCACCCAGTGCCTTCAAGGTGGTTTTCAACAATCCATTGCACTGTTCCACTTTGCCTGCAGCTGGTGCACGGTAAGGGATATGGTACACCCACTCAATGCCATGTTCTCTAGTCCAGGTGTTAATAAGGTTATTCTTGAAATGAGTCCCATTGTCAGATTCAATTCTCTCAGGGGTCCCATGCCTCCAAAGGACTTGTTTTTCAAGACCCAAGATGGTGTTACAGGCTGTAGTGTGAGGCACAGGGGAGGTCTCCAACCATCCAGTGGTGGCTTCTACCATTGTGAGCACATAATACTTGCCTTGGCGTGTTTGAGGCAGTGTGATGTAATCAATCTGCCAGGCCTCCCTCAGGATTTCACCTCTTCTTTCTTTACTTAATGTCTGCAGGCTTCATCTATTCTTGAGGAAACTTATAGGAAACTAAAAGGGTTAATCTCACCCGGGCCTTGCAGCTGAAGTTCGCTTACCGCTGTTGGTCACATGATCTTTGCCGGACAGCACGGCAGCTTTAGCTGAATCTTCAGCCGCGCTGGAGGGGGGGGGCATGTGGAGCTGGGCCACGCCGTCTGCACGTAACAGGGCTGTGGGGGGACCGTGGGTGGAACAGGGCTGCATGGCTCCACGATGGCTGTGTCCCAGCCCAGACCTGGCCCAGACCGAGCAGGTCCCGGCCTGGACCCAGCCTGGACTGAGAAGGGCCCAGCCTGGGCCTGCTAGGCCCTGTATAGGATGAGCCCAGTTACCTGTCCTAAAGCCAGAAGCCAAAAAGAGAGCTTCCTGGGCTCTGTCCATTCTTAAATGTGGACCACAGAGGCGGTCAAAATTTTAAGTGGCTTAAAAAATGGTCAATATTCAAACTAGCCAGTTGATAGGTTCTGTCAGGTCATAGAGGAAGCTGTAAGCACCTCTTTGCAAGAAAATCACTTCTGGGACTATGCTTGCTAACCCATGACATTCTCTACCCCTCGCCTCTGTGAATACACATTTAAGAATTATTATCACAATTACATTCAACTTCTACACCAAATTCCACCCCTAGACACTTCACTACAATTACAATATAAATTTCCCACTTTAACTTTATGACTTTATACTTGCATTGCCCATTATTTCTCCTAATTAATCTTTGTCTCACAGGTCTCATCAATTGCCTGCATTCTCTACCAATTATGTAGCGGGTTCAGTTTGAAAACTGGGCAGAAACACCAATTTAGTGTAGTGGTTTGGTCCAAAATACTCATTACTTATTTACCTTCTGTGACATAAGAATTAGGAGAAAGCAAAGCAGGCACAAAAACTTAAAAGAATATAAAGAAGTCTATTAACAGACCTAAAAGAAATTTTAAAAAAGGGAAAGAAAACCTCCACACCTTCAGAACACTTCTCCTCCCCCCACCTTTCTCCCTTCTCCCACTGATAATGTAAAAAGACAACCCTTGAGATGTTCAGTCAGTTTACCACTTCCATAAAAACCTTGTTCAGTTCACTTAGGGAGAGTAGTCTCTCTTGCTCATGCTATGGAGACATCTCCACAAGAAGTTCTCTCATGGCTTCAGTATCACAAGACAGCCGCACGGGTTGGTTCTCTGCTCGCATGTGAGAGTCCCTTCCCCTGACTTACAGCTTTTCCCACAACTGCTTTTGAGGGTCCAATCTTGAGCTACCAGGGTACCATTTTAAGGTTGAGCTGTTCAGAAACAAAGGTTCTCTTCACCCATCTCTGGGAGCATCTTAATCTCTAGGAATAGAGGCCCTCCCCCTTCCCTGGGAGAAAAAGGGTCCTCATCATCTCTAGGACTATCTCTGGGAGCATCTCTAGGAACAGAGGTCTTTCTCCTTCCGATTTGGAGCAAAAGGGTCCTCATCACTTCCATCTCTCCCTGTTCAAACTTCTCATCAAATTACAGCTGCTTCAGCATTTGCTTATTCCAGCACAGGTGCTTTTGCTCACAAGTACAGTTTGAATGCTCCACCCCCCATGCTGTCATGAAATTACAATGGGTACTCTGATATATCATAGTCCATCACCACCATAGCTTTACAATAGAATTTCAGCTTTTAAGCGTCTCCTCTTTCTCCTCCCTCATCTAACAATCTGGGTGCAATTACTAATAAATTCCCAAAACAGGCTACTGAAGCTAGGGAGTCATTGTGATCATTCTCCTCCTTGACCAGATATAAAGTCCATGCAGCTTTGCTGCAACTACCTGTGACAACAGCTCAAGAAAGGCAGCAGGTAAGCACTGGGAATGTCCAATGTGACTCCACATGCATTTATATAAGCACTCTGAAACTGCTAGAATGCTTCACCACAAGAACAAATACAGGCAGTGTAACTCTATCCATGATATCTTGCCAGAAGAACTAGGAGGCTACAGAATCCGGTATAGCTCCTTCCAAAAACAGATTTTATATCCTTTTTTCTATTCTTTCTCTTCACACGTAGTCAAGAAATGTGATTACACTAATGAAGCTTTCAACAAAATTGCTAACAGCACATATGAAAAGTCAAAGCTTCTCCTCTTTAGACATTATTTCTTACTACAATTTCTGAAACCTTACATACATCACCAGAAGTAATTTCCTCAAGTTTTTAATGGAATTAAATTATTTTACTCTTGAAACTTGAAATATTTCTAGTATAACTTCATGGCAATTTATAGGCAAAAAGATTTCTAGCTCATGTAAACAAATTATGTCATATTTCTGACCACGTCTTTTGTTAGGTTTCATTTTGGTAGGTTCACTTAATTCAGACACTGATGGTTGCTTGTAAATTTATATAATAATGGTTCAAAGTTCCTGCAGAATGATCAATTTATCTACTATTGTTTATCTAATTCACCATTAATTAGCAGTATTTTATTTCATTCTTCCCATATGTTCCTGAAGAGATCATCTTTCAATTCCTGAACAATGATTAGATGCGCTTCATAAAACTGCATCTTTCCTGAATTATTTCTCTCTGAAGTGCCTATGTAAATAAGTGACAAAAAGGAGGAGGTATATAATAGATCCTTGTTGTCATCGTTTAACATAGTTAAAGAAGGCTCCATCAGCCAAGGAAATGATTCTTTTGCAAAGAGGCGCTTACAGCTTCCTCTAGACCCGACAGAACCAATCAACTGGCTAGTTTGAATATTGGCAACTTTTTTTAAGCCACTTAAGAAGCTTGACACGCCTCTGTGATCCACATTTAAGAACGAACAAAGCCCGGGAAAACTCTCTTGCTTCCTTCCGGCTTTCGGACAGGTAACTGGGGACCTGCAGGTGGCCCAGCTGCATGTGGGCTGGCCCCCGCTCCCCCCAGCCCTGCTCCGTGCAGGCAGCCCCCCTGCTCCATGCAAACCGGCCTTCACCCAGTTCGGCTGAAATTCATCTGAGGCTGCTGCCCTGCCCAGCAAAGAACATGTGACCAACAGCAAGAGTCAAATTCCAGCTGTGGGTCCTGGGTGAGATTAACCCTTTTAGTGCTGTAAGTTTCCTCCAGAACAGATGAAACCTGCAGACATCAATCCTCTCCCGAGTCAGAGGGAAGGAAAAGGTGAAGGCATGTGAAGAAAACACCACAGAGACACCAAAGTCAGTAAAGAAGGAAGAGCTGAAACCCTGAGAGAGGAGAAAGAGGAGATGCTTCAAACCTAGAAGCTGAAATTCTGTTGTAAAGCTTTGGTGGTGATGGACTAGGATACATCAGAGTACCCATTGTAATTTCATGAAAGCATGGAGGGGTGGAGTGTTCAAATTGCAATTGTGAGCAAAAGTACCTGTGCTGAAAGAAGCAAATGCTAAAGTAGCTGTGATTTGATGAGAAGCTTGAACAGAGAGAGAGGAAAGTGATGAAGACCCTTGCTCCCAGGAGAGGAGGATGGCCTCGGTCCTGGAGCTGAAGATACTCCCAGAGACAGGTGAAGAGAACCTTTGTTTCTGAACAGCTCAACCTTAAAATGGTACCCCAATAGCTCAAGATTGGACCCTCGAAAGCAGTTGTGGGGAAAGCTGTAAGTCAGGGGAAGGGACTCTCACATGTGAGCAGAGAACCAACCCAGGTGGCTGTCTTGTTGTGACATTGAAGCCATGAGAGAATTGTTTCTTTTGGAATTGTCTCCATAGAATGAGCAAGAGACTCTTCTCTCTAAGCGAACTGAAGAAAAGATTATTATAGAGGTGGTAAACTGACTGAAAATCTCAAGGGTTGGTTTTTTTCATTGTCAGTGGGAGAAGGGAGAAAGGTGGGGGGAGGAGAAGTGTTCTGAAGGTTTAGTCTGACTTTTTTTTCCCTTTCTTTTAGGTCTGTTAATAAACTTTTTTATATTCTTTTAAGGTTTGTGCCTGCTTTGCTTTCTCCTAATTTTTATCTCACAGAAGGAAAATAAGTAAGTAATGGATATTTTGAACCAAACCACTACACTTGTAAAGACAATGCTTGAAAAAATGTAGAAGAGGAGCAGAAGAAAAAACAACACAGCTTACACTTATAATCATCAAGCTCTCAGATCTATTGATATAAAAACTGTTAATGTTATTCCTGGACTTTACAGGTATAACCGAGGCAGGTGTGATCAATGTGCAGTTAAGCTCTATTCTAAAGATTCCAAAACAACTCAGAGGATCATAGAATATCCTGAGTTTGATGGGACCCACAAAGATTATCGAGTCCAACACCCAGCCCTGCACAGGACACCCCAAAAGCCACACCATGTGCCTGAGAGCATTGTCCAAACACTTCTTGAGTAAGCACTTGCCTGGAGACCCTGTTGCAGTGCCCTGACCACTCTCTGGATGAAGAAACTTTTCCTAATATCCAACTTAAAGCTCCAGATACAGCTCCAGATGTTCCCTAGGGTCCTGTCACTGCTCACCAGAGAGGAGAGATCAGTGCCTGTCCCTCCTCTTCCCTTCATAAGGAAGCTGCAGACCCCAAATAGGTCTCCCCTCAGTTTCCTCTTCTCCAGGTTGAACAAACCAAGTGACCTCAGCTAGTTCTCATTCATGGACTCAATGTATTTCTTATTAAAAAGGAGTTCAGCTAAGAGGTTTGCTTCACCACTTTATTGGAAGTGTATTCTTGACAGTTCTCAAGGCTAGGATATGTTTCTTCTTAACTCGTGAAATAAATAAAAAATTCAGTCAGTGACAATTACTGAGTGTTAGATTTGGTACACTGTAGCAGTATTTTTGAAAAGTATATTCAATTTTCTGGACTCTGTAGTTCAGTACTTTTAAGGCACAAAACCATAAGCAATTTCATTATGTAAAAGGAAAGGTGGATTTTGAGAGAGGAGAATTTGGAAGCCATTTGTGTTGTCTCTTACTGGATTTTCTTTCCCAAGCAATAAGGAAACACATAGAGAGCAGACCTTAAGTTGGAGAAAAACCGAAACAAAACCCCACAAGCTACTTCTCTTCCAAAATGTTTCTAAATTATTCTCAGCTCTTGCAAACACAGATTATGTATGTGTGTGTGTTTAATCTTTTGAGCTAAAATTATTCCCCAGGTGCACATTTCCTTTAAATAATTTTCCTTTATTTGCTGTGCATAGAAAACAATAGTAGCCTTGATGTTTCCAGAGAACAGGTAAGAAATATTCTGAAGAACCTCTCCCATCCTGAGCTAGTAGGCACCAAGAGTCCCTCTGTTTGTTCCTGGAGCCTTTTGCAAAAAACATTGAAGACAACTTAGCACTAGAAGTCTTAATCTGGTCCTTTGAATCTCTCTTCTAGAAGGAAAAAAGTGCCATACAAATTATATGAAAATGTTCCCTTTTATAAGTATTTCTTCATCATTCAAAAGGAAGTACTGCTGAATGGATATTGTGTCTTAAAAAGTGACATGCACTATCTGGTTTAAGGTTACAAAGCTAAACAGAACTGTATTCACTGCTGCTGCTTATCAAATTATGCAACAAATATAAAAAAGCTCGAAACACCCATAATCCCAAATCACTCAGCTCCTTCTCCCTCAATGAGCCACATGCATTCACACATTAAATGAAATGTCAGCCTGTCGTTTTTCAGTGCAGAACACAAGGTTTTGGCAGTACCTCACCACCAGCCATACACACACAGAGCAGAGACAGAAAACACAAAGCCTTCTTGTTCCACAGCATACCAGGAATCCTACATGCTCTCAAAGGTACAATGATCAAATAATTTTAATTTCCCAGAATTGCTACTGAGGGCATACTGAAAATGGTGCATACCCCTGATCATGCACATGTGATGGTATTTATACATATAGCTGAGGCTACACAATTGTTACCTTTAATGCTTTAATGCATCATCATTGTGACCATCATCATCATCATCACCAGTATATGACATCTTTTGAAATTTCTGAACAAATCAAAAGAAATTCCTCATCTCCTTCTTATGCACCATAGAAGGATTTCAAAAAGCATGTTCATTTTTCTTTCTCCAACCCTACACAGACAGATGGCAATGGATCAGGGCTAGGAAGGAAGAGATCCCCACTGGCAGGTAACCTGGCACAGGGTGTCTAACTTGCCCTCCTGGCCAGAAACTATTGCTCTCCATCCTTCCACAATTAAGCTGCTTCTGATTTCCAAGGGAGATGGAGTGTTTCTCTGCAAATACACTTGACAGACTAACACAGTTTATCAAATCAGCAAAAGAGAATCTGAGAAAAGATAATTTGCTACAGCTCCAAGTTTTTCACCTGATAATACTGAATGACTTACAGCATGTGTTTGGTAACCCACTGACTTTCACTGAAGTCACAGGAGCTCTCATCTTTAATAACTCAATTAACATTGTAAATAACCAGGTTTCATCCAACACAGACTCTTTTTCTATTTAGGGTGCCACTGCATGAGGCTGCAAGTCCCCTGTCTATTAGCTCTTATAACTTGCATCCAAGGAATGAAATGCTTTAGGTACCAGCAGTTCTCAGATTTCTTTCTGCCCGTGACAACACTTTGTTTAAAGCAATTTAGCTAACTCTCCTGAGCAGATGAAATGATTTGCCTCACTAATCTTTTCCTCACTTACCAAGCTGTTAGTGTTTATGTGGACATTGTGCATCTGATCGTTCATCTAGGAAGAAGAATATAAATATATAAAAATGTATACACACACAATGAACATTTCACAGGAAGCTCCAGCAGCTGTGCAGGGAGTTCCTGGCACTGTGTGCTTAATGTAGCATTTACTATGTAACATATAATATATTCCTTTCTTATACCATGTATTTTTCTTTGGCACAGCACTGCAGTTGATTGCCAGTACTTGTGTTTGTGATAGATATAAGACCTACTTGTCTCTGAAGAATCCTAATGCTTAAATGGATCCAACACATGCAGTATCTACTTTCTTTCATCTTTATAGCTGCACATCTGAACTTTACTAATTCCTGATAGAAGTCACAATGTACTTAGTCACAGTGCAATGCTCTGATAAATACAAATATACCCATAACCTCAAACCCAGATAGATTTTTAAATTAAAAAATCCAACTAAGACATAACATCTGTTTTGCTGACAGAATCAGAATATTAGCCATAAAACTGAAGTTCCAACAGGAGGATTAATCTTGATACATATTTTTGACATAAAATATTCCTTGGTGCTGCTTCTTGGGAAATAATAAATTCACTGAGGTGCTACATTAATCAGGTCACCTAAGACAGCTTTAATGCATACTTCCTTAAATGAAACTCATTGCTTTTACAGGGCCATAATACCATTTCCCTGTCAGCTTTTAAAGTCAGTCTTAAAGCTCTACAGAAAAAGCAGGTGTCACAGGAAGACCTCTCATTGAATATTCATTGTACTGCCAGCAGTATTTTGAAACTATCATCCTCTCTAAGAGAAGGCAGGGAGAGATTGCAGAATATTGGCCTCCTCAGAGGACTTAGTTCAAGCAATAATGATCTGAATTGCAGGAGGTTCAATCTGGTACTGACTTCCAAAAGTAGTTTCATACACAGGAAAAAATGGCTGGTTTCCTTGCCTTTTTATTTTAGCAGGACACTAAAAAAAAAAGTATAAAAAATTAACATATTTAGTGTTAAACTATGAATTCATATACAAAAATATAGGGAGAAGTATGCCTGAAATCCATTATTACTCATTAATGCCTATATATTTTTGACACATATTTCTAAGTACTATTTCTTCTTTGTTGCTGACCTTTTAAGAATAGGATAGCCTAACTTCACAACCCCACAAAAAATAAGCAATAAAAAATTTTCTGAACTGAGATAATGTTGATTAATGGATTATTCTTATGATATTAGTATTTTTAACCTATTTAGTTTATTTGAACATCTTGACAACAGCAGCTGGCATTACCCATCACCAAATATTGATGAATTTAATTTTTTTATTATGGCTCAGTAAGTGGTTGGAGACCCTGAATATCCAACTCTTAGAGAGCAAGAAGCTATTGCCAGCATTGCTCTTTTAAGAACACTCCTCATAAAATTAGTGACTTATTAATTTCCTTCACTGGCACACTGAACATAAACCCAAACCGTCCTGGAATTCACTTAGTCTGACAATGTGCTATCCCCATGGATGTTCATGGACTGCTATTGCTGACCTCAAGGCAGCCAGTATTCCAGATGCACAACATTCCCAAATGACAACCTGCAAATCAAACCTAACCTGAATATGAGCAAAGGGTTTTCTTGTAACAGGAGCAAAATGACCCGCAACACCTTGGAAATGAGGGAAAGGAAAACTTTCCCAGACACCAAGACAAGACAGTGTGGAACCATTTGGTGAATCAGAAAGAATACTGAAAGAAGAAACCTACTACATTAGGAACTGGAATGTGTAGTTAAATTTTTTCTTTAATCTGTCTCAATCAGCAACTCCAAGTTCTGGGACTTCTGGGTCTTTTTTTTGTGGTTGTCTGGTTTTCCTGGACATGTTCACCAAGACAAGGCATGCAAAGCATTTCTGCCTTAAAGACTCTGTCTTATTAGTCACACAGCATTCTTCAAAGGGACCAAGGTTTTCGTCTAATGATTCAGTTGCACTTCCTGATAGAGAAAATTGAAAATATAAAAACTCATTTCACTGTTAAGTAACTGTATCAATAACAAACTATAGAAATAAAAAGTAATTCAAAAATTTGATGCAAAAATTATATTTTATGCAATCATCCACACGTTCTTTTAGTATGGGAATATGTTCAGAAATATGTTCAAATCATTGAAAAAAATTCTTCAGTGCTTTGGAAATGTTTGCAGAAAAGCTGAAGATGAAGAAGGGCAGGAGAGAAGATAAGGATGATAACAAAAAGGTGTCTATTGTACCTAAGGTACCCTTGGAAGGGAGGACAGCAACAGGAGTATTACAAAGGGAGGACAAGTGATAGACAAGGAACAAGAGTTCTAAGTCACATTTTTACAACTGTAGCCAAATTCCTCTCAGCAATCAATCCTCTCAGACAATCCTCTGTTGTTTGAGGAGCACGAGGACTGTCAGGATGATCACTGGCAATGAAATACTTCCTGGAATAGAAATTCCTAGACAACATCCATAACACATAAGTACAGAGCCAGCCCAGTGCAAAAGTCTGGATCATCATCCACTGTGAAAAACCAGACATTTATGAATCCTTAAAACATAATACAATCAGGCTGACATGTTTGAAGGAAACTAGTATTCATCAATTTTCACCAGGCTATTTATGCACACCTGTGCTGAATATAGTACTAAGTTTAATTTTATTCCAACATCATCATATTCAGGGGTGGTAGATATTTCTCTAAAGAAAAAGGTAGTTGTTAAGTAAAACTAAACTTGACAGCAGTGTTAAATGTCAGAATACAGGGAATCAAAACAAATTTTCAAGGTGAATACTGAATATTGTACATTCCATATGCTTCTACTTCAAGGTCACATGAGGGAAATGCTAAGTCCATTTGCTTCTCCTTCCCAAGAGCTAGGCTTTCTGCCAGATATCCTTCAGAAAGAAAACGTTTCCTGTGAAGCTGTGCAGAGGAGTTATGTATGCACAGCCTGTGAGAGACATAAAAGCAGTGTGCTCCTATCACCTCTGCTAGATTTATCATTAGTTCAAAAATTTATTGTACTGCAAGGCTGCTCTCAGTGTGAGATGAGAACCACAAAGAGTTATTACAAACACTTTATTGTGTTTCCTGTAGGAGAAGGTAGTGCAAATTGCCTTCTCACACCCTCAGCTGAGGAAGGAGCAGATGCCCAGTCCTACCCCCTCCCATCACACAGCAAGGCCTCTCCACCCCTCTGCAGAGCAAACCAGGGGAAAGCTGAAAGGCTTGAAGACAAAAAGGTAGTCATACCTTAGGTGTAAGAAAGTAAATTTCTGTTAGAAAAGAGAAAAAAAAATTCTAACATTTCTGTTTCTGCTAAAGTTCCATGAGGGAATGTGGTAGTCCTTGTTGACTTTTCATGAGGTATAATACCACAGTACAGAAATCAAAGTAAAACAGAGGCAAGTGATACTTGAAGCTCAATTATCACTAGGTGTTCACTAGCCAAATGAAACACAAATACTCTGACCAAAACCTGAAATACTTGCATTTTTGGAATAAAACTTACATTTTCATTTAAAAACTTCAAACTTTTCCTGATTTGGGGGGTAATTTTAATGAATAATTTAAATTACCTTTCAAAATACTTATGAAAACTACATGTAAGGTAAAAAAGACAATTTTCTGAATATAAATTTTTTATTGCATTTTATTCATCACCTTATTGTGAAGGATAAGTTGGAGACATGAAGTCAAAACTTGCTGCCTGTTTCATTCAGCTGAAATTACACTTCAGCCCAAGAAGCTCCTGAAGAAGCAGCTAGTATAGATTTCCCTACACAAGTCCTCATCCCTTGCCGATCACTGTGATTCCATTGGAGATTTAACTCAGAAGTTGTCTCCTCGATACAGGAAGCTCATTCACTGGCTTAGGTCCATCTGGAAGTTTCTTCTTTCAAATATTGAGCCTGGTGATACTGGTGCTCAGAGAAAGCAAGCACATCTTACCTGGTAACACTCCATTTCTGAGATTCTCAATTGATTTAAGAGTGTAAACCAGAGCTAATGTTTATTTATACCATGATTCTGCAGTTCAGTCCCCCCAATATTCTAACATGTAGTTTGCAGTTTTTCGGTTTGATAAACCACTCCTCTGTGAAAAAGTAAGTGACAAATAGGGGGCAATAGATACCTGCATTTTTTCCTGCATCAGGGTTGAGCACAAAATCTGAGAGGAGGAAACAAGGATGACAGAGAACTCGGAGGCAGCAGGCTCCAGCATGCTGGACATTGGTGCATGCTTGAGGGACTCTAGGAAGTGAATTCAAAGGCCTGCTGCATAGGGAAATGTCCTTTAACTTTACATCTTTTGAACAATTGCAGTACCCTGCAGAAAAACATCAGATGTGAGCTTCCCTTTTCATTCTGTCTGTTCCTTCTGTTTTCTCCTCAGATCCTAGATCCTTCTTTGCTTCAGTATAGCTACAATTAAAAATGTCTTGATAAATATTTCTAAATATACCACATAGGGTATTTTTTAAGATTCATCTACTTCTTCAGCTGACAACTTATTTTAGCAGCTACATAACCATTATATACGGAAGTCAGTTCCCAGATTTGTGGGAACTGAGCCTGGAAAATGTGACTTCAAGCTACATTTAGGATTTACAAGTCTTGAGATCAATATATTTAATCTTTTGTTTTCTGCGTGAAGTACAACATTCTCAAGAGAAAGTGCTGTGCATTATATTAGAAAAAATATCCCCAAGTGTGTAGCAAATATTTTGGTGTTCTGTAATACAACTTCAATGACTTCACATGAACTGAAATCTACCAGGAAAGGTTAGTATAAGAAAATGAGGGTTTTTTTCTAGAATTTCTGGAGACTTCCAGAAATTATACCATTGCTGGTATCATATATAACAAAAATTCTGATCATATTTATGTTAACTTATTTTTGAACAAATATTATAAATACTTAAAGTAAATAATTAAAAATACTTATATTCTCATCTCAGTATGATTTGCTCTTTCAACCAATTTTTTTAAATTCCAATAGTTATTTTTCAGTTGGGTATCTCTGTTTTCTTTGCTGCACATGGCAGAAACATACCCCTTGTGAAGCCATACCATACCAAGGAAATATGGTTTAGGAGGAAGAACATGATGCAGTATCAACATTTTTATTCATAGAATCATAGAATGGTTTGGGTTGGAAGTCACCTTAAAGATCATCTATTTGCAGTGCCCCAGAAATAGTTTGGAACCTGTAAAGCAAACTGACTTCCTTCCAGTTAACTATGATCCGTTGTTATTCGCTGACCTCAAAAAAGAATTATATTAGGAAAGTAAATAATTACCTTCTTCTCAGCACGTACTTTAGAGGTTTGGGGTTTTTTCTTCTGATTAATATGTTTTATTAGTTTTTATCCAAAAAAGACTTAGAAGGACATAGGAATAAACTTTTTTTCCTCAGTATTTATATATTTCTGATTTTACTTGCCTCATACAAACCCCTTATAGTGCAGCATATTTTTTAGACTCTGCTTTATTTTTTCCCCTAACAGAAAACTCAGAAATCACACACACACACCTTCAGCCTACAGCTATTTTGACACAGAAGTGATAGACAGCCATTTCCTAAGCAGAATAAATTTCAGTAAGTGTAAATATATTCAGAAGTTTACTTCCATGAAGGAATGCTCTGTGTCCCTTACCTGCTCTCCAAAGCTGGATCCACACCGTTTCATTACTATTCTTGAGATTTCTTTTCACATTTCCACATCTTTCTTCATTTTGGTGCATGTCAAAACTCTTAACTGGACTGAGCCTAAATTATTCTCCAAGTTTAACAGATAAAGGCAAAATAACCAATTCAAAGGTAAGCACAGAGGACATTGAGGAGAGTACGTGTTTATACAGACAGATTCCCTCCCTCATCCCTATTCCCCAAACCACATTTTTATCCCTCAGTCTGCCACATGCAAGTGCAATGATAATCTTTGTCAACACATGCACTGCAGGTATCCTACGTGAAAATTTAATACCATAAGGAATGCTAGAAACAGCTCTCCGTATGACTGGAATTTTAAAAACTATTCTTCAGTTTTTCTAAACGAAAACCTCTTCCCCTGAAAAGTCTAGTGGACAACTGAGTTTGATCTACATGGGCCAAATCCTTCCAAGTCAAATATATGGGGGTCCACAATCCATTTTCCCAAAAATACTATCCCTTACTTCTCTGATTTGTCCTCTTATTTACATATGAAAGAAGCTGGATAACTAGCCAAGGAAAATGGGAAACCTAGCAGTACACAGTGCTAACCTGTAACTACATATTAGCTCTTCCTTACATGATAATATTCAGAATGAAGAAATCCTGGGAAGGTTTCACTTCAACGAGTTGCAGATTTTAAACACTACAGACATCTCCAGTTAAGCCAGGCATCTAAATTCACTTTAGACCAAGGGAAAATGTGACCTCTGGGCACTATTTACCTAACTCTAAATAAATGGCTGAACAAGGTCAGATGAATCATTCTGTGTTTTTCTTCACGGACAATAAAAACAGCCTATCACACGATCCGATCTTTCACTATAGATATACAATATCAGTGTAAAAAAACCCCACTGTTCTGACCACTCTTAAAAATATCCATGGAAATATATGGGATAATGATCCTCTATTATACAATCAAGAGGGAAGCAATAATATTGCATCAAAGCCACCTGAAAATACAAAAATTGTACTACAATCAAACAGTTTGACCTCATTTAGCTTATTACTTGCAAAGAATGACATTTATGTTCATTTTTAGATGTAATTACTACAAATTATGGAAAGCAAGAACAATTGTATGTTTCCTTCCAGCTAACTGCCCAACTTAAACACCACAACAGAACAAAATGTGCTACAGGAAAAAAAAGTCTTTACTTCAGTAGTCCTTAAGTTTACACAGAAATTTTTATTCCATGTATTGACTACAAATCTTAGTCTTTTAGTTCCTTAAAAACGGTAGAATTTATGTTCATTTATACCTGAAATGCAGTAATGTAAAAAAATACCCCAAACTGTTAAAACACTAAGAAACAATAAGAATCTTCTAAACTCTAATTTTTAAGCACAACCTTCTAATCTCAACCAGTTTCAAGTCTCTGACTTTTACACATTGATGCTTTAACCCAAATGTTCATTGAAATGTAAAAAAAAAGTTAAACAAACAATAAAGAATATTGTAAACAACAAACTGAACCTTATGAAAAGTGAATAATATGCTAAACAGATAAAAAAATATATTAAGGAGAAATGTGGTGCAAATATGTGGAAGTTAAGACAAAAAGTGCTTTCCACTCCCTCCCACATTTGTTTATATCTTAACTTTAACCATATATCTCTTTTCAGATCATTTCAATGAAGATATGGAGATCCAATTTCAGTCAGGGAGAAGTCAATAAAGCAACATATCTGAAAATTTCTTTCTGGCTTATTGTATATTATGCTCCAGGTGAAATCTCTCTAGTATGAAATGACTTATTGCATACAGGAAATAGATTTTTACAGCAATGGAATCAAGATAGAGTAAACAAAGACTGCCAATTAATCCGTTCCCACAGTATTGTTAAAATTTATTTTCCACGGTGAACAGCATGGTCCTAGTTAAGTTTGTGTACAGACGTACAAAAGACTATTTGTGGAGTGTCTTAATGTAGCTACTCACTGTAGCTGGCAGTGCAAGCCAGCTGTGTTTTATTAAGTAATTTGCAGCTTCTTAGGACAAAGAAATATACAGCCAAGTTTTCCCTTTTTGTTGTATTTAATTTCCTATGTAACTAGCTTGTGAAGTTTTAACAAATCTACTTTCCTCTTTGTCCATATTTGCTTCATTGGAGACACAGAATTAATGAAAGTACTTCCTCATAAGTACAGCTACACATATGCAATATATGACTTCTTGCCATTCTTCATAAATACATTATTTTACTCAGGACATATCTGACTTACTACAGTTTCTTTGTGTATACTCCACAGTCCTTACTCGGATGCATGAATCAGAACACATCCAAAAATATCTATCCAGTGTAGACAAACTCTGCATTTATTGAGTTTATTAAAAAACCCCAAGCAGATTCAAGCAAAGGCTTAGGGAATTTTCTGAATAAGATTATACAGGAAGATTTAACCAGCTCAAGTAAACCAAGCTAACATTAAGAAAATAACAAGGCAGCAGTGAACATTTCTGTAATACTATCAAATTTTCTATAAGGGTAGTATGTCCAGATACTACAAACAGTTATTCAAGGACTTAATTCTTAAAAGTATTATTTATGCACATATTCCCATTGACTTGACTAAGCCTACTCATGTAAGCTAAACATAATACAGGGGTTCTGTTTTCTATTCAACTTGATTTCATGCTCTAATAACATTGCTGATTTATTTCTTCCATTAAGTAATCCTTTTGACTCTCTATAATAATTAAATTGTAAGTTGTTTTCCAGAAGAGATGAAATTAAAGTTATGCTGCAGAAAGGAGTAGAAAAAACCCAGGTCGTTATACATGTATATCAAGACTTTATTAATTTACCACAGACACTTTCTTTTAAAGTGAAGAATTAAGACATTCAGCAGCTGTATTTGGAGAGATAAACAAATTTATCAGACATCAAGTCTCTATGCTAGCTTTATTTATAAGACATTAATAAATCTTCTTTTCATCCTCAGTCACATGCTTATCATCTGATGATGCTTCTTTGTGGTGCTCTACTGAGATATTTAAAAAAGATTCTCCCAAGAAGTTTTACAGCCTGCTCACCAAATATACACATCTTCATACTTATATACCCTGATAACTTCGTAATTGATTTAATGACACATTGCAAAACAGCACTTCAGATTTGAGAATAAAAAGTAACTACATGGCCATTCAACAACACTCACTTTCTGTTTAAACATGGTGCAATTCTGAATTCTGATTCTATCTTAAGAGAATAGCACACATCCAAATTTCTTCCCTGCAAGTGATTTGCCAGAAATTAAATATCTGTCTTCCTTTCCTCTCCTCCAGTTTCTGAATTGTATATATTTATGAAGTTTCACACATTCTGATTTCTTAATCTGAGCAAATTTTCTGATGCTTCCAGGATGCACTGGTTCCTGTGAAAACTTTCAAGTCTGTAACCAAGTTAGTGATATTCTTGAACTGGCTTCCCTCATGCCTTTCTGAAGTTAAATCCCTTACCACTGAAGAACTTGTCTTCTCTTGAACAGCTTTCCACCGAGATTTACAACAGCCATTCCTTTTACTGTCTAATAATGGTGACCTATGAGACATCCTAACTAAAGCTACTTTCATAGAGAAAAAGTTATCCCATGATTTCCTAAATGAAACCTGAAGGGAAACATAGAAAGATGTTGAAAATGACATTATTGTTAAAACTCCAGTTGCAGTTGAAGGCTCAGAAAAAGAATCAATACACAAAGACACAAGTGAGGACATTAAAAAAATTGTGTTCTCTCTCTCTCTAAAAAACTTCCTTGTATTTTTTACTCTTAACCCTAATATCAAATGCTATCCAATATCTCCATCTCTTCTTTCTTTCCTAGTGTAACACTGTCTACCCCCAGGTAGTAGCAAACTAGCAAGAAAAAAATTAAATGAAACCAGAGGGATTTTTAGACTTATTGTACAACAATCATTCTGGAGATGGCAGGCTGTATTTCTCTGATCCTTATGGTTTCCAGACTAATGTAAATACAGAATATGAACAGGTATATGTATGCATAAGGCAGTGACAAGAAGTTCAAAATTAGCATTTGGATATTTATGCAAACCTAGTGTTTATCAGAATATATAAATTATTTGGGCCCCGCTATGCACTGTGTGTCCTGTTTCCTAGAAAGGTGTCATATGTCCTACATGGAAAAGGCTTATTCCCCAAATCAGGAGGATGCTTCTGAGCAATCTTAGACCAAGAAGTTCCTTTAAGAAAGCTGAAAGCAGGAGGGGGGACTGTGGGTAAAGATCCTGCGGCACATGCAGAGACCAGGAGCTGCTTCAGAAGTACAGGCAGCAGCATATAGAAAAGTCCCAATCACCATGACAAATAAAAGTATTTTTAGAGAATTTTATGGAATACATTTACAGCTGTAACAGCTGTGGAAAGTTTCTGTTTTAAGAGTAAGCATATTAAAATATCCGCTGTACATAATGGGTAGGAGGTCAATTTTGTTATTAATCTATTTTAAACCTATTGCACTCACCAAATTTCAGAAGTTACTTTATTCCTTTGTTTTTCATAAAAAATCTAGCAATCACTTTCAAAGTCCTCTAGAGTTCTAAGTTAAAGGAAGAGGTAGCAGCTGCACTCTCCATTAGGCTCACAGTGGGAGGAGAATGAGACAGAACAGAATCATCCTCTTTTCCACCTTTCCTTATCTTCTTAGCTTTTCTCTTTTATTCTTCTTATCTGTTGTCCTTTCCTTTTGAAAACAGAATTCAGTTCTCCTAGAGCTGGACCAGTCAGCCATTCACTTCAAATATAATATTCAGTGGAGGAGAAAAAGCATTTTGTCCTATTATGGTGGTAATGAACCCACCTTTTTTCCATTAATTATGTGGAAATGCACAAGCATGTCAAAATCCCAATGGTCTCTAGAAGCCAAACGAAAAAAACCCCACTACTTTCCCATATGCATTACTTTACATAACAGTGTTCTGCACAGTAGACATGAACTTAGATCTATACTCTTGCCTCACATCCCTGCCCCAAATTGTGAAGGATCCCTCTAAATTTCTGTTTTTCAGCATGTCTCACTCTTAACCCTGTATCACTGAATGTTAATCTACAGTCAAGGACAAATTCTGCCTGACTGCAGAGTTTTCTTGCTTTTTTTATTACTTTTTTTTTTTTTTAATAATTATTTATACTCTCTTCTTCTCTCTCTTTTTATTCTCTCTCTTTGGAATAAGAGATGCAGTGCTACTTGCAAGAAGACTTTAAACTTTCCATTGCCCTGACATGAGCATATTCTGGACAATTAACAATATCCCATCAAATCTGATGGTATCAGAAGCAATTTATATTTTAAACAAAATAAAAGAAAAAATAAAATTTCTCAGTGTAGCAAGAGTTCAGCTGAGACTGAGGCCAGTAAGATGTAAGGAGCTATCAGTAACTGAGGACAAAGGCAAAAAATCCTGACAGTGCTAATACTGAAATCCATGGAGCATAGCATCCTATGTCATCAATATCACACACAGTTATGGTCCCCAAATTAAAAATGGGGAAAAAAGAGGTGGGGAAGAGCAACAAAATGGAGAGACAAATTTCCCCTCTTTCAAACTGAAGGAGGGGAAGTTTAGGTTAGATATTAGGAAAAAATATTTCCTGTGAGGCACTGGAACAGATTTCTCCGAGAAACTGTGAATGTCTGTCTCGGGGTGATTTCTGACAACAGTGTATTCCCTGATCTCAGGCAGCTTTAGGCCCAGAAATGGTTGCTGTATCTTTGAGGTGGGTCCAGGGGAGGGGGGAGCCTTGGGCTCGTTGGCATGCTTTTCCAAAGCCTCACTGCCCAGGCATCCAGGGTGCAGTGCGGTCTGGGTTTTGCTTGGCTAGCTTGGTTTTGTTAGCCCAGGCAAGAAGTCTTTCCCTTCCCTGGCCTAGGAGGAGCTGCAGCAGCAATCCTTCGCCAATTTTTCGAGGTGAACTGGACAGCTTATTTGGTCCCAGCGCAGAGAAAACCCCCTGTGGGAGAGGGGTCGGTCGGGACCAGCAGGAAAGGGGCCACTCTGTCTCGGCCCCAAACCTGGGGAAAGCCAAGCTTGGGAGAGAAAGCACACCAAGCCCACCTGCTTCATCTGCTGTGGAGAGGAGGACAATGCCAGAGAGTCACCAGGTTTTCATCTGTTTGCCTGAACTGCTGCGTGTGATATGCAGAAAAAACTCCACTACTGGAATAAGTAGTAAAGTAGGTATGTTCATTCCAGCGCTGGGACACATGGGGGATAGTTCCTCCAAAGCCATTCGTGCCGACAGCTGCATTCAGCTTGGTATGTATCGGGTTACAAGTTCCATATTCATTAAGTTTCCCAATATGCCTATATATATTCATTACCTAGCCCCACCTCACCTCGTATTACAATGATCCCATGTTGGGGTTTTAGGAGTTTCCCTTCTGTTTTCTTTTTCTGTTAAAGAATTTTCCCCATACATGTTGCCAGGGGGACAAATTACTGGGTGCTTAAGAAAAACAAAAGACCTGGCCACAGAGGGAGGGGTCCATCTGGCTACTCTCTTTCACCTGGGCTTGTGAGCAGTTGAGTTCCCGGCGTTTGGACGGAGAGAGAGGCTGGAAGGAATTCGTCAGCACGGCAGGCTTCTGCTTTTTTGGCTGCCTTCCATCTACCAGAGAAACCCCAGGATTCCCAAGCCTGCCTTCCCTCCGCCGCTGGGAGCTGGGCTGTGGCCGCCCTGCCCCCACCGTTGCTTCGAGCCTTTGCTACTCTGTAGCCCCGCACGCGCTGCCTGCCCAGACCTCCAGGGGTTCCCACTGCAGTTCCGGAGTTCGATACATCTCATCTGCCACCCGGGATTTGTGCTCATCCTTGCTGTTCCAGCCTGCTGCTCCTGAGGGTCCGGCTGGACACCGGGATCAGCTGCCCAGGGGGTTTGTGAAGCCTTTGTTCCACCTCTTCCTGGGATCCCAGGCCACCAGTGCCGTGTGCTCCCCAAGCTTGCTCCGGAGCGCCCCCTGCAGATGGGGGAACCATCGCACCTGCCCTGCTCACCGGGAGCCGCAGCTCCCCTGCCGGCTGTGACTGGAACTGCACCCGAGGGGAAAGGACCTGACAGTCAAGAGAGGCTGGCACTGGGTTTGTGGTTCTGTTTGCTGTTACTGCCATAGTTATTGTTACTTGTTTGCCTTGTTATACACATATATATATAATAGTAAAGAACTGTTATTCCTATTCCTCATATCTTTGCCTGAAAGCCCCTTAATCTCAAAATTACAATAATTCGGAGGGAAGGGGGTTACAGTTTTTTTCTTCCATTTCAAGGGAGACTCCTGCCTTCCTTGGCAGACACCTATCTTTCAAACCAAGACAGCCCAAAAGTCATTTACATCCACGTTGTGCTTGCGCAGTGCTGTCTGGTGGTCATGGGCAGGGGTCACTGAGATAGGGTAAGGGTCTTCCTCAGATGAAGTAAAGGGTCTTCCTCATTCTGAACTTTTCACCTTGCCTCCCTGCACATGCTCTTTATGTCCCTGGCCCAAGTCCAAACTTCAAGGCTGGTTTAAGTTAATTTTAGGTTGAAAACAGGATCTTTGGTCAAGATTCCTTCCCTTTATCAATAGCCTTATATCTTCTCATCCTGCTTTGGTAGGCACAATAAGTGTTGAGCAAGCTGTATGCATTGCTTTTAACAAACAACTTCTTAGGAAATGATTTAACCTCTGCTTCCCCATCCCCCTGATTCATGTGAAGCTCCTGTTTGTTTGGGTTTTTTTTTTTTTGATTTTGTTTGTTTTTTTTCCTGAGAGAAGAAGACCCCGCTATCTTCTACCGTGTGGCGTGAGACGGTATTTTTGCCCTGGCATTTTAGGTTTTTGTTCCAGTGTGTGTGTGGGGGGGTAGGGTCTGGCAGTTTAATATCTATTTAATATCTATTTAATATTTATTTACCTTTTTTTCCTGTGCCTTGCGGGCATTCTGTTAATAAACTGTTGGGTTTTTTCTTTTTACTTTCATCCATTAGTATTCAATTCGTATTGGTGGAAAGGGATTGTTGGAACCCTCTTAGAGGAGATGACTCATTCCAGAGTGCCTTCTCCTAAATTTGTCTCTAAACTGAGACAATGCCCCATCCCTGGAAATATTCAAGGCCAGTTTGGATGGAGCTCTGAGCAACCTGGTCTAGTGGAAGGTGTCCCTGTTGAGAGCAAAGATGTGTGCTAACGTCTTTACAAGCATTCAATGGGTGAAGGTATGGGTGTTACATCTTTGCAATGGGTCTTAATGTCTCTACTAACTTTGGGCAGCAGGTTGGGTGCAGAGCCCAGACAGCTTGGCTCTTGAAAGACACATGGGTCTGCACAAGCCTGAACTTCTGAACTTTGGGGTAAAATAACAGGTTCAAGGGGGGAATAGGTGGTTTGGGAAGGCTGTGCCTTCCCAGTACCTCAGCCAATGTGGAAAGGAAGAGGGCAACATGCAGCTGAGAGTTCAAGATAAAAGGAGGCTGTGCCCTCTGAAACCTTGAGAGAGAAAATCCCGCGGGCGTGTGCCCTGGTGGACTCTCTCCCTTTATCAGAATAAAGTTGAAGGACTCCTCTGTCTCCTTTATGGACACTGGCTTTTCATAGTGTGATTTTCCATATGCTGTCCATGGCAGGGGGTTGGAACTGGATAACCTTTAAGGTCCCTTCTAACTCAAACCATTCCATGATTGTAGGATTCTATAAATAATAGTTTCTCTACTCAGAAAGGACTAGACAAAATACATTCTATCAGCTTTAGAGGAAAAAAAAAGCAATTATGAAAAAAATTAACAGATGCCTACAGCATCATGACCAATATACACAAATTTAAAGATGTTTATTCCTTGTTTTTCATAAGACAGAAAGAGAAAATCATGATACTACCACAGTCACAGTCAGCAATTCAAAGTCATAAGAAGGAATTACATTCTCCACATAAAATATGATTAAATAGTGAAATTGACAAGAGACCAAAAGTATAAATGAATTCGCAAGAAGATAAGTTCATGCAAGAGATATCAATTCCCAGCCACTAAATACAGTGAACTGATGTAGCTGGTGGCTAATAAAGCCATTAATCTGCCTATGTCCGGAAGCTGAAGTGGGAAGGGCTTCTCTGCTTTACTCTATGCTTTGCCTAGAATCTGCTACTGGCTATTGCTGAGGACAAGCCATTTGGCTGGATGGACAGTGATATCCCTCACTATGGAAATTCAAAGCTTAAAAGGAAAACCATACTTGCAGAAGTACTTCATTTTCAAAACCACTGTGGAATAATTTTACAACAAATTATTTGTAAAAATAAATAGGTATGATTGTTCATCTAAACGACAGTGTTTAGATGGTCAGTATAGTATATTTCAATATACTAAATGCAGAACAAACATATGTTGTACTCCACTATAACAGCCATACTAACAAAACAACAAATTTTAACCTTTTGGGAAACTACTTTCTAATATATTGGTTTACAAATCAGATTACAAAACTGAAAATCATTTGACACCAAATGGTAATATCTTACACTAATCTTTAGCCCCAAGACTTCAAAATGATTATTCAAATGAAGAGAGACTATCATCAGTCCCACATCTTGGGCTGAGTTTGCCTGCTAAGATTTTGCTTATCTCCTTCAGCCAATGAGAATTCAATTTCTAAAAGTTAATAAATAAATAAATAAATATTAAAAATATACTTTGAGTGAATTAGGTTAGGGACTGGCAATTGCAGCATCCACCTACATCATTTCCTTTGCATTTCCACAATAGCCAACACTTGTGTTTTTCTGAAAACAATGTTGGAAAACGAACTGCAGAATTGGAATATCATAATTTGCTTCAATCCTTTAAGCTGGTTTTTTTGTAAATGTTACCTATCTCTAATGTTAATTTCCTTAGTACAGTGGATTGATTATTTTGATGACTAAAATGTAATGCAAAGTGGTTTTGAACCTAAATATCAGTTTTTGCTCAAAGCAAATCTTACTTTGCCTAATAGCAACTGCTGAAGTTGTACATCAGACATCTTACTCATCTTACTAACTGGATGGGCAATGTCAGATTCATGTGATGTTCATCATCACAGCATATGACCTTTCCATCATTGGGGAAGACCATTATGAACATAATAAAGTCTGCACATGCACCTTTGGGAGAGCACAGAGGACTCTAAGAAGCTAAAAGACAGCTGACCCCACCTACTGAGATTCATGGGTGGAAAGGATGGGACTGAGGTCAAGGCTCCAATTCTCATTACCAAGATTTCAGTCACCCCTATTTATTTTCTTGCTCGTAATCCAGATATGACCTGCTGAAGACCCCAAGGTGCTCTGAGCTCCTAATCATTTCATCTGGCACACCGAGTAGTGCTCATGTACTGATAAAAGCCATGTTACCTCTGTATGCCTTGATGGTCCTTATTGCCCGAACATAAGAAACATTGAGATTGCAAAATTCTAAGTTATTTCATAGGTCTGCCTGAAGAAAACATTTTTGGCTTGCTGCTGATAGTGCAAAGAAATCTATCCCCAAATAGGTAGAAGGTCATTCAAACTGGTGGAAAAAAACACATCAAACATCACAGTCTTCCTGGAAAATGAATGTTTTTTCTCTATTCATCTCTAGTCCTGGTGATACGTATCTTCACACATATACATACAATCAAGTGGTCATACCAGTCAATCAGCATCTGCCTTTAAAGTATCAAAATGCTCAAGCCATACAGGAAGGAAATATTGAATAATAATGGCTTATAAGTATTGCCAGGAATAATTCCTTGTTTGTGTCTTGTGCATATGATGTTGTTACTTTCTTTGCTTTGCTTTCCTTCTTTCACAAATCGCTTTCACAGTGACATCCTTTTCTAGTCAAATTTCATCACACCATGTCATGTCAAATCAGGGGCACAGAGGTTAACCATGAGCTACAGTAGTTCTGGGTGGTATTTATTATCTTCTTTCATAACTTACATTCAAGACACGTAGCAAAAGTCTGGGAATAGGGAAATATTTGGAAAAGTAAGGTCTTCTGCTTTTAAAGAAGCCAGAATTTCACTGTGTTTGGCAAGAAATAATTACTAGAACCATAAACTAGACTCTAATAAAGATAACTCAGTTGTTACATGGTAAGAGTGTAAATAATAGAAAGCAAATTTTAGCGGCAATAAATAGTATCTCATATCTTCTTGTCCTGAACCTTTCTCAGTTGCCTTCAAGTATTTCCAAATCCATAAACCAAGATAAATAATTAAATAAAGCTCTGAATTCATGTAAAGGAAGATGATGTGGATTTGCCTTAATGTGTAAACTACTCACCACCCACTACCTTGCAATATAGCTCTACTAAAGTAAATTTTATCTGTTTTAGAATAAAAATCTGAATAAAGCCTGAGCACCATGGAAGTAAGAAAGTATGTCATGCTGTTATACTGTCTCCTAATCTTGAATGTCTTCTGATGTGTCTTCCTCTTTTAACTTTGTACTGAAACTAACTTTGCTTGTCACCTAGTTTAAGCTGTCTTGTCCACAGAAGAATTTAACAGTTATAAAGCCTTCCTTCAGCAAGAGAGTCAATAAGCAGGAGGTTTTAAAGCTTTTTAACTAATAAAAAAAAAATCACAGAGGTTTTTAAAAGAATAACTTAATAACAAATACGTAAATATGTCTCTATATATTTGAGATATCTGAAAGTGATTCTTCTGACTCAGTACTGAAATACAGCACAGAACAGTTTGAGGAAGGAGGGACAAAAATATTTTGCCTAAAAACATGTTGTGTAACACAAGCAGAAAGAGAGCAGAATAGTGCCTTTCTGAAATATAATGATTTGGGGAAAAAAATAGTGGTACTCTTAACACCGAATGAAAAATAACCTGACCTACAATCAAAGGACATCAGAGTGTGCAGCTTGTAGAATTACAAAAATAAGAGTGTTGAAAATAAAGACAGGGTATTACACAAAGGTTAAAAAGTAAAGTGCCAATTATATAGAATTATTTTTCCCTTTTTTGGTTTTTTTTAGGCTTTCTTGAGAACTAAAATGTACAGAAGAAACAGGATTTTTTACTTTAATTTGAAACAGAAAACCTAAAAGTATTTTGGTGTGCTTGGGCTCACATGGGCACACTACCACATACCATAATATTAATAAGGCATCTAATGAGCAAGATTCCAGCTGCTACTCCCTTTTGGCACAGCTTGGCCAAGGTAGCATATAACTCACAGATATCTCTTTCCATTTAACCAGGCACGTTTGGAGCTGCCAGCGACATTTACAAAACATTCAGTGAACTAAAACTTACCAGGGGCTGCAGGGGAATTTCTGCTCTGGCATCTGGAGCACCTGGAGGACCTTTTCTCCCTTCTTCTTCCCTGTTGTCTGCAGCATTGTTTCTTTCCCATATTCTCACTCCTCTCTCTGGTTGCTGTGCCAGCAGTTTTCCCTCCTTCTTAAATCTGTTATCCCAGAGGAGCTACCACCATTGCTGATGGGCTTGGCCTTAGCTTCTGTTGGCATTGGCTTTCCTTGACTCCCATGGCATGTTTTGGTCACTTGGGATATGCATTTTAACAAATTATAATTTAATTAACATGAACTGTAGTAATAATACATGAGAACTTAATCTTGGAACTGTGTTCTGAAATAAATATTTTTCCCTTGAGGTTTACGATGGGAACAATATTTTCATTTACCTGAAGGGTGAGATGAAACATCCCAAACATTCTGTAAGAAAAGTGAATTTTCTTTCTCTTTTCTGAATACACAGGCTTTTTTCATCACCAGTACCTTAGAAACAGGGGAACAAGACATTGACCAAGATGTTCCATGAGAGGAGCAAACAAGTTAGTGACTTTTGCCCATTTTAGAAGTTTCATGAAAGAAGGATTAATTACAACAGTTCTGAGGAGTTATGTCTCACAGAACATAAAAGCTATCTTGAAATTATGCATATTAAAGATTCTAAGTACTTCTAATCATGTTCTAAAAAATAGCAGAATGAAAATAACGAAAGTGAGTAGATGTGCTCCTCACTGCATGAAAGTTCAGAGTAGCTATAATGGAATAAAAATCATTTAACTCCTGCTAGATGAGTTTTATTGAGTACTGATGATTTTTCTCTCTTTTTCACTTGAAAATAATTCACTGCATCAACTTTTCAGATGAAAAAGAAAATGGAAATTAGCAATGGAAAATTTTCAGATCCGTATGAAAAAATATTTTTGCATATACCACCCCTTATTTCAAAGGAATTTCTCATTTTTTCCATCAGTAAATTGCAAACATCTTATGGAAATTTGCTGTCTTCAAAATTAAGTAAATAATCCTAAATTATTTTCTGAGCAAGCACTTACCAAACTTTAATATTTAGTTAGGCTGACAAGTACATACTCACCAGTTGGACTGTTTACTCACAGATTAGCAGGTGTGTGTGTAAAAGATATACAAGATGCTCAGAGTCTCTCCGATTAAAAACCAATATACAGCACTGAAACAGAAAAAATAAACAGCAAGGAGAAACTAAAAGGACAGTTTTAGCCCCTTGCTGCTCCAAGTGAATAAACTAAACCTTTGCATACACTTTTCAGACATTTTTCCCTCAGATTTTACTGTAGCCTAGGTTCTATACAGTTATCTACTGTTCCAAATTAAAACAAAACAAAACAAACAAACAAAATACAGCCAAGTCATGCTCAAATTTCACACATTTTGCAGTTTAATCCCTATCTTAGGATTCTTACATACATAATTGTATAGATGTCACCTTCTGAATTCAGTAAGTGTCTTTCTTAGAGAGTATTGTTTTTCTAAACATGAGTTTGAGTCAAATGTCAAATGGTCAGGATTCAAGCAAAATTATTCCCAACAAATCACATGGCCATTGGTCCTGAACAAAACCTGACTTAAGAGACAGGATTAAAAAAAAAAAAAAGCACACATCATATGCACATGTTCATCTTTTGAAGAATTGGTGGGTTTCTAACCTCCAAGTGGAACATTTCTCGGGATTTTTTTTTTTTTCCCAGAAAGGCACAGTGTCATGTTAAGGAATAACTATGTGATAGCTGTAGAAATAGAACACAAAAAATACAGTGATTTAAGCTCAGAATGTATTTAAGTGGCTAACTGAAATAAGAGAAGTTACCTGCTTCCAAGATCCTTGCTGATATTTTTATATATAAGTGTTATTCCATGGGGGAAAAAAAAAAAGTCTATGCAGATTTTCAAGTTGATCATGGTAGACTGAAAACATTGATGTTTTAAAAGCTATTGTCAGCAGCTTTTGACACAGTTATGCACCTAATATCTGTACTTTGACCACTTAAATTTCTCAATAGGAATGCCATTTTTCTATGTGTTTTGAAAACTCACCATTATTAATCTTTTAATAAAAGCTTTTGGTAATAATTTTTAACATTTCACATTCATCTTAAAGTTCACCCAAGGCTATGAAGAGGTGATGAACACAGCATAAGACAAATATTTCCCCTGTTTCAAACAATTTTTTGGTGTGTCTTTCATTAACACTAAAAGAAAGATAATACTGGCATTATTGCAGAGTACTTTTTGCACATTCTTTAGCACTTATGTACCATAATAAGTTTACTGGCTCATCCACCATAATTTCATATGACTGAGGATATTGTTCTATTTCCATGGATAACATAGCTCAGTGTATTTGTCACCTCACTTGAAATCGCTGCCTAAGGAAGCTGATGATCTCTTTGAAACCTCCATTTTCAAACAGTTAACTCTGGTAATGGGGTTCATTACTCAACTGAATTGCTGCTGCTATGTGTGGACGTTTCCTTTGATTCACACTCCTGTTTCCTGCTGGGGTCTTTGCTAGACAGAATTCCTGGCAGTGCTCTCTCACTGGTGATGATAGTTCTCCAAGGCAGATACTTGAGAGCAACTTGGGCAAAACCATAGATATTGAGAAACAAAGAAAGGAAAGAGTATTTCTCCAACTATTTTTATATTTAGAATCCAAATCAGTGCCAGTCAAAGAATATTCACAGCACCGACTTATTTAAATAATATTATTGGATAAATTTTGGAAGCCTAAAAGCTGCAGGCACAAAGTAGCAGCTGAAGGAAGTGAGAGAGTGAGGTATCATCTTGACATACTGAAAAAACCGCTGCAACAGGACATGCTTGAGCAGAGAAAGAGATCACTCTTCCAGTATTCATAAAAAGCTTATGAAAAGTTATATCTGGGGCCCCCAACATAAGAAGAATGTGGCCCTCTTGGGGTCCAGAGGAGAGCCATGAAGATGATCAGCGAGCTGGAGCACCTCTCTATGACGCCAGGCTGAGAGAGTTGGAGTTTTCTGCCTGGAGAAGAGAAGGCTCTGAGAAGACCTTACAGGAGCCTTCTAGTACCTAAATTAGCATTAGAAGAAAGCTGAAGAGAGACTTCTTACAAGGACATGTAGTGACAGGACAAGAGGAAATGGCTTTGAACTGAAAGAGGGTAGATTTAGATTATGTATCAGGAACACTATGAGAGTGGTGAGGCATTGGAACACATTTAATCCAACAGAGAACACTGTTAGTAGAGCCTGTTGGTTTCACCAAATAATTTTTAAAGCATACGAAAGTATAGTATGAACACATTCACTGTGATAGTTACATTTCCATTGCATTTATCTGCTAAAATCAGCCAAGTTGGAATCATCAGAAAAGGATGTGGGATTGCTGGTTGGCAGCCACCTGAACATGAGCCAGCATGTGTGCCCAGGTGGCCAAGAAGGCCAATAGCACCTGGCCTATGAGTGATGAGCTCATCATTATGAGTGATAGTGTGGCCAGCAGCACCAGGGCAGTGATTGTCCCTGTGTACTGGGGGAGGCCACAGCTCAAATCCTGTGTCCAGTTCTGGGCCCCTCAAGACAGTAAGGACATTGAGGTGCTGGAGCATGTCCACAGAAGTGCAACAGAGCTGGGGAAGGGTCTGGAGCACAAGTCTGATGAGGAGCAGCTGAGGGAGCTGGGGGTATTAAAGCCCTTTCCAGGGAGGCTCAGGGCAGACCTGTTTGCTCTCTACAACTGCCTGAAAGGAGGGTGTAGCCAGGTGGGGATTGGTTTCTGATCCTAGGTAACAAGTATGCAGATGAGAGAAAACAGCCTAAAGTTGCACCAGGGGAGGTTCAGATGGGATATTTGGAAAAATTTCTTCACCAAAAGGGTTGCCAAGCTTTGGAAAAGGCTACTCAGGGAAGTGGTTGCATCACAATCTGTGGAGGTATTTAAAAGGCATGTGGATGTAGTGCTTAAGGACATGGTTTAGTGGTGGACTTGGCAATGATTGGGTTAATGGTTGGATTTGACGATCCTAAGGGTCTTTTCCAATCTAAATGATTCCATGTTTCTATGACCCTATGATTCTAAGGCAGAACCTTTGGAGGATTCAACACAATTTAAGATTAAAACAAAAGCCAACAAAATTCTGCTACATATTCTCCATCCTCTTTGCCTGAAAAAGTAACAGGTAACATCAGGTCCTTAAAACCTTACTCTGTACTCTTCTCCCACAATTGCTTAAAGAGTTAGGCAACAAAATACCGCTGAGATTTTCTGCAAACAGGCACATCTTGTCTTTGTTTCTTGCTAAACCAAATTCATTTCTAGCACTGCCTTCTTTCTTTTCCAATTCAGCACTTTGATAAGGAACCAGACCTGATATAGAACCTGCCTTTTGCAGAGTATCACTAAATTCAGCCCTTGGAGCACTTTCACAGTGCAGTTTCTAGCCAAGGTGCTGGTAAGGGAGAAGGGACAGTGTGGAGTGATTCCAGCCTGCTTAGCAGCTCACCCATTCCCAATTAGCTATGGACAGTGTAAGTACTACAAGGCTTCTCATTTGCCTTGTATTAGTTTTTCACAGGGAAAGAATTATTGCTGCTGCTATTGCAACTTTATAACCCTTGCAATTGCTACTATTATTTCTATGGAAGAAAATCACAAAACATTAGTTATTCCAGATAGAAAGGGAGTACACGCATTGAAGGTCAAGGGAAATCTAACTTTTATCACCATACAATAAAATTACTTTTCCTTTTACTTTTTCAACTATCAGATTGAGAGAAGAAAAAAAAATTAAAACAAATAAAGTTTTATTTACATGTTCTGTACTTTTTTTTAAAACAAAGATTAGCTATATTGGGGGGGGAGTTGTTTAGTTTTTATTTTATTTTAGACATTTCAGTTTGGAGAAAATATATCAAATGAAAAATAAGGTGATATTTTAGCATCAGCTGGGGAGGTAGACTATATTTGCTTTTATCTAGTAATGTGGGGCTTCTGGTGTTCATCCAGATTTAGAAGCTCAGATGTGTTATCTCCACTTTTGGACAAAATATGATACCACATATTTCTTGTTCTGGGGGTTCGCCAAACCACAGGCTACAGGGGATTTCAGCATAAGCCTTGTGTAAATCATAGAATCATAGAATTGTCTGGGTTGGAAGGAACTTTAAAGACCACTCTGTTCCAACCCCCTGCCGTGGGGGGTTGGAACCTTCCACTATCCCAGGTTGCTCAGAAATCCATCCAAACTGGCCTTGAACACTTCCAGGGATGGGGCAGCCACAGCTTCTCTGGACAACCTCATCCAGTGCCTGACCACCCTTACAGGAAAGAATTTCATCCTAACATCTAGCCTAAACCCACTGTCTTTCAGTTTGAAGCCATTCCCCCTTGTCCTGTCACTCCAGGCCCTTGTAAATTGTCTCTCTCCATCTTTCCTGTGGACTCCCTTTAGGTACTGGAAGGCCACAATTACGTCACCCTGAAGCTTCTCTTCCTCAGGCTGAACAATTCCAATTCTCTCAGCCTTTCCTCATAGCAGAGGCGCTCCATCCCTCTGATCAAATCTTGTTCAAACAAAGTTTTCAATATAACAATAAATGCAGCAGAGAGTCCTACCAGAGTAGGAACCTTCCGAGAACTTGTATAATGCTGCTCACTTCACCCAGCAAAATTACTTTTTTAGTGCCCTCATTGCCAAAAGAGAATACAAGTCCATTATTGCTGACTAAAGGCAACAGACACCAGTAGAAATTCTCAATGTGTCACTTTAATCCAATTTGAAGAGTAGGCCAGTGGGCTTCCACAAGTAACTTCCTAATGCAGGGTAAAATTTAGTCATCACAGTGTGTGTTGTAAATCCAGCTGTATGTTGTCATGTAGATCCTCCATGTCCAAGGGTAAGCAGCAACCACAAATAACTTGGGAAAATGCTCTGGTCAATGATAGAAAAGAGTAATGGCTTATTCAGAACAAAACCTGTAAATTCTCAGTCAGTTAAAACTTTCATTTTTCATCAGAGAAACTACTTGTCAGGATAAAATGCATTTGTTCTTATCCACATTTTTTTAGTTTATCTTTGACTGACAGCATCCTCAGAGATTTGTAGTTAGAAAACAGTTTGAATTTAAAAGGCAGTAAGTATTGCTTTTATATTTCTTGAAACTAGTAGATATTACAATGATTATTCAACAGTATAAAACACATTTGGTACAATATCCAGCAGTACAATATCATTTTAAGAACTGTTTCATGGAAAAAAAATTCCAAATTCCTCATCCTGAGCGACAGAACATGAAAAAATTGAAGATACACTTAAAAATCCATGGTAATTTAAATTGAAAAACCCTCAAATGACATTTTGCTTAAGCTTTAGTTCTCAAAATTGACTTTATATGTGGGTCTATCGCTAACAGTAAACATTTCTCTTTGTGAAGACAACATTCATGTTCCTAGTTGAAGCATGGCAATACACCAAAACACTTTCTTGTTGCAGATGGAGTGACACACTTCACTTTTAAGAGAGAAGTAGCAATATGTTTATTGATATAAAATGGTAATTTAACAAAGTTGACAGTAAATGTGACAGTGGTTTAAGAAGATTCAAGGGCAAGGTACACTCAATTATTTACTGCATAGAGGATCTCAACTTTGTGTATAATTTAGGAAAAGGAAAAAAACCAAACCAGTACTTACCATGCATACAAGTCATCCTATCAAGCACTCATGTTAATTAGTTTATTTTCTGGTCCTACCTATCACACTGATGTGGTGAAAAAATACAGTCAAAGGCAAAATGTGGAACAGCGACTATGAAAGCTTATCAGGAACACTGGATAGTTTGAGCTTCATAGTCAGTTTCTCCTTGTACCATCCCGTCTGCCCCAGCAATATATTCTTTCCCAGTCTGCCTTCTAAAGAAGAAGAGAATAAGAGATGACTGCTGTGAGATTTCTCCTATTACATTGTTAGGAAAAATTCCTTCTGGAATTCACAGGAAGTTATAATATACACAGTTCCTCCAGCATCCAGCACTTTTCAGCATGAATCAAAATCTGTAAAGCAACATGCAGAAATGCTGGAACAGCTTTCATTACAGGTACTCCTGGATTGCAAAAGCAGTGTAGTGCCTTTGCTGCCCACCTCTGCTATACTTCTCATCTCACAGAAAAGTCAGTTGTGCACTTACATGCTATACAACCTTACATGCTCACTGGAAGATTTTGTGTGTATACACACAATTTTTACTGAATAGGACTTTTGCTGCTGTTACGAACTGGTTTAAACACTGAAGACCAAAGGAAACTAAGCCTCTGTTAGAGGCTATAGAACCAAAAAAATATACCCAAAAAATATGATTAAAACCAAAGGAAGTTAGATGTTGATGCCAAAACAACATGATGTATTTTATTTAATAGTAAAAGAGGCAAAGAAAAAGCAAGAAAGCAAGAAAGCAAGAAAGCAAGAAAGAAAAAAAGAAGGAAGTGTGCCCAAGTGGTGGGGGGATAGGGAGAGAGTGACAGGGGTTAGGTAGAAATATATCATCCTTCCAAGGGTCCCAACGACGTCTTGTTGCTTCCCTCCGTCTATCTCTTCTGGGTGGTGAGGGTCCCCCACCACCTGCCACCGCAGCAAAGTATCAAATCCAGAGGATTAATAGATGTTTGGGCCATGCGGGAACGCCCACATGCCTCTCTTGGGGAGGGCAAGTTTGACACTGTCCCCTGCAACACTGTGGATCTGTTGCATCGTGTTGCAGTGCTTGGGGGGGACTTTGATGGGCCATGACACCCCCTCTGCTGTGGACAAGCTTTTCCCGGGGTGAAGGGCCCCACAGCTGGGCTCCTCTGCACAGTGGAGGATGGGCATTTATTGCCTCTGACCAGAGGTTTATTACCACAGACCCAAAACCTCTCCTCCCCCCACCCTCTGGTGTGAGGGTCTGTTCGAGCCTGGCAGCTGATAGCCCCCGGGCTGCGGTCTCCACCCTGAAGGTGCTAAGCTTGATCCCTCTGTGAATGTATTCATCAACGAGTAGTGGAGGGCTGTTAGGGAGTGAAATAGTTCATGCCTCCAACACTGATATAAAAGAGTTTTGCCCGTTGTAATGAAAACTGTATAAAGAAACTACAACCAAAGAAGCCTCCCTGAAGGTACCTGACTGGAACTTTGGACTGTAAGTTAAGCTGCCTGGATAATGCTATTGTTCAATCATTCCAGCCTAGGGAAAAACAAACAAGGCTGAAAAAGAAGAATGCATCCACAAGAAAGCCAAAACCAGCAAAGATTCTTCCCTGGCTGAGTTTGGGGTGGGGGAGACCACACCCCACAGAAGCCAGGTTTACTCCCCCTGAAATGAGAAGGGAGAAGAGGTTTCGGGTGTAACCTCTGGTCAGAGGCACTGAACACCCATCCTCCCTTACACAAATTGGCCCCAGCTGTGGAACCCCCAACCCCGCAGGCCACATCCACGGGACATTCACGTGAGAGACAGCTGAGGGAGAATCATAATCCATCAAAGACCCCCCGAAGTGTCCCCCAGAGTCATTTCTGAAGCCTTGCACCACAGGACTGTCTGTGATACAACAAACCAAGAGTCTGTTGCAAGAGACAATGGCAAACTCCCGCCTCCCAGGGAGGGGCCTGGGCTTTCCTACCTCACCTGAGTGTACATTAACCCATTGAATTCTATGCTTTCAGGGGGACCTTCACCACCAAGAAGACCAGCTGGAGAAGATCAATGGAGCATCATTGGGATCCACAGAGTGATGATAGTTTCCTTATTCTGTCCCTGTCACTCTCTTTCTTCCCCCCCCCCACCCATCTTCTTTCTTTATTCTTCTCTCTCTCTCTCTTATTTACAGTCAAATAAAACCCATACTATTGT
The DNA here is from genome assembly GCF_009650955.1 of Corvus moneduloides. Lineage (NCBI taxonomy): Eukaryota > Metazoa > Chordata > Aves > Passeriformes > Corvidae > Corvus > Corvus moneduloides. The sequence continues at coordinate 14,309,583 of NC_045477.1, read as the reverse complement.
CACTGGCATATGGTCTCGTTTGCACCTTAATTCAGGCAGAGGCATTTCTAAGAACTTTAATAAGTGGATCATGACAAGGGCCCCATTCAGGGTTTTGGTGGTTTTCTCTGCAGCTTTTGTGCAGTTTTGCTATAATAGGCAAAGGTCCTTCATGAAAATGTTTAAACCACAAATTATAATATTCAGTCTCTGACAGCTGCCTTGAATGGCCTGCAAGTACATTTAGACACATGCTGCCTGTGGCTAATATGTAGAACTGGAGCATATTTCTAAAACTTAATCAGCATGGGAGGTTAGAGAGTTATTTATCTTAGTTTACTTCGTTCTTTTTTTTTTTCCTGGTAATAATAATGTTGATAATCAGAGAAAGCACTAGAACAGTTTTCAGCTGATAGATACAGTTCAAAGGTGAAATGTGCCAGTTTATTTGGGTGTGCTCAAAAAAAAAAAAAAAAAAGCCCAGTTAACATAACACAAAGTGTAAGTGTTAACACCAGGAAAATATGACATGGACTACCACATCCAGATTTATTCTGAAATTCTTTAAATGTTTCAGACTTGGTTGCTTGGGGATTTTTGCTTTCTTTTACAACAACTTGTACAATTTTATCATTGCTATGATGAAAATCTTGTATTTGGATTTCACTATGATTTACTCCTATCTCATTTTTCTGCTCTTTACTTTTTGCACCCTTAGAAGAGGGTTTAGGTATTTCTCTTGAGTCATTACAAAAATTCTTGTTTTGCTGAAATCCTTAAAACAGGATTTTATTTAGTATAAAAGAAATACTGGTTTCTATTGATATTAACCAAAAGTTACTTTACAAAATCAAAATTATATTCATCTGGGTAGAACACTTTTTTCCCCTGAAAATACAGTTTTCAGTAAGAGGAAAAAAGACCCAAAATACTATTGGTGATACCATAGAATCCCATGTACTCAGAAATTCCTTTGCTTCTCCATTCCTGTTTAACCTGTCCCTCTCCCTACCAAACATGATAGTGCTTCTAAAACATAGATTAGATATTAAAAATTTTAATTTCAGGTTCATCCTGAAATCTCTATATGAAATATGGTGGATATATAGCTTTAGAACACAATGAAAATATATTTGAAATTCTTCCGAGTAATACTTTTTTATCAGTGTTCTGCATTCACCTTGTATCTCCTAAAATTGAGATCAAGCATGAAAATTCAGACACAGAAGAATTTCATTAAAGCCTTGTTGAAAGAAATCTCCCCATTAATCACAGGATCATAAGACCATCATTTGTCAGTCAGTGACTCAAATCCATCTCAGAAGTTAATCTGAATCAATGTAAGCTTCTGTTTTTCTGATCCAGGCACAAAAGGGTTGCTGCTCTCAGTCCAGATTTTAGTGGGCAGGTGTCCACACCATAGAATTTATATTTTATAAGTGAAACAGGTTATTGATGTATTCGGAAGTGTTTATGTCCCTTAATGACACACTGTAGGAAGCATTCTCAAGTGATGCTCATGTTGTACTCAGGTGATTATTTTAATAATGGCTCCTCATAGCAACAGCTGGAAAAAATGTAGAGGGAAGAGAGAGAAAGGGAAGATGGTAATTTCAGATTTGAGAGTCTATCAATTATAGGACTTTTCATAAATACCTGAACTGGAAAAATGATCCATACCCATTTTGACTACTGGAATATTTATTATATATTCTTATAGACTGAGGCTACACAGCCCAATAAAAGGACTTTGACCTTCATATTTCTGAATAAGAAATGCACTCTAGTCTGAAAGAGCAAGAAAGTTCAAGATTTCGTGTTGGGAAGATAGGAGCAGGTTGATGTTCCCATCCTTAAGTCCACCCCAAACACCATCTACTCTTCATCACTAAACTTGCAGTCAGTACCTGACAAAAGGAAAATGCAGACAGGAAGAGAAATGATGAACTTCAAATAAGAAAAAAAAGCAAAAAAGAAAATAATGCACTGATCAAGTCATAAGAGTGGCTACTGACCTTCCTTCTCTTCTGTAAAATGGTTATTACTGAACAGATGGAGCAAAATAACCCACATGGGCATTATGGGGAGGTTACAGTCATTCTCCAGACCGCACAATTATTTGAAATAAAAATAGATAAAATTTTAAATGAGTTATTAGAGCAAAGACATGTGGAATTATAACCCAGATAATGAAAAGAACAACTTTTTTTTTTAATTCAACATGCAAAAAAGACAAGCTAAATATTTAATACATAACTTGATGATTCATCAATTACAGAGAGCTTAGAATGAAACCCTGATGTTTATTTCCTTCCCCTCCCGCTTCTATTAAATAATTACTTTGCAAAATTATGGGAAGATACAAAAAGGCTGTATTATGGACACAATAACTATTTATTCCTGCAAATGTACCTCATTCAGTTACCAGTTGGTTGTAAGCATTATCATTATTAGCAAAAAACCTTACCTTGGAGAAGATTTAGCCCTCTCTTTTTTAATCTTCAATAGCGTAAGACAATAAAACTCTGCGCTTCAGTAGCACGTGTGTACATAATGGAAATTCTCTGCTGGAAAAAAAACCAGGAACTTTTTCAGACCTCTCAGATGGTTTTCTTCCAGAGGGGAAATGAGCTGAAAACAAGACACTCCAATATCCGTAACAGAGGGATGCATCACAGAAGCATTAAGACTGTAAATGTGGGTCTGGAAGGAGGGGCAGCAAGGGTTTAAATCTGACAAATTCTTACAAATCTAATAAATTCCAATAGAGAACACAAGACAGCATCTTGCTAAGAGCTTGACCCTCTAAGTCACACTCTACTGTGCCTGCTGTAAATTTTAAATGTACATCATATTTTACAGTAAAAATACTGGAACTGCTACTCATGGAAATGAGATAATGATTTCTATTTCTCATTGTACCATTACAATTCTTTTCTTTTTGCTTTTCTGTCAATAATTTTTCCTTGTCAGTGTACTGATATGTGTAAAAATTGCCTTTTTTTTCCTGATTGTTCCCTTTAGCTCCCCTACAGAGATATCCACTTAAAAATCCTCACTATTCTAGGCACTGAGTCAAGTTTTCAATTTTTCATTAATCACAAGGGATATAGATATGACTTTCTTTGGTTCTATGCCATTTCAGTCTCCCACAACAGAAAAACTCTAGTAAAATATAGATTTCATCATTTTATACCTAAAAAACTTTCTCATTTGTCAGTCTCAAATCTCCCAGTTCACCTCTTCTCTTTCTTTTTTTCTTCTTCCAAAGCAATTGCATTTTGCTTCATTAGTTATAGCTGTCCAGAATTCTTTGCTAGCTACATTCTTTATTCATCAGCTTTACACATTTAAGTGTGGGATAACAAATAACTTTTTAGGTTCAGATACAAGAATTTGTTTTGAATTTTAAAGAGCTGTTAATTTTCTACTTCCAAATGAAAGCACATTCATTTCTTCAGAAAGGTTATTCTTCTTTCCCAATACAGCTAAGGAGCGCCATTAACAAGACCACAAAACTTTACGTTGAATAGAATTTTGATTTGTTTCATCACTCAGTCTTGCTCTTCGTTTTTGATGATGCCTGCTTTTGACTCCTTGACTGTATTTAATTCCTTCCCATTAATGACACACACTTGTCTCTTATGCCTCTTTGTAAAGATCAGTTATTGATCCACATTAATGTAACTGATGTATCTCTCCCCATCTATTAGCCATGCGTTTTCAAGCATGTAATTTAACTGAATTCTTTCCTCCTGTTACAGTTTCTGTCATCCATTTCTGACAAGCACTCTACTTGTTTTTATTCCTTTTCTTGTGCTTCATTTTATCAACCTTCCCCCCTCCCCAGCTCTGCACTCATTTTATAGTAGTCATTGTTATTAGCTGTACTAAGAGGCACTCAATGACCATAGGTGGTTCTTGTTTTGTTCTGAGAAAATCGCTCAAGAAATATATTAAACACTTACAAAAGTAACAAACTCATGTGCTGGCACTGAACAGATCCAAAAATACTATAAAAATTGTAATTATACGTGAAGTTTCTACAGCTGTATACTTCACATGCAAGGTACCCATTATCACATCCTCCTGAAAAGCAAGCTGTACCATTTCTGATAGAATCAACTGCTCTGCTCCAAGGGCTGGACTATTTAACACCAACTGTGTACCCCTGAATCATGTGGGAACTGAACAAACCTTTGACTTGGCCAAGGTATACTAAAGACCAAGTCCCTGTTGTGAACACCAGCAGGTCTTTCATAATCTAGTCCATGACATGGAAGTCACTGCTCTGGCAGAACTGACAATAGTGATAGATAAATATACCAGTCACATGCTCTTTCTAGTTAAATTCTGTCACCAAAAATATGCCTCTTCACACCATATGGGCTATGAGAATTTACTTAAGCCAATTACGGAGGCATTGTAACCCATTGACCCACTGAAATTTTTAATCTGACTTTTGTTTATCTTAGACATTTTAGGCAAAGGTAGACATCACTTACAGTTTCTTCTCCAGAGCTAGCTCAATCTTAATCATTAAGTAGATATAAACCACCTTCATATAATTTCAGTATCTGAAAAATCTGGTGGTATTTCTAAGAACAACAGAAACAAGAATATGGAAGATTCACAATGTCTCTGAGTAATCTGTTTCAGTGGTTGCTTGCCCTCATTGCCAGCAGTTTTCACTGTCTTTCCAGTTTGGAGTTTGGTAACTTAAACTTCCAGCTGTTGGATCTTGTTACATCTTTGCTTGGCAGACTAGAAAGACCACTATTATCAAGTAAAAGCACCATGCCCTACACAGTCAATTCCTCATTTGCAAGCAGTAATTCAACATCATTTTCATATGCAGATTAATAACTCAGTGAGAAAGGCAGGTAGGAATACACTCAGAACATTCAAGTTGTGTCAATCTTTTTCACAATAATACTGAATTAATAGCTATGTTATTATTTAGGTTATTATTTCATAAATTGCAATCTATTCATATCCCACAGCTAAGCAGCATGTAAAAACACCAGGTGGCAAAAATCTGTATTTTTTCCAATTCAAATACATAAATATGCACAAAAGCTGTAAGAATACTAACATGCAGGGCTCTACTTTCAAAGGCTCACTATTAGTCAAATTATTCTTAGGTACTTTTTTATCTCTCTAGGAATCCTCATTTTACACTTTCCAATGAGCAAATCTCAATTTTTACAGTACTGTTTTCCTGAATTAAGTCTTTTTTGTTTGGAAATTCTTCCTTTAGCAGTCAGCATAGGAAGGAAACCAGAACCCATTTACACAGTAAGGCAAGTTAAAATCCATCAGTAATTTTTTCTCTGTCCCATAAATTTTGGTCTGGCAAGATGAATGAGTAGGACCTGAACATGTTGCCCTAGACATTTAAAATTAAAATGGAGTTACGAGTTGTAATGACCGTGTTTTCAATATATTTACTTAGACATAATAATAGAAGTTGCCAAATCTGGTGGGCTTCACTCTTACCACAGCTGGGCTGACTCTAGGCTACAGTGCTTCCAGGTTTCCAGATGGATCCCAAGCTCAACAATTGTTGGCATCTGGACATAAGTAAGGCCAGGTTGGATGGCGCTTGGACCAGCCTGGTTTAGTGCAAGGTGCCCCTGCCCATGACAAAGAGATGATCTTTAACACCCCTTCCAACGCAGGCCATTCTATGATTCCATTCCATGAGCCCCAGAAGCTGCAGCCCTACACGCATTGCTGGCAGAGACTCACCCACACACAGAGTTGGGCCAGGACTTTCCAGGTCCCAACAGCCAATCCCGTCCATGCTTTTGCCCCTAGAGGCACCCAGATGCTTTCACAGCCAGAGTCAGACCTAGAGACCTGCTCAACATCTTGCTCCTGGGTCATTTCTACTCACCAACTTACTTGCCTTGATTGTTACCCTTGCTCACACACACGCTCACAGACTTACACTCATTCCAGTCCCTGGCACTATGGACACATGGGCCCTCCACCCCGTGCTCTGACTGTAGTTGCTGCACACAGATACCCCTGCACACCAAGAAGAGGGACCTTCTACCTGGGGAAGAGCTGGGGAAAAAAATTTATAAGGGGGACAGACAGGTGATCACATGCAGGACAAGGCCAGACAAGAGTACAGACCAAACTATTTACACGAGATGATCTCTTCTAATCCCTTAATCCCTCTTGTTTTCTCACTCCCGCTCCTCTCAAAATCACCCAAACACCTCCCTTTTCCTATCATTTATTCCTGCCCTAAACACCCTGTAAATCCTGTGTATTCTCAAACTGCTTTTCCCCTGCATCCTACAATGTGTCCCACCCCAGAGCAGCAACTCCTCTTAGCATGAAAAACGATTTGCAAAACTGCTGCCTATGACACCCTGTGATGCGTTTCATGCCTAGACACTGAGGTTGATGGCTCAGCTGAGGCAGCACTCATATGGGTCTGGACAAGCTGGTTGTTCTTAGGAGTTGCAGGTTTGTGTTCCCATCTGTCCCTGTGAATTCCAGACAGGTCCTGATGGGCTGGTGGTCCCTGTAATGGCCTGGGTGCAGCCCAGCAGGCATTACTTGGCCTTCAGGTCTTCCTACTGTCTTTCCAAGCTCCTTTATGGGTGTGGAGATGCTCTTCAGTATATAATTGAACAGTAGCGTGACACATAATTTTTCAGCACAAAAGCTGTGGAGCAGCACCAGACAAGGACACAAAGAAAGAGGGGAGAAAAGAGAACACTGGGAGAAGACTAGGAACAAATTTTTAAAAAGCAGAACTGCTTATGAAAGTGTTGGAAATCAAATGGAAGAACAAAAAGCCCTAGAAGTTATTCCAAGCAGTATCTTGAAAGACCAACAATGCTTCCAATACTAACCATGGATACAGAAGATGAGCCCTCACTTCCTGCTGGAATCTCGAGGATGTCAACAAGAAAGATTAGCAGTAGGGTTTTGTTTCCCTTACTGCTCTGTGCTCCCCCATGGATGCTGCTCAAAGCCACCTCTGCAGCAATCACCACAGAGCCAGCAGAAAACAAACCTTGTACTCATCAGTGAGCTGATTTCTCACAGCAGCATCACTGAATTTCAAGAGTGCTGTATATGCCCACAACCAACAGTTAACTGCCAAATTAATATTGTCCCAGCGCCTGGCTATTGCTGGGTGACAACACTGTGGGCTTCTCCCTGCGTGTATGAGGAAGTCACTTAGGTTTGTAGAAAAAACCTTCTCCATCAACTGGCCACTTAAGCTTAAAAACCTTTGAATTTTTTCCAATGACACATCACAAAATTCAACCCTTAACCAAGAACAGTAACACCAACCCAGCCATGGAACAAGACCCCAGTGGAGAAGCAGATGCTGAAAAGACCAAACAAGTAATTTCCCCAACAGCTGACTGTGCTGAGACTGACTTGAACATGACATTTACAGGATAATGAAGCAAAAGTAATTTCCAGAATATTCACATCCCAGAGCTTGTTTCACATGACAACTAGAGATGTCAGATAGACTTTACAAAAACCCCTCATCATCTATTCTAAAAGGAAGGATACTTTCTGATGGGTTAATTAATTAGTGGTAACAAGGAACCTTTCATGTAATCATGGAAACATTATTTAAAGTAATAAATTGCCGGTTCCTTGAAGCAACATAAAATCAATGACTTTACAAGAAATTGTTAAAACTATGGTGATGCTTTAAGAAAATATGACAGTTGCGATGTTAAGGCATTGTATTTTCATACATTTTATGATTTAGAGATATTTTATGTAACTGGGTTAGATCTATTTTCTCAATAACCAGTGTCTGCATTACTGGATAATAGGGATAGAAATACACTTTTTGTGGATAAACCTCTGAATTAATTAGGAAACCTGGTCGAGTGGCTAGTAGAAATTCAAAGTGTGATGGAATGAGAATTGTTCCTCAGGATACTTACAGGCAACAACATCCACAATGCGTGCTTTTTTCAAAAGTGATGACAGCTTGGGTCCTCCTAGATTGAGATTTTCCTGTCCTCAGCATGGGATAAAGACAGAGTTTGGAGTGTGGATAGCAGAAGATCAGAGTCATGACTATTTTGCTTTACCTCCAAGACTGTCTTATACGCTGTGTATAGATTCTCAAGATTTATTTTTTATATTTTAATGAGATGTATGCAGTATCAGAAAGGGGGTTTTTTGCTAAGAATCTTACTGAGGGGTAGAGGGTGGAAGGAGTTTTACACAAATTGTAACATTTCTTAAGAGAAAAAGTTCCCCATAAACCATAATCATAATCTTCTGGGAAAAAAACAGTCATACTGATCCTCCAAGCAAGGTGTATATCAAATTTAATGAATTTTCATATGAATTTCACTGATATATGAAAGCATTCCACGAGTAACCACTGTCATGATAAATTTCACTTTGCTTATTGATCTTTCACTATGATCGAGTAGTTTTTTTCTCTCATCTATATGAACCTAGAGTAGGTTCCCACAGTCACCTAGAAAATATTTATCAAAACTAAGTCTCACTTCAGTATAAATTAACACTGACCTATTTGAGATAACTATTTTTGCTACCCAGTTCACCAAGGATTTCACCAATTACTTTGAGTAAGGGAGAAATTTTACCTTCAGTTTCTGGGTTGATTTTTTCCCCACATTTTAAAAATTAAATTCCTTTGAAAATGTAGCCAGGTCACCACCTAAAGTTAATCCTTATTCTTTGTAGTTCCATCCACTGAAGGAGGACAAATGTCATTAGCTCTGTTCTCCTGTTATTTCTCCCCACTAGCTTATAATTTATTCTCGATGGTAATGATGGATAAATAAAATCTACTGCTGATAATTAAACATATGCATCTCTTTAAAGACTGAGCCAGAGGTCACAACAATTGTCAATAGTTACACAAACATTATCAGTATTAATTTAGCCTTAAGTGCTAAAGCATCACTTAATATGTAAACGGAAGCAGTTTTTACACATAAATTAACCAGTAGGAGGTTTACCCTTTGGTGTTGTATAACTAGGAGGAGGAAATTCCTGCTGTGGCATCCTCTAGAAAACTATTATTTTCATAGAGAATTATTGATAGAGCAGCCAAAAAATTGTCTTTCATATTTAAGGATGATACAAATTGTAACAAATACACATGAATGACAAACAAAATGGAGTCAGCATGCTATCTAAAAATAAAAGTATATGCCTAGGAAAAAACTGACCAAGTTTAAATTAATTATTGAAGTGCTTTAGACACTGTCCTGGAAAGGAAAACAATTATGCAGGACACCACGATACGTGGATACCATAATGTACCACCTTACAACAACCAGGTTAGGACACATTAAAAGGCTACACTCTGTCATTACTATGATCAATAAAAATACATTTCCCATGCTGACCATTAGGTTAAATAGGAGGTAGAGAAAATTCCATTAATTACTGCTGTGTTTTGGAATCTTATATGGCCAGGCAGATTTTAATCTATCCTAGAAAAAGTCAAATTTGCTTAAGAAGAAATTAATACACAAATTTAATCCTTTACTAGAGGCAAAAATAAACTTCTATAAAGCCAAAATTCATGACGCTTTTTTTTAGAATATCCCTGTCTTGGTAAAACAAGGTAGCTAACAAATAGTGTAGGATATTCTCTTGGGTAATGTTTTCCCAAAGTTTACTCCAAACATATCTTTTTCTCATTTACATAATTTATGTAGCTACACCAAGAAACACTTTATTAAAGCAAGCATTAATCTACCTCATTTCCACATTGAGCCACCTCAGAACTACCTTATCAAAATTCCTGTCATGTAAAAAGCTCAACCAATATCTGATTAAATAGATTAAATAGATCTGATCACACAACCCACACACAGTCCAATTTGCCACTGTAACATATTGCTTAACTTTGTTACCATCTACCCAATTAGCAAATACTTTGTTTTCTGAAGTATATCATACTACTCCCAAAACTGTACCACTACCATTTTTTATTTCATCAACAAATAATTATTATAATATGCCTCTAAGATTTTTTTTGTTCTCAGAGATTACATTTCTTTTGTACTTGCTCAACTCCAAGTGCTTAACATGGATTGTTAATCCTCAAAATCCTCATCTTGCGATAATAACTCAAGGTATAGTACCTGCCTGTTTTAGTTTGGGGTTTTGGTTTGGGGGTTTTTTTTTGGTACTGGCTGAAATGTACTGTTTGAACTGTACCTTGGTTTTGCCACTTGTCCTAATTGGAGGATTTGTCCAAAAGCACAAGACAAAATCTCTCTAACATCTTGAATTCACTACATGTTCCAGCACAAAGCAGTGACCCTGTCAAGGGGAGTCATGAAAGCTCTAACACAAACAGAACAGTATAAAGCAGTGGGACTGAGCGTACCCTCAGGATGCTTGCAGATGACACTGAGCTCTGTGACACAGCCACACTCTGGAGGGAAGGGATGGATCCAAAGGGACCTGGACAGGCTGGACCTGGACAGGCCTGTACAAAACTCATGAGGTCCAACAGGGCAAAGTGATGCACCCAGGTCAGGGCAATGCCAAGCACAAATACAGGATGGATGGAGAAGGGATCGAGAACAGCCCTGAGCAGAAGGACTTGGCAGGGTTGGTGGATTGGAAGCTCAACATGACCCAACTATGCCCACTGCCAGCCCTGGAAAGTCAAACTTACCCCGGGCTGCATCCAAAGTCCCATGCGCAATAGTGGAGGGAGGGGATTCTGCCCCTTTCCTCTACTCTAGTGAGACCCACTGTCATGGGTTAGCAAAGCATAGTCCCGGAAGTGATGTTCTTGCAAAGGGGTGCTTACAGCTTCCTCTGTGACCTGACAGAACCTATCAGCTGGCTAGTTTGAATATGGACAATTCTTTAAGCCACTTAAAATTGTAACTGCCTCTGTGATACACAAGAATAGGAAACACCGAGGCAGAGCCTCTCTGTCTCATTTCCAGTGCTGGGACAGGTGGCTGCGGGCCCCGTGTGGGGGCCAGCGGGCCCAGCCCAGGCCCTGCTCGGGCTGGGCCGGGCCATGGCCATCCTGGAGCCGATGGGCCCTGTTCCACCTGTGGAACCCCCCCACAGCCCTGCTGTGGGCAGATGGCCGGCCCCCCCCTCTCCACTGTGGCCAAGATTCAGCTAGAGCTGCACCGCTGTTCGGCAGAGGTCATGTGACCAACAGCGATAAGCCACATTCCAGCTGCAAGGCCTAGGTGAGTGTTGGGGTTTTAAGAGATCTAGTTATTTTCTGTTAAAGGAATTTTTCCCCATTCTGTTACTAAGACGATAAATCGCTGGGTGCTTAAGAGAAGACAAAAGGGCCTGGCCACTCTTTTTTTCACCTGGCTGTGGGTTCAGTTCGCTCTCAAGCGTCCGGAGAGAGAAGCTGGAGAGAAAGGACCTGCTGGTTCCTTTTTTCGGTCGTTTTTCTTTCTGCTGGAAACAACGCCGGGATCCCAAAACCCGCTTTTCCTGCCCTGCTGGAGGCCGGGCTGTGGCCGCCCTGCCCCGCTGCTGCTTCGAGCTTTCGCTGCGTTGTAGCCCTGCTCGCCCTGCCTGCCTGGACCTCCGGGGGGTTCCCCTTTTGGATACATCTCATCTGCCACCGGGAATTTGTGTTTGTGCCTGCCGCTCCAGCCTGCCGCTCCAGCCCGCCGTTCCAGCCTGCTGTTCCTGAGAGTCCGGGATCAGCTGCCCAGTGGTTTGTGAAGCCTTTGTTCCATCCTTCCCGGGATCCCAGGGCACCAGTGCCGTGTGCTCCCCGAGCTCGCTCCGGAGCGCCCCCTGCAGCCGCGGGGGAACCATTGCACCTGCCCTGCTCACCGGGAGCCGCCAGCGCCCCTGCCGGCTGCGAGCGGAACTGCACCCGAGGGGAAAGGGCCCGACAGCCGAGAAGGCTGGGGCTGGGTTTGTGATTGCTGTTACTGCCATAGTTGTTGTTGTTTTGTTTGACTGGTTATATATATATCTTTATGTATATATATATATATATATATATATATATATATATATAGTAAAGAACTGTTATTCCTATTTCCCACATCTCTGCCTGAAGGCCCTTGATTTCAAAATTATAATAACTCAGAGGGAAAGGGGTTATATCTGCCACTTCAAGGGAGGCTTCTGCCTTCCTTAGCAGACACCTGTCTTTCAAAACCAAGACAGTGAGATTAACCCTTTTACTGCTATGAAGAGCTGAAAACCTGAGGGAAGAGAAAGAGGAGATGCTTAAAGCTGAAATTCTGTTGTAAAGCTATGATATATCAGAGTACCCGTTGTAATTTCATGAAGGCATGGGGGGTGGAGCATTCAACTTGTACTTGTGAGCAAAAGCACCTGCGCTGAGATAGACAGATGCTGACGCAGCTGTAATTTCATGAGGAGTTTGAACAGGGAGAGATGGAAGCGATGAGGACTTTTGCTCCAAATGGGAAAGGAGAAAACCTCAGTTCCTAGAGATGCTCCCAGAGATAGTCCTAAAGATGAAGATGAGGAAGACCATGTGCTCCCAGGGAAGGAGAAGGGCCTCTGTTCTTAGAGATGAAATGCTCCCAGAGATGGGTCAAGAGAACTTTTGTTTTTGAACGGCTGAACCTTAAAATTATACCCCAAAAAACTTCAAGAGTGGACCCTCGAAAGCAGTTGTGGGAAAAGCTGCAAGTTGGGGGAAGGGACTCACATGTGAGCAGAGAGACTCCTCTTCCTAAATGAACTGAACAAAGTTATTTGGAAGTGGGCGGCTGTCTCATTGTGATAATGTTTTCATAGCATGAACAAGAGAGACTCCTCTTCCTAAATGGACTGAACAAGGTTATTACAGAAGTGGTAAACAGACTGAACATCTCAAGGGTTGTCTTTTTACATTGTCAGTGGGAGAAGGGAGGAAGGTGGGGGGAGTAGAAGAGTTCTGAAGGTGTGGTATGATTTTTTTTTTTTTTTTCCCCCTTCTTTTAGGTCTGTTAATAAAATTCTTTATATTCTTTCAAGATTGGTGCCTGCTTTGTGTTTCTCCTAATTCTTATCTCACAGAAGGTAAACGGTAATGAGGATTTTGGGCCAAACCACTACACTAAATTGGTGTTTCTGCCCGGTTACAAACCCAACTCGCTACACCCACCTGGAGTACTTGTGCCAGTTCTGGGGTCCCCAACATAAAAAGGATGTGAACTTGTTGAGTAAATCCAAAAGAGGGCACAAAAATGATCAGAGGACTGGAGCACCTCTCCTATGAGAACAGGCTGAGAGAGTTGGGACTGTTCAGCCTGGAGAAGGGAAGGCTCCACAGAGAGACATGAAAACACAGAATAATCCTGAGTTGGAAGGGACCCAAACGAATCATTGAAATCCAACTCCTGGCCCTTCACAGGACACTCCAACAATCACACCATGTTCCTGAGAGAGTTGTCTAAAAGCTTTGTGAGCTCTGGAAGATTTGAGGCTGGGACCATTTCCCTGGGGTGCCTGTTCCAGTGCCAAACCACCCTCTACGTGAAGAAACTTTTCCTGATATCCAACCTAAACCTCCCCGGATACAACTTCAGGCCATTCCATTGGGTCCTGTCACTGGCCACCACAGAGCAGAGATCAGCGTCTGCTCCTCCTCTTCCCCTCACAAGGAAGCTGTAACTGCAATGATGACTCCCCTTAGGCTCCTCTGCTCCAGGTTGAACAGAGTTGGATCCAACTAAATCCAGTTTATAATATTCAGATTATAGCCTAGAGGTTTACACAAGAGTAGAATCAAGCATAACACCATCCTGGTGAAAGTTTTCACCCACAGGAGCTGGGAATTGTCAAGTCATAGCTGCAATTTTGGGAGTGGGGGACAGGTGAGGTGCAGGCTCAAAGCGGACTTGGGCAGAAAGCACACGAACAGTGAAGTGGTTCCACTAAAGCACTATAATACACGTATACCAGCCATCGCTGTCGGTGTGCTGCCTCCCCTACACCAACATCTGTGTGTTATCTGTTTCCAGCCCCTGGCTTGCCATTAACAACATATCTCCAAAGTACCTTGAAATTATGCACAGCAGCAGTTTTGCTATTGCTGGTCCAAGTGCAGGAATCATGTTAGCCAAATGCAGCTGTTTTTAAAATATGTTGAAAGATGCTAAACTCAAATATGCTCAAGAACAAGATCTTCTCTCCTTGCTTTTATTATTTTTATCATGTCCAAGTTCTTTATTATTATTGGCTAAACTGTGTCCTTCCAGAATTCATTTCATACGTCTGGAAATCACGTCTTTGAAGCAGGTGAAATTCATGACCTTTTTCTGGTGTCCAGCAGCAGTTCCTGTTTCACCATGGACCTATACCCCCTCAAATTCTTCTTGTCCTTCTTTAAGAGATGAAATATTGTTAACAAACAACAAAATCTTTCCTGTAAACAGCTTCTTTTAACTACTCAGTCCCATTTTGGCAAAGTGTATTTTGTAACAGGTTTGGCTTTCCTGAAACTCTCTGTACAGATTTGGGTGGTTTTTAATCAAATTGGCATGGGATATGAAAACTCTTTTAAGACATTTATAAACTAATCAGTATGTAATAACCAAAGCCATATCAATTTATTAAAAAAAAAACCTGTATGTGAGCTAACATCTAACACCGCAGTGCAACAGCAAAGGGGAGGAGTGGAAGTGTTCTCAGCCACATGAATACAAAAGTAAAATTCAATAAAAATAATTAGCTTTTCCTCCTTTTCCTAACTGGTTGCCAAAAAACTCATCCCATCTCTGCAGAGACCTTGGCATGGATCCTGTATAAAATCCAAGCATTCAATTTTCAGTTAGGTAGCTCAAAAAGCTTTTCTTTGTGTTGCATTATTCAGCAGGTAATTGATTTGAGCTTATTTACATTTTTTGTTCTGGAGTGCAACTGGTGAACTCTCTGTGTTAGTGTTTTCACAGATGAAAACTAAAGACAAATCTCCATTCATTTCTGAATTATCCTTGAACACATTTGAGCTTTAAAATTTGGTTTGATGTTCAAATCCATATGATGAAAGATCCAAGTAGCTAGATCTGTTAAAACAGAAAATGATACAGAAGAAATGGTGTGTAACAAGACATGTATCACACCATTCAAAGCAAAGGTGGTGTTGAGGGGAGCCATTTAATTTCAGTGGCACAGAAAATGAAAATTGTTCCTGCATGTGACTTTTTAAGGTGGGTGGCAGACAGCATTAGTGCCAGGCAGGGGAGGGCTTTACAGTTTGAGCAAGCCAAAAAACTGCTCATGGAAAAGGTTCACCACATCCTGAACCTGTGAATCTCTGCTACAGCATCAGAGTTTGTGCAGCACTTTAGCTAGTTTTCTACTATTCTGTGGTCACTTAAAGTTTTAAAGATAAATTAAAAATATGCATATGGTCTCATCACAGAATACCCTGGTGACTGGGAGGTATGCTAATTATTCAGGGACAGAATAGTCTGCATCTATACCCACCCCACGAGGAGCGAAGTCCTTGTGCACAGCATAGGAATGAGAACATGTACATGAAGCAAAGAGTCTATGTGCATGACATACTGCCACATTGTAAGATAATATCACAAGCTAATGAGATTCATCATGAAGTCATGCAAAACTACCAGAGGACTTACAGAAATAATTTTAGAGTAAATCTTGTGCAGAAGGGGAAGTAAACAGAAGAGAATATCCAAAATGTTGCATGTCATATTTTAAAATCAGTGCAGTAAGATGAGTACTCAGAAAGCGTTGATGTAGTTCTCCTTTCTAGCAACTCTTGGTACTCCATACCTCCATGTCACTTTTTATCTTATCACCTTTGAGTAACACATTTTTTCATCTTCTTCCTTCCTACAACCATCCCACAATGCCACCACCACCTGTTCTGAGTATGCAAAATCTTTTATTCCTGACACCACTCTCCTTCCTTTGAAGGCATCTGCTAGGAGAAGACAGCTCCTGCTTGGTAATACTTGTAGGAACAAAGACCAGTGATGGTGTCTTTGCACAGTATTTCATTGAGTCTTTATATCCTTTTCTTACTGCATCACTGAATTATTCTCTTGTCTTTTTCCTTTGTCATACTCTTTTAACTAAACAACTTCTCCATTCAGTAACACAGCTTAAAATAAGCATGACTTCAAAATAGCCTTGAAAACACCATGACTGACCCAATCATTCAGATGCTTCTCCCAAAAATATTCCTAAAGAAAATTGTCTAGCAGTTGGTTGAAAAAATGTGTGAATGTATACATATATATGTATACATAAAGATATGTATATAAAAGCGACATCTTTAGAACAAGTATTTTTTACATTCTTATACACAAAATACCAAACATATAAAACAGCACAACATCAATTCAAATTCCCTGTTGTGTTGCTGGAGTTCCGACAAAGCAGTGTGATTGCACTGCAAGAAGCTGACACATCCTACTGTCAGATCTGAGCACAGGAGCATCCTTTCTTCCATCATTCAAAAAAAAATGTTGCAAATCTTTCTTTTGGGGTGAGTTGGAGCACTAGACCCAGATATGGATGGAGTTTGCTTTTGTTTGTATTCACAAGGCTGACCAGTTATATCCTTTTGCTTCCTCTCCTCTCCCTTCCCTGCCCACCTGTCCTGGGTTGCAGTGTATTCTATTACCATCCCCATCAGCTGTTGAAATCAGGTGGGGCAGTGTTTCCTTGCCTCCTCCCCCCAGACTATCTTTCTGTTAATTGCCCATCATTGTCCTGCCGCCTGACTCAGAGATAACTCCCTCCGGACTATCTTCTGTTAATGAGCCTAATCAACACTTTGCCTCATGACTCGTTACCCCATTGTGAGATGCTCCACCCAGAGGGAGGAACCAAGCATCCCATCGTGGATATAAGCTGAGGCTGAACACCAGAGAGACGGGCTTCCCACTGGATTTCCAGAGGACAGGAGCTACACAGCCACCACTGGACTTCCAGAGGAAGAGCAGACTGCTTCACTACAGGATCACTGCTTCAGAGGACTGCAGCCACCATTCTACCAGACTGCTACCACCACCCTGCCTAACAGGGTGTCAGGTTGTACCTTGACTCTGTCAGTTTGATAGTGTTTTCTTTTACCTTTTTTTTTCCTCCTTTTCTTTAATTTCCATTAAATTGTTATTCTGACTTGGTGCCTCCCACTGGTTTGTTTTCAAACTAGCACATAATTTGGCGCCCAACGTGGGGCAGCTCTGAGAGAAAGTCAGAATTACAATTTTGTGTTAACGGAAACCTATTCACCATGGTGCTCAGCTTGTCTATGTGGGTACTGTATCTTGCTCTCTATATTTTTCCTCACATGGGGAACTACCTGCCTGTAGTATTACTCCTGTTAAAACCAGGAAATGGTATGAGAATTGCTTTAATGGTTTATTATGTCTACAGCATAATAACCTGTGAGGCGATGAATACCATTCGGAGTATATACTCAGTTTTGTTTGGCTGTCCTAGTCTGGGCTCCTATGTCTGGGATCTCCTCAACAATCGCACCCAGCCCCTGGTGGGAGGAGTAGAGAGTGGTTTCTTCCAGCCTTTCAGGCCAGGCACAGCAGTTTTTGAAAATATTGAATTCCCTCTGGATGTCAAAGACGGCATAAACTTGCTGTCAGTTCTGCTTTGTCTTCTCTGTACAGCCTGCACCATGTACACCATGCTTAGAATCAGAGCTATGGCACAGCATCCTCAGGATGAGGGAGGGAAAAAGAGCAGAGCAACAAACACCATGCCTACGCAGACTGACACAGAGGAGAAAGGAACCAAATGCAAAGCAACAGCGTCCATGTCTACGCAGACTGTCACCGAGGAGAAAGAACCCAGACACAAGACAACAGCGTCCATGTCCATGCAGACTGACACAGAGGAGAAAGAACCCAGACACAAGACAACAGCGTCCATGTCCACGCAGACTGACACAGAGGACAAAGAACCCAGACGCAAGAAAACAGCGTCCATGTCCACGCAGACTGACACAGAGGACAAAGAACCCAGACGCAAGAAAACAGCGTCCATGTCCACGCAGACTGACACAGAGGACAAAGAACCCAGACGCAAGAAAACAGCGTCCATGTCCACGCAGACTGACACAGAGGAGAAGGGAACCAAAAGCACTGTCAGCGTCCCCACGCAAACCATCACTGAACCAGAACAGCCTAAACCGATTGCAGTTGCCCCCGTGCAGAAGAAGAAATCAAAAAGCAAATCAGTCCGCATAGTGACTGACGAGGATGCAGCAGGACCTTCGCACCCAGTAGAAGAGGCAGAGCCAGAGATCATCACTCGGTCGCTATCCCTGGGTGAGCTGCGAGACCTGCGGAGGGAATTCACCCGCCAGACGAACGAGTCTATCCTGACCTGGCTGCTCCGCATCTGGGACGCTGCAGCCAATGACACCATTCTGGACGGAAGTGAGGCCAGGCAACTGGGATCTCTGTCCCGGGATGTGGTCATTGACCAGGGGATCGGGAGAACCCAAGAAACCCTCAGCCTCTGGCGGCGACTGCTTACAAGTGTAAGGGACAGGTACCTTTGTAAAGAAGACCTCCAGGTGCACCAAGGAAAATGGAGCACAATGGAACAAGGTATCCGGTGCCTGAGGGAATTGGCTGTGCTGGAGATCATTTTCTCAGAAGATGAGAGATTTCCTAAGAGCCCAGATGGTGTCCAGTGCACGTCACAGATGTGGCTGAGGTTCGCACGCCTTGGACCAGAGATATACTCCCGTTACCTGGCAACACTGCAATGGAGGGAAGGCGAGGACAGGGTGGGCGTCTTGGTGAACAAACTGAGGATTTACGAGGACACCGTCACAGCCCCGTTTCGCACCCATGTCTCATCCGTGGAAACAAGTCTTTTGGCTGAGCAAGTCCGGAGCTTGATTGAAGAAGGCCATCAGAAATTGAAAAAGGAACTTAAGGAAGAGATTTACCACATCCCACCAGAACCAACAAGAGTCTCTGCCATTAGGAGCCGGCGACCCCCAACCAGGGAGAAAGGATACACCCCACGAGGTAATCTCTGGTTTTTCCTTCGGGAACATGGAGAAGACATGAGTAAGTGGGATGGAAAACCCACCTCCTCCTTAGCAGCTCGGGTACGTGAACTAAAAAGAGGGACAACTACCACAAGAAGCGCATCTAGAGTCAACATTGCTCCGGTCTCCCGCACACAGAACTCCAGACGGTACCGGAATGATAATATGACCGATCCTCTTGAAGGGACCTCAGGAACGTATTCACCGGAAGGGAGCAACATGCAACATGACCAGGAATAGAGGGGCCCTGCCTCTAGCCAGGTAGAGGAAAGGGAGAATCGGGTCTTTTGGACTGTGTGGGTCCGATGGCCTGGCACATCTGACCCACAAAGATACACGGCTTTGGTTGACACCGGTGCTCAATGTACTCTGATGCCATCAAGGTATGTGGGAGCAGAACCCATTTCTATTTCTGGGGTGACAGGAGGATCCCAGCAGCTGACTGTACTGGAAGCTGAAGTGAGTTTAACTGGGAACGAGTGGCAGAAACACCCCATCGTGACTGGCCCGGAGGCCCCGTGCATTCTCGGCATAGACTATCTCAGAAATGGATATTTCAAGGACCCAAAAGGACATCGTTGGGCTTTTGGGATAGCTGCTGTGGAGACAGAAGATATCAGACAACTGAGTACATTGCCTGGCCTCTCAGATGACCCCTCTGCCGTGGGACTGCTAAGAGTTGCAGAACAACAGGTGCCAATCGCCACAGCAACAGTGCACCGTCGGCAATACCGCACCGACAGAGACTCTGTGGTTCCCATCCATGAGATGATTCGCAAACTGGAGAGCCAGGGGGTGGTCAGCAAGGTCCATTCACCTTTCAACAGTCCTATATGGCCAGTGCGTAAGTCCAGTGGAGAATGGAGGCTGACGGTGGACTACCGTGGCCTGAATGAGGTCACGCCACCATTGAGCGCCGCTGTGCCGGACATGTTGGAACTTCAGTACGAGCTGGAGTCCAAAGCAGCGAAGTGGTATGCCACTATTGACATTGCCAATGCCTTCTTCTCCATTCCTTTGGCAGCAGAATGCAGGCCCCAGTTTGCTTTTACCTGGAAGGGTGTGCAATACACCTGGAACCGACTGCCCCAGGGGTGGAAGCACAGTCCCACCATTTGCCATGGACTGATCCAGACTGCATTGGAAAAGGGTGAGGCTCCAGAACATCTGCAATACATCGATGACATCATCGTGTGGGGAAACACAGCAAAGGAAGTGTTTGAGAAAGGAGAGAAAATCATCCAGATTCTCCTGGAAGCTGGCTTTGCCATCAAAAGGAGCAAAGTCAAGGGACCTGCCCAAGAGATCCAGTTCCTGGGAGTAAAGTGGCAAGATGGACGACGTCAGATTCCCACTGAGGTCATCAATAAGATCACTGCGATGTCTCCACCGACCAGCAAGAAGGAAACACAAGCTTTCCTAGGCGCCATAGGTTTCTGGAGGATGCACATTCCCGAGTACAGCCAGATCGTGAGCCCTCTCTACCTGGTTACCCGCAAGAAGAATGATTTCCACTGGGGCCCCGAACAGCAGCAAGCCTTTGCCCAGATCAAGCAGGAAATCGCTCATGCGGTAGCCCTTGGCCCAGTCAGGACAGGACCAGAGGTGAAGAACGTGCTCTACTCTGCAGCTGGGAACAATGGTCTGTCCTGGAGCCTCTGGCAGAAGGTGCCTGGTGAGACTCGTGGCCGTCCACTGGGATTCTGGAGCCGAAGCTACAGAGGGTCTGAAGCTAATTACACTCCCACAGAGAAGGAAATCTTGGCAGCCTATGAAGGAGTCCAAGCTGCCTCAGAGGTAATTGGCACTGAAGCACAGTTGCTTCTGGCACCCCGACTACCGGTGCTGGGTTGGATGTTCAAGGGAAAGGTTCCTTCCATGCATCATGCCACCGACACCACATGGAGCAAGTGGATCGCCCTCATCACACAGCGTGCCCGTATTGGAAACCCGAATCGCCCTGGGATTCTAGAAATTATAACAAACTGGCCTGAAGGTGAGACTTTTGGATTATCCTCTGAAGAAGAGGAAGAGCAAGTGACTCGTGCTGAGGAAGCCCCACCATATAATGAGCTACCGGAGACTGAAAGACGTTATGCCCTCTTCACTGATGGTTCCTGCCGAATTGTAGGCGCTAACCGGAAGTGGAAAGCTGCAGTATGGAGCCCCACATGACGAGTTGCACAAGCTACCGAGGGACAAGGTGGATCGAGTCAGGTTGCAGAGCTTAAAGCCGTCCAGCTGGCTTTGGATATCGCTGAACGAGAGAAGTGGCCGAGGCTCTATCTCTACACCGACTCATGGATGGTAGCTAATGCTCTGTGGGGATGGCTGGATCGCTGGAGAAAGGCCAACTGGCAGCGCAGAGGGAAACCCATCTGGGCCGCTGAGATTTGGCAGGACATCGCCGCCCGAGTAGAGAAGCTGACCGTGAAGGTTCGACACGTGGATGCGCACGTACCCAAGAGTCGGGCTAATGAAGAGCATCGTAACAACGAGCAGGTGGACCGAGCTGCCAAGGTGAAAGTATCACAGGTGGATCTGGACTGGCAGCATAGTGGAGAATTATTCCTAGCTCGTTGGGCCCATGATGCCTCTGGTCATCAGGGGAGAGATGCAACATACCGATGGGCCCGTGACCGAGGGGTGGACCTTTCCATGGACAGCATCTCACAGGTCATCCACAGTTGTGAGACCTGTGCTGCAATCAAACAGGCCAAGCGGGTGAAGCCTCTGTGGTATGGTGGACGATGGTCAAAGTACAGGTATGGTGAAGCCTGGCAAGTTGACTACATCACCCTTCCCCAAACCCGCCAAGGCAAGCACTACGTGTTGACCATGGTTGAAGCAACCACTGGATGGCTGGAGACCTACCCTGTGCCTCATGCTACAGCCCGGAACACCATCCTGGGCCTGGAAAAGCAAGTCCTGTGGAGACATGGCACCCCTGACAGGATCGAGTCAGACAACGGGACTCATTTTAAGAACAGCCTCATCAACACCTGGGCCAGAGAACACGGTATCGAATGGATATATCATATTCCTTGTCATGCACCAGCTGCTGGAAAAGTTGAACGCTGCAATGGACTACTTAAAACTACCCTAAAGGCACTTGGTGGGGGGACCTTCAAAAATTGGGAAGTGAACTTAGCAAAGGCCACCTGGATAGTCAATACCCGAGGGTCCATCAATCGAGCTGGTCCTGCCGAGTCTGAACCCTTGCACACAGTGGATGGAGATAGAGTCCCTGCGGTACACCTGAGAGGTATTTTAGGAAAGACTGTTTGGATTAATCCCACCTCAGGCAAAGACAAACCCATCCGTGGGATTGTCTTTGCTCAAGGACCTGGTTGCACTTGGTGGGTAATGCAGAAAGATGGGGAAACCCGTTGTGTACCACAAGGAGACCTAATCTTAGGTGAGAACGGTGTGTAGGTTTCACTGTGTATATATATATATATATATGTATGTGTGTTTTAGAGTTTAAGAAGGTATTGATTTGGGATAATGTAGATGGTAATAGAATAAGGGGTGGATAATGTCCTGGGTTGCAGTGTATTCTATTACCATCCCCATCAGCTGTTGAAATCAGGTGGGGCAGTGTTTCCTTGCCTCCTCCCCCCAGACTATCTTTCTGTTAATTGCCCATCATTGTCCTGCCGCCTGACTCAGAGATAACTCCCTCCGGACTATCTTCTGTTAATGAGCCTAATCAACACTTTGCCTCATGACTCGTTACCCCATTGTGAGATGCTCCACCCAGAGGGAGGAACCAAGCATCCCATCGTGGATATAAGCTGAGGCTGAACACCAGAGAGACGGGCTTCCCACTGGATTTCCAGAGGACAGGAGCTACACAGCCACCACTGGACTTCCAGAGGAAGAGCAGACTGCTTCACTACAGGATCACTGCTTCAGAGGACTGCAGCCACCATTCTACCAGACTGCTACCACCACCCTGCCTAACAGGGTGTCAGGTTGTACCTTGACTCTGTCAGTTTGATAGTGTTTTCTTTTACCTTTTTTTTCCTCCTTTTCTTTAATTTCCATTAAATTGTTATTCTGACTTGGTGCCTCCCACTGGTTTGTTTTCAAACTAGCACACCACCCCACAGCCCCTGCTCAATTAATAAGGAGTTTACGTTAGTCTCATGCTGAAAAATAAAGCTCTCTACTCACCCTTTCAATGAAACACAAATGCAGCCCCCAGATCATATTTTTGGGGGAAATCCTCTTCCCCTGGGAAGGGGGAAAAAAATCCATGTATCTTCTTAGGACATTTAAAAAACGAGAAATAACAGGCAGAGGGTGGGGTGGAGGGAGCATGGAACATAGCTCCTAATGAATTAAACAGCAGATGATAGTATCCCACACTGAGTCATGATATATGCAGTAGTAGTCATCCCTGTAGTACAGAAATTCACTAGGAAAAACATTTGGAAAGTGGAAAAAACAGTGGGAAATCAGGATGAAACAATAGGGATGCCAGTCTAGCACACCAAGTTTGGTATAACATTACTCACATGAATAACCTTTATTAAAGATGCAGATCATTCTGTTCACAATCTGTTCATGTAGACTAAGAAATAAATAAGCCTAGGTAAGTGTAATATTGTAGTTACATATCTGTCAATCAAAGAGTAAACAAATACAGTGTCAATAGCATTTCTCTACCATTCTTTTCTATTTTCTATTTTTTCTAAACATACTATTTTCGTTACAAAGAGATTAAAAGGGATTCCTCACACAAGGCACTCAAAGAAGACGGTAGGAGTTGCACTTTAACTCCAAATACCTATTGGCATAAGAAGAGAAAACCTATTAGAAGTTTATTACTATCAGAGATTTCTGATTTCCCCTAATAGCTGTGTCTAATAATGTTAACAACTACCTAGAAAGATGCATACATTATTTTATGTGGCATAGTTGCAATAATTAATCTGTCCTTCTCATTGGATGGCATTCATAAATTCTATAGAGATTGCTAGAGGACCAGCACTGACTAAACAATAAAATTATCAACATGCCTCTCAGGAATATACCTGTCTTATTATTGCATTAGTAGCTTGATTTTTCCTGGAACTGAAACCTTTTCTGAGGCAAAACACAGCTCTAGTAGGAGGTACAGATGTGTAAAACCTTCATGAGGATGATCCAGCTACCTTAAACCTTGACAGGATATCACTGTAATAGCCAAAACTAATGTGGAAGTCTTGAATATTACTTGCCAGCATGGATTTATGACTTAGGCTTTCACACTTCCTCAATCCCTCAATCCCTTTGCCTTAGAAGCCAGAGGGATATCATTGCTGTGTTGCACTAGTTTTTACACTACTGAATGTATCTCTTATGCAGAGACTAAACCAGCTTGTTCATCTCCTATTCCCAATTTTCCTTACAATGGACTGTACTTAGGTTTAATCCTATGTTTCCTCTCTAAGCCACTCCACCACCAGAACGTCACAATAATGGCACATCTTTTTGGTTATGACCACAACACAAAGACAGGGTCAAAGTTCATGTATTCAGCCTTTGCAGATTTGGCATAAAACAACTTCACATTTCTTAAGTGCATCTCTGTACTGTCCAATTAATATTTTACAAAAAAAGGCAAAATCCGAAATAATTAATAATGTTGATCCTTAAAAAATGGTGTAGAAATGCAATCCTACATCTTAGGTGTTTACCCTTCAGCCAGTAAAAAATGGTGTTGAAGTGCAATCCTACAGCTTAGGTGTTTACACTTCAACCAGTAATATTTAGTGCTTTTTCCTTTTAAGTGCATCTAAAACGAAAAAGATTGTATAATAGACTGTACTGCATAGTTTCATTTTATTTTCCATAAGAATAAATTATAATAGCTTAGCTACAGTAAAACACATACTAGTTAGGGGATTTTTAAATTAGTTTCTTGTACTTGCATACTTATAGTTTCTCAATTTGTTTAGTTTAAATAATTTTAATGCTGTGCTCAGCACACACAGAAAGCTATTAACCATAGGAGTAAATATTTGGAAGCTGAGGTTTTAAAAATTGCATCAACATTATTATTCTACTTAATAATAGATTTTTCATTGTAATTTAAAAGGCAGTTTATCTTGCAGTTAAAGTGATAAAATGAAACCATATAAAATAAATAGCCTTTTTACAAACCACTGATTTAATACATTTAGAGATCATTGTGAACTAGCTTTATGATTCAATTTTTGTATTGTATTTTTTTTTTTTAATCCGAATGCCTATGTATACATAGGCATGCAGATTATAAATATGGATGCAGAGATACGTGTATTTCGATAATTTATTTGGGTTGCATTGCCATGCTGTGTAGGTTGGTGTTTTCATCATGCTGTATTTTAACTACTAGGAATAGTTTGATAGGGTTACAGATTCCCAGATCTCTACAGATTAGGCAAAAGTAGTGCAGTTCTAGTAAAAGAGGAGAACCTAAGATTAAAAAAACTCACTTATAAAGTGAACTGATTTGCCAAATGATTTTCCAGACTTTCTTTCCTAAGCCAAAACTTTGCTTGAGTTTGCAAGATGGGGCATCTGCATATGCATGAGCTTTCTACCATTCTACTTCCAGCAGAGGGTCAAACACAGTGGGAGCCTCATGGCTGAAAACCAAAGTGTATATGTATATATAATTTATGCACATCCTTCACAGAGCTGGTTCTTCCGCTGTAAGGGCTGCAGGAAGAAAGGTGAGGAAAAAGAATGGGACGATCTCTTACCTTACCAAACACACATTTGAAAATACAACAGATGAAAAGTAATTTCTACACTAGGATAGAAATCAGTGGGCTGGCCTAGTCTGAGGGCAAAGTTTCCTCGTTTGTTCTCTCTGCTGTTGACTGTCGTTTTCCATTCACCAAGGCTCCTTTAGCAGCTTTTGTCCCAACACACTGTTTTAAATCACTCTAACTACCCTGTTTGGTTTCAACAGATCATATCTAAAGAGGAGCTATCTTTATACATTCATCTCTACTGGCAGTAATAAGATTAATTTTATAGAGAATTTTTCAAACTTTTCAAAACTTAAATGATCACATGTATGAGCTAATTCCTCTGGGTTTCTTGAGACTGATTCTCTCCTCTGAGCCTTAAAATATTCAAATTTTGCTTTCTTTTTGGTGGGAATAAAGTTTTGTATCTAATACTGTTTCATGAGAGTTCATATCATAAAAGTAACATCTCTCAGGATGAGATAAATTAACTGATGATATCCAGTGAGATTAGCTCAGTTGGTCAGATCACGGTGCTAATAACACCAAGATCGAGGTTCAATCCCTGCATGGGCCATTCACTTAAGATTTGGACTTGATGATCCTTATGGGTCCTTTCCAACTCAGAATATTCCGTGAAATCTGTGAAATCAAGTATTGTCCCCATCAAAACCATGCCAAAGTGAATTCAAGGCCAGGTTGGATGGAGCTCTGAGCTACCTGATCTAGCGGAAGGGGTGTCCCTGCAATGTCAGGGCAGCTGGGACTAAATCATCTTTAAGGTCCCTTCCAACCCAGGACATTCTATGGTTCTATGATTCTATGCTGAACTCTTGAGCCTGAAGCAGTGATGGCCTACAAACCAACAAATTTTTCGTTAGCTACAGAAATAGCCTGACACTCCACATCCACCACTTGTCCTTGTGCCCACTAGGAACCCCACACTCCTACAAGTGTGCCCATAGAATCGCTTCCAGATCAAATAAAACAAAAATTTTAAAAATGCATTTCACTACTTCAGGTTATTCTGCAGCCTTACAGGTATGTGTCTACAATGTATCAGCAACATGTCAGTAAAACGCTTCAAGGAAAGCACTGCAAAGCTGAACTGCAAGTCAAAGAACGTGTGCTATCTTAAACAGAGTTGGTTTCAGCAATGTCAAACCTCAAACTTCTGTTGAACATCGCACTGATTCCATTTATCCAGAAAAATTTGATTTCAATTTATATCTTCCTTACCTCACTTGGCTGTCAAGAGTATATTTAATAACTTTAAATCCAATGGAAACTTGTATTTGGCAAAATTAAGAAACATCAATAAGTGTTGAAATGACAAAGCACTGGATCTTGTTGGCAAAAAGAAAAAAAATCAAGAAAATTAAATTTTAGTTGAAAGATTGTGTTAATACATCTATACAATTTACTCACCTTTGAGAAAATGCAGCAAGCTGGCGCTAATTCACCGAAGGTTCACTAAACACCATTATAAGGTGTTCACAGATTTAATGAACAGGAGGAGTCTGGATGAAATCCACTGCAAAATGAGTGAAATAATACTGTTTGAGTAACTGGCATTGACCCTGAATTTCCTTTAACTCACATTTTATTGTCAGTACAGCAGTTTATCCTGCAGACTAAGGAATACTGAAACATCCAAAATTTGACAGCAGGTAACTTCTTTGTACTGAGCAAAAGAGAAATAAAGTCTCTGAGATGGATAAGAGTACTTTCCAGCAGACAACCAAAAGCACAGTCAATCATTTTCCAGTCCTGTATTTCTATTCCAAAAACATGTAAAAACCTTTCACATCTAACTAACCGATGCCCCAGCACTCTTGCCTGCTATATTATATGAACACAGATCTTTTTTATACAGATTATCACCACAATTTGTCAGGCAGGCTGAGCCATTTTTGGAAGTTGTACTACACAGTTTAATACTACTAATACTACTATCCCCACTAGTGTTCCCATGTCTGGGTCTGAGACACTGTGTTTTGTAACCTTTTTTCACAAAGGGAAAAGCTGCATTTGCTGTTTTGAACTGTGGTACAAAAGTCATGTCTGCAAATAGAGAAGGGTTATCATTTTGCCAACACTTGCATCTGGCAAATTTCAGTGTTGTATGCAGCCCTTTTGTTTGGCTGACATAAAATCCCCAGAATTTAAGACATGTAAAACCAGACAGTGATGACCACTGGCTTAGAATCTTAAGACTGAATCCCACTGATCTTAATAAGACTTGCACAGTTTTGATAATTCAAGTGATAATTGACTTTTACATTGCTATTGAAGAAATCAGTTTCATGAAAATATTCTTTTACCTGCTAAACCAGTAAAATGTATGGTAAGCATGGCATAATATCAAGAGTTGGTGTCCTTGAAAATATTTTGGGAGTTTCTGGAATCTGAATGGACTACTCCTTAAGAAAGGACCTATTTCCGTATATTTTACACTGCATTTGACTGAAACAGTAGCCATTTATTCAAAACCTATTTGTTTTTCTGGTTATTAATGCTCTTTATGGATGAAACGTAGGCTACACAAGGCTTTTAATTTCTTAATCTGACTGTGAGTCTTAAATAAAGAAGCAATTAAGTCTGCAGCACAGACTCTGATGTATTTCCTCACAAAAAACAAACTCACCAAAAAACCCCAGCACCACTAACAAAAAGCCTCCAAAAACCAAGAAAAAAACCCACCAAAAGCATTCTGAAAAAAAAAAAAGTGCTTCTAAAACACTGAAAAATCAAGACTTACACACTGAGATGAACTGAAGTTCCAAATTCATCTTCTGGGATCTTAACATTTATTGTCCACCTGCAGACATAGTTTTGATAATTGTTTCCAGAAATAAATTACATAAGAATTTAAAATGTATAGAAAAAGCCCTGTGCCGCAAATAAAAGCTTTGATAGTAATATATGGTAAGATCATTCTCCAAAGCCCATTCTAGCATCTGTAGTTTACTTCATTTTGAGATGTATGCTTAGACAGCAAACAACCCTTCAGGCAGCTTCACATCCTTCTGTTTACATACTGAGTATTTACCGAGCAAAGGCTTGCACAGAGGAGTTGGGTGTGTAGCTTAAGAGAAAGAAAAAACCAGAGGATGGATTATTTTTCCAAGTCTGTCCTTGAAGATGACTTGCTCCAGTTACACCCTAGGTAAGCAATTTTATTAAAACTGTATTTTATTTTAAAAACGCTGCTTTATTACATACAGCAAACAGGAACCATTTTAACTGGACACACCTGTCATCCTTCATTTGTATTTCAATAGGTTGAGTTAGTACTCAAAATTTTATGGAACTCTCTGGAAGCACTATTACTGCTAATCGCTCCTTTTTTTTTCCTGCAATTTGTTAAGAGTTAAAGGATATGCTGATGTTAGAGGATTAAAAGTAATTGCCCAGCTTCTCCAATGTTGTACAGCATTCTTAAAAAGTGATTCAGGTGTAATATTGACGGAAGTTAATTTAAGACCATAATGTGCTGTGTTATATTCAAATGAGAGAATATATTTGGGGTTTTTTTTTTAGTAATTTCACATGATTTTAACAGAGTAGAAACTAGTTAATAATAACTATGTTAAGCTTTTTTAACACATTGTCGCCAATTTCTGTATTCAAGTTGTCATATAAACTTTTTAAAGTATAACCATATCTCATCATTGTAAAATGCGAACAGTGCAGAAACACTTTTTAAAATATTTAAGAGACTTCTTTCTTACTAGCACGGAGCATAGAGGAAAAACTGTTCTTCATTTTATAGAGACATTGAGTTGGAAAGGTTATCAGATAAAATATGCAAAACAATTAATGCAAAACTAATACTAATTCTGAATAAAGAAAATAATTCTCAAGAGCCTGCAGTACATTGTGAAGTATGTAATATATTTTCTTCTTACAGAGTAAGATAAAGATTTCGAGAAAAAAAGAAGGTGATAGGAAGGTGCATTTGCTTAATTGTGTCTTGCTTACATATGATAACCATCAACCTTCTGTAAGACTTGGTCAAAAATGGCTCAGAAACCCATTCAGAAAGATATTCCTGAAAGTAAATTCTGGAAAGTAACTAACTGGAATCTCTCTAGTGCCTGATGCAATAGAGAATTAAATCTGTCACAGTCCTCTGCAGTAACACATGCATTAAGAAAACCGTATTTAGTCTTCTTCTCTCCTACAAAATCTGAACAGTGATGTCCAAAAAAATTTTCAAATAATCATTCATATGACTGTATGTGAGGTGGAGAAACAAGACAGGCACCACTCAGAACTTGAGCATTCTAAACAGATCCGTCAGCACAAGAAAATCTACCCAGAAGTCATGCAAGCTGTATGCTACACACAGGGCAAACTTAAAAGGGTTTGAAAACAAACTTTCTCACCATAAAGTATCTTTCCAACCTGTCTCCAAGATTCTCTCACCACTGTTAGATACTTAGGCATTAATTCAGAGCCATTGTCTTCCTTTATACTTTGGTAGGTGTATTGTTCCCTCTGATCCAATCCATGAATTCTGATATAGCAGAAATGAAAGACATTTTAGTTAAATAATTTCTTATGATTTTGACATGAAATGCAAAGTATTTTAACTATGAAAAGGCAGCATATAGCACTCCACAAGGAGGAAATTCTTTGTTCATACTAATTTCAATACTGCCTATTTAGACTAATGAGTAACTCCCCTTTCAAGCTCTCTCAGGAGAAATGCTTTATTACAAAAAAGATAAAACTTCTTGGTCACACTGACCTCTGTAGTTCACAGCCCCTTTGCCACAACAGACCACAGACTGCCATTTCAGTAAGAAAGAGACAGATCCTGAACTTTATCTTGCCTCTAATGTAAAAAAGGAGTGAGATCCCAGTACCTTTCTGTATAGGATTCATTTTCGTTCCAGCTCTTCCAGAACTGAAGATCACTTCTATCATTTGCACAGATTTCACAAAAAATCTCCAGCACTAACTTGAGTATCACATATTGCTCTGTTCTCTCTGCTCACTCAGGCTTAAGATACCCATTCTGCTGAAGCAGAATTCTTAAATATTCATCTCAGATGCTCCATTTAAAAAGAAAGTGGAGTTAACTAAAGGAAAAAAAAAAAAAAAATAGGAAACATCTCACCTCATCCATTTTCTCCCTATCAAAAAGTCTGAGATCACTCCAGAGTACCGAAGTCTTCATTTTCTAACACTCCTGCTGTTATCACCCCATAAAATAAAGTGGCATTTGAAGTAACATCTAACGCCATTTACATGGCAACTGTAAAGAAGAATGGAGCACTTTTTCCCTTAGAAGTGTTCCAAGACCCCCATTAGGGGTGCAGCCTTCCCTCATAAGATCCACTGAAACTGAGGATTCCTACACCCTGATTAACTAAAGCTGTTAAGCTCTCTTAATGCGAGATCTTACACTGAGGCAGGTGCAGCACATGCATTTCCCAGGCATTTTAGGACATGAAAAAGACAGATTTTTTCATCAAGTCGACCACACCAAGAGTAAACCTTTCATGTTTGAACAAGAAAACTGGAAGAGTGACTAGAAAAGAAAGCCGGCGGCCAGCGGCAGAGTCGTGCAGGGGTGTGGGTTGCTGTCGGCTCCTCCATCATCGAGGAACAGCTCGTGTGGCGACGGGCTGCTCGCTGAAACGGGACAGACGGGCAGGGAGGCGGGGGGTAGGCAGGGAACAGGTAGCTCTGCAGGGAGATGAACCCTCCAGGCGCTCCCTCCTCACCAAGAAACCAGATACGGCGGGGGAAAACTATGGCGCAGTTGACTGCGTTTATGTGCTAAGACTCTTCCCATAACTCAGCTCTTTTAGGAAGACTGTTGGTCAGATGGGCGCAATTTTCCCGGGCTTGGGGGCCTGCCTGCCTCCAAGGGGGGTCGCTTGCAGCCGAGCTGGGGAAATTTCTTCCCTGACCGGCTGTGAGGTGAAGTCTCCCCGGGGACAGAGCCTCCGTTTTCTCCGAGCTGCCCCCGCAGGTGGCACGTGTTAAGGCTCGCCGCACGTGTACAGCCCCGACAGTAATTTTTCACCCCATGTCAGAAAATGGATTTACAACTCATGTTGAAGCATAAATAAAAATTAAGTTGGCTTCTCACATACTACAAAAGGGCATGATCAAGTAATGAAAATAAAAACCTGAGTGCTAAGGGGAAGTCTGAAGACCTGACACCCAGGGTGCTGAGGAAAACTTAGCCCAGGAAAGGTCACATGCACTGTGACAGTCACTGCGTCATTAGGAACAAATCGGGTCTGAAGCCACAGGAATAACCTGAGTAACTCAAAAGCAGCGGGGAAAGGGAGACCAAACCTTCCAGGTTTGGCAAATAATAAAACGGGAGATCTAGATAAAACAGCTTTGAAATGGCAGCGAATGTGTTCACACTTTCAGAAAAGAAGGTGGAGTGCCTCTATGTCTCTGCAGAGGTTAAGTCTCATACCACATTTATAGTAAAGATTTTGTATCACGGTTATTTGCTGCTGGCACTCTGGCAACTGTACGGTAGGGAATAAACATTCTGTAAAGTGTCTTAAATTCTTTCCCAAACTCCACAAAATGTGCGTGGTACATACAGCACAGTACAGCACAAAAGTCTAAATGCATTTTCAATGTGCTGTCTATAAAATTAGTAATTTTTTTTTTTTAAATAGTAGTAACGAGGAGCTTACCTACATTGCCACATGAAATAAACTTACACCATAAGAATATTTATCTTTCTAAATATTATTATGAAGGGAGGTAATAGACATTCCCGACTTAAGGACAAAAATGAAGACACAATATGCAGAAAAAATTCACTTACATTAAAATAATCTTCATTATATTCTATTTTGAAAATGAACGCTTATGCATTAATTAGCCTAATAATTAAACTATGATATCTGGATCACTTCCACCAGACTTTACATCATAATCTGAAGCACTGGAACAAAGTTGAGTAATAAATGCATTTTCAAAGTTACATCATTAAGAAACAATAATAATTGATTCTTTAGGAAAATAGAATATAATATTTGAAGAGCCCAAATATACATAAAAATCATTTTAATGTTATTTAAACATTTAAATCCAATATAGCTAAGATAATCTAAATTGTACCAAAAATTGCATTTCAGAGATACTCAGAGCAGATTTCTTCTTATGACTGTGAAGACTATTTTCTTAAACTTAATTTTTGAAAAAGTATTTTCAGATACCCAAAAGGACACCAATTTTTTTTTAATGTTTTCTTGCATCTAAGATGAGAAGCCAGCAAGTGGAGTATTGCTGCCAATACCCTGTTCTGAAAATCTGCACCAGTATGGAAAGTTCACTTCTCATGTGCAGACATTTAATCCAAGGACCCTTCTTTTCCGGTGAATGCACTTAAGTAAAAATACTATTGCCAATCTTTGCTATCCTGAAGGGAATACAGATCAAGTTTTATTGGGGTCATGAGTGACAATAAGATGATGATGAAGTTCACTTGTCTTATATTTTTTTAAGGGATGTATCAGCTTCCTCCTAATATACTCCA
The DNA here is from genome assembly GCF_009650955.1 of Corvus moneduloides. Lineage (NCBI taxonomy): Eukaryota > Metazoa > Chordata > Aves > Passeriformes > Corvidae > Corvus > Corvus moneduloides. Next base: position 14,276,333 of record NC_045477.1, on the reverse strand, counting down.
TAATGCTTGTCTTTAGACTTAACTGTCTGTATCAAAAGCAGTATTACCAAGGGAGATTATTACTTATTTCATGCTTGCTGACTGACAAACATCTGTTTTCTGGAGAAGCTAACATTGACTAAGGTTCATTTTGTTGTTCAATGTAAGTTACATGCTGCTTCTGTTCAAAAAAGCAAAATTCACGCATGCAAAAGTTTGCAGATGAGGTCCACCTGAAATACCCTTTTAGGCAAATAAGTGATAATTATTTGGGTATTCATAAACCCATATCACAAATCCAGATACTGCTTTAATGGCTGAAGAATTGAGGTCGCAGGAAAAAAAGTCAATAAAGCACTGATTTCACAATGAAGTCTTTCTCTCAATTTGTTGTCATTCTGAAGTCCAGAGTTTAAGCATACCTTCCTCATTTGAACATACACTTTACTATGAATTACACATGCACACAAAAGAAAAACTCTGTTCAGGAGCTACACCCTCTCCTTAAAAAGTGCCAGATTTCTGCCCATAAAAGTCTGTGGCCCACAATCAAGAAATTACCAACTGAATAGTCTGATGCACAACCAAAGTGACTATAAAAATTAATAAAAATAATTTTTTCTTAAAATTTCAAATAGTATTTTGGCAAAGCTTTTAACACAAATTAAAATGTTCCATATCCATAATGGTGTGAATGAATGTAAATAATTTATATTTTTGTGGAGTTCAAAAAATTCTAGAAAGAAAAAAAAAATCATACCTTCCTTTCAGAGGATTTCCTTTAATGTGTGGGGTTTTTTAGCTAATTTCTAGTTCCCAACAACCTGTAATGAAAACTCCTACTTTTTTTTTCTATGACACTTCCATAAGTTACTTCTATAAGTTAAATCCCTGAAATGGGATGAGAGGAGAAAGAAAAATGCAGTAAAATGGAAAATCATCAGACTGTCTACTGACTACTGCACATATCATGTCAACAGCATTATACTTAACTGTCCCTACCAGTAAAGAATATATTAAATAATCTTGGGAAATTAAAATCTGAGAATTTCTGAATTAATCTACTTGATGTTTTTGAATTGTAAATTTTACATGCAAAAATGTGGCCTTTCAAAAATAATTTTTAAATACATTAAAACATTTTAATGTTATCTTGCATTGGATTATGCTCAAAGATATTATAAGGATCAAATCAATATAGCTGAGAATTTTTCTTCTTTAAGTTCTCTCAGTTACCTTGAATACACTCCTTTAAAAGTGATATTTACTAACATTATTTTTTATCAGACTATTTATTTATAAGGGAAAATTGGTGTGCAAGAAGAAGATACAAAATTATCCAAAAGCATGCTTTGAGGAAAAACCCTGAACAGCCAGGACTGTCTGCCACAATGCTCTCTTCTCATTGCTGTAACTCTTATGAAAACATCTAGGTGGAAACACAAGCCCTGATTTTTTAATTTCATATATTGCACCCATCAGGTGGGATATCCCTGGGTGCTGTTTGCCTGGCCAGGGCTGGCAGGGTCTCTCAGCCCCTTCCCCAGTGGTATTCTCAGGGCTGGAGCTCAGACATGCTGGACAGTGGGCCACGGGCCACCTGGAAAATCTGGCTTAGCCCCACTCAGGGCCAGAGCAGCCCAGACATGTCCTCGTCCCTAGCAGTGGCAAAAATCTAGGCCAGGACATAAGAGACAAATGAGTAATGTAAGAATCATCAGCCAACTGAGAACATTTCATGTTAACATCACAATTATGAAGAACTTTCTGGGAGAACGAGACAAATGTCTTTTAGGTGTGTCAGCACCAATCCCAACTTGAACTATCCTAGAATACAGTTTAAATTTTGCAGTAATTATACCTGTATGGAGAAAGAAGTTATTTTGCCTTTGAAGCCCTTTTACACAACCTCCCCCTACTCTTTATAACTGCTGCATATTTGTTTGAACACCATCAGTGCTATTCATGCTTGGCATTTATATTATACCATGCTTGGTGTTTATTTTTTATTTTTTTTCCACATAAAGTTCTCAAAGCTCTCGTTCATAAAGAGCACTTATAACCATTCCTCTTCCAGATGGATCTGATTTGTTACTGAAACATTTGGGTAGCAAATCACACACATCTGTGTGTACCTATACATTGACATATCATCATATACATATGCGTATTTTGTTCAGCTCCATCTATACGTGCAATTAGCCATGGTTAGGCAACACATACATACATTTCTCTGTGTGTGTTTGTGTATCTATATAGAAACACAAAAACATTGACATTTTCTTACCTTGTGAAGTCACAGTCTGAAACATTGATAAAAGGCAAATACATAGTTGTGGGCGTTGTCTACAAAAACTCCCTCTTTTTCAGGAAGTGTTCAGGCAACAGGCTAGAGGTGTCTTCTCCCAGAGATAACTGTCTCGAAGCAATGTAATAGCAATGCAAACCAACTGTCAACCCAAAATGTCCTCTGCCCCAAGAAATCACTTGGAAAGAAACAAATGTAAAATTCCCTTCTCCAGATGAGATTCATCAATTCTGAGGATTAAATATACTGTTTTACATTTCCTCTCAGGTCAGCAGAAAATCAAGGAATGGCTTAATTAAGCTGTGACACCAAACACTGAGAAAAAGTTGAGTTCACTTCAGTCACATACCAATAAATTCTGCACCTTTTTAGCCTGACGGCTGTCAGAGACTGAAATATTATATTTTATGACTTAAACATTTTCTTAAAGGACTTTTAAAACGGTATTCCAAAAGCTGAAGAGAAGACTACCACACCCTGTATGGGGCCCTGACTGTGGCCTTACACCCCTCGCTGATGAAGATAAGATAAACTAACAACTCGGGGCTGGGGACGTTCACTGAGCACAGGCTTAACACCTCCAAGATGAGGACCACAGTCCCAGGGCTATCAGCTGCCAGGCTCGAACAGACCCTCGAACCAAGGGGTGGAGGGAGGAGAGGCTTTGGGTATCTTGAAAAAGCCTCTGCAGTGACTGCCCATCCTCCAACTGTGCAGAGCCCAGCTGAGGGGTCCTCACCGGGCGGGGGGGAAGCTTATCCACAGCAGGAGGGGGTGACATGGCCCATCACAGGGGCCCCCCTCAAAGGGCTCCCCAGACCCTGAACCAGAGCACCAGAGATGATGCAACAGACCCTCAGTGTTGCAAGGGACAGTGTGTCAAGCTGGCCCCTGCAAGAGAGGCACGTGGGCGTTCACACCTGGCCCGAAGTGTATATTAATCCACGAAATTCTGCACTCTTTGGCGTGTGGCGGCGTGTGGCGGCGTGTGGCGGTGTGGCATGGCATGCAGCAGCATGTAGCGGCGTGGCCACGGCAGCGACAGGGACCCTCACCACCAGCAGACCAGATGGAGGGGAGCAACAAGACGTCGTTGGGACCCTCAGATGGGTGATTTGCTTCCACCTAACCCCTGTCACCTCTCCCTGTTCCCCCACCCCCCACGCACACTTCTTTTTCTTTCTCTCTTTCTTTTCTCTTCCCTTCTCTTTGCCTCTTTTACTATTAAATAAAATACATCCATTTTTTTGGCAACAACATCTAACCTCATTTGGTTTTAATCTCATTTCTGGGGATATTTTGAACCTTCTAAGTTCTTTCTGGTTTATGCTCAGACACTTAGCTTGCTTTGCTTTTCTGGGTCTAAACTGGATCGTAACAATGGCATAGATTTCTGATGGACACCAAAAGTTTCAGGGTGTTTTTGAATTTTTATCACTTTATGAATTGAAGACGGGCATTGAACCAGACATGAGAACTTGTTTTGATGAAAACTCCTCAATAACTCCAGGAAGAAGAAAGACTGAAACCATACAATTTCATGACCACTACTGCACCATTCACATGACCACTCATTAATGAGCCAAGTTAGTAGATTCTTGTACTCCTAATCTGAGAAACTCTTGCCACTGTCCAATTTTTAAACTTAGGACTTAAAACAGCTTGTCCTACAACACTTTGCGTAATTAATTTTGTGACAATTACATACAGGAATCAAGGAAGTTAATGTTTTTTGATTACAGGATTTGATTAATGCTTACACTATTTTATTTTAATAGCTATCAAACATTATTCTTCTTCAAAACTCAGAGAATTTAGGTACAGAGCTAAAGTTATAACAGAGAAAAAAACAACAATCCTTCATCCTCTCTGTCATACTTGTGATTGATTATCTTTTGTGCAAAGGCTCTTATTGCAAGTACAAATTGCTTGGGGTTGAAATCTGCCATGCAAGGCTGGTGGTCGAAATGAATCTTTAAGCATTCACAAGTAACAAGACCTTTGCTATCACCAAAGAAGTTGCAGGTGTTCAAACGTGTATTTCCCTGAGCTGCTGAAAAACACGACCCTCTGAGAAGTTAAATGTTCTTAAGTCAGTGTCTTTGTCTTTCTGACAACATTAATAAATTAGTGTTGGCATTCGTGCTGTAGGACATAATCATCTTTGGCGTGATGACTGGTTGTTCTAGACCGCCATTTGTCAAAGAATTGCAAGAGCATCAAAATTCTCTCACCCCACCCAAGTACAATCATGCTCTTTCATTTGAGACAAGAATACAGCTTAATCCTAGATCTTGTATTTAACTAGGCTTCCCTTGTCTGACAGAAAGATGCTTATGAAATGCCATCTCACACTTTTTTGCTACCAGGGCTTTTTCATTGTGTTTAGGATGTTGCTAGTGTCTTTTTGTTATTGTTGCTTTATACATGCATATGTAAAACAATCCAAAAATTTTGGCCAGTCAGACCCACATACTCTGGAGGTTTCTCACCAGTATTTCTTGGATTTCCAATACTAATATTTTCAGCCCAATTACAACACTTACCACAAGTGTTTGGATGATGTTTTCTTGATAAAAAAATACAAGATAAAAGAGTACGGTATAAAAACACATGGAAATTTAATTCAGAAAGTAATAGCCCTTCTTAGAAATGGCTGTTCCCAGACCTTCCTTTGCCTCCTACCAACCAAGATTAGTCTTATTTTTTTTCCAGGTAAGAGTTTTAAGAGCAATTCTTGAATCCCTTCAAACACTTCCCCTACCCCCTTCCCCCTTCCATCTGCCTGTGAGCAGCATGTAGGATGTGCCATGCTGGTCGTTATTCATGGCAGTGGAGGTGGGTGCTGGTCTCTGCTGTTGCATTCCCTGAATCTCCAACACATCACTGAGGCAGCTTAGTCTGCCCATGTCTCTCCTCCACATTTAGTAGGAAGGTGTTTGATCTCTGTATCACTGAGCTTAGGAAAACTAAGTTTTGTCACTGCACTGCTAAGATTTCAGGCAGTTCTGGAGATATATAAATTCTGCCTGACATTGTATCTCAGCAAGTAGAAGTACCAACAGATCCTCAACTAAAATATACTCTGCCTATTCACAAAAGGAAAATGCACTGGGGGAATATGGCATTTGGGAATAAGGCAACTGACAGAAGCAGCACCTCAATTTATTGGTCTGCTTTTGTCTCAGGCAAGAAATAATTAGTCTCACTTAAATAAGGTTAATTTAACATTATCAGTCAAATCACATCAGCATTTTGAAGACCACAATCTGTGGTATCCTGAAAAGAGGAGAAAATAGTTTTTCTATTTATATATTCTAAATATCAACCCAATTGAATGCTGTCATTTTAGCAAGATGTCCTACTTATATTTTCTTTCTGAAATGAGGTTAGATCAAGGGAACTCCTCATCTTAGGGCAGCAATGAAGATAACAAGCCAAGAATGGAATACAATTTGAAAGCAGAAATTTCAGGCTTATGTCTTTGGGGACATAATTGATAAGGGAAATAAATTTAGATAGCTCTCAGTAACCATGTTATGCAGTCACAGTCTTTCACATATGTTAACTTATACATGAAGGTTTTCTAAAAAGTTATTGCATAAGGAATCATACAAAGTTCTCAATTTGAAACCATTTGTACTATGTGGGGACAAGATGAAATTTATAAACAAAAGATTTGACCCAGATATATAAACTCTCATTTCAATATTCACTAGACAAATAAAAATTGTTCTCTGAAGATACCATTTCTCCCTTTTTGTTTCTGTACATGTGAAATCTATTTGGCACAGACAGGACAATTACTGCACATTCCTTTTCTTTTTCCTCCAAGTGGAGATACTGGAATTACTTTCACATTGAAGAGGAAAAACTCCTCTTTTACTGTCACTATGCTTCAAATTATTTTAATTGCTTTTGTTATTTGTTAGTTGTTTCAATCAAAACATCCAGCTTCACTTCTGTAAACTAAGAAGCTTGCAGTCATGTAACTTGGGTTAGTAATGTAAGTATAAATAAGTATATTCATCCATATTTGCATAAAATAGGTCTATAGGTGTTTTTTTTTTTACTATAATTACTTACTAGTTTAAACAGAATTTAAGATGCCCTGATTTCTTATATTTGTATGGTAATAACTGCTTTGATAATACCAAACAGATTATTTATAAGCCTAGTGAATCTGAATGTGAAAGCATTCATTTCTTCACAAGGCACAGTCATTATCGCTAATCAAAATTGGTACTGGAAATACTTCAAAATGCACAAAAATACTTTCCTGACATTTTAAGCCTATCAAAGGAACACCTTAGCTTCACAATTTGTAGATAAAACTTCCTTCCTGTGATTTTTATTTAGAAATTTTCTATTGAAGGATTGTATCAAATTGCTTCCCAAAAAAAGCAATTAATGTAGTATCAACTTTTTCTCCCTAATGTGAAATAAAACATGCGGCTTTAGAGAAAAAAAATAATTCTAGCATTAATACTTCACTCACTTTTGAGTATTTCTCATAAGTTCCTTTGTGCTCAATTTTATATAGTAGATTCATAGAATCACAGAATAATTTAGGTTGGAAAAGACCCTTAAAATCATTAAGTCCAACCATTAACGCAGCACAGCCACGTTCTCCACTAAAACATGTTCTTAAGTGCAACATCTACAGGTCTTTTAAATCCCTCCAGGAATGATGGCTCCACCACCTCCCTGAGCAGCTCCAGTGCATTATAACTTTCCAGTGAAGAAATGTTTTCTGATATCCCATCTAAACCTCCCCTGGGGCAAACTGAGGCTATTTTTTCTCATCTTAGTACTTGTAACCTGGGAGAGGAGACTGAACTCTCCCTGGCTACACCTTCCTTTCAGGGAGTTGTAGAGAGCAATAAGGTCCCTCCTGCGTCTCCCTTTCTCCAGACTAAACACCCCCAGCTCCTCATCAGACTTGTGCTCGAGATCCTTCCCCAGCTCCACTGCCCTTCTATGGATGGGTTCCAGCACATCAATGTCTTTCTATCCTAAAACTTATCACAGGATTTGAGGTGCAGCCTCATGGTTGCCCAGTACAGGGTCTGGCAAGCCACAATGCAGGTGGCCGGCCTTCTTCGCCACTCGGGCACATTCTGACTCATGTGCAGCTGCTGACAACCATCACCCCCATGTCCTTTTTCCCAGGGCAGCTTTGCAGCCATTCTGTCCCCAGCCCATAGCACTGCCTGGGGTTGTTGGCAGGTTGTTGTCCTGATCCAGGTGCAGGACCCGGCCATTGGCCTTGTTGAACCTCAGACCACTGGCCTCAGACTATTGATCCAGCCTGTCCTGATCCCTATGCAGAGCCTTCCTGCCCTCCAGCAGATCAACACTCCCACTCAACCTGGTGTCATCTGCAGCTGACTGAGGGTGCACTTGATCCCTTCATCCAAATCACTGATAAAGATATGAAACAGGCTTGTCCCCAGTATTGAGCACTGAAGACCCCACTTGTGACCGGCAGCCAACTGGAACTATATCCCTTCACCACCACTCTCTGGGCACAGCCATCCAGACTGTTTTTGACTTAGTGAAGAGTACATCTGTCCAGGCCATGAGCAGCCAGTTTCTCCAGGAGAATGCTGTGGGAAATGGTGTCAAAGGCTTTATTACAGTCCAGGTAAGAAAACATCCTCATAATTTCCTTAATTTACTAAGCAGGTCGCCTTCTCATAGGAGGCCATTGGGTTGGTCAGGCAGGACCTGCCTTTCACAAGCAGTGCTGGCTGGGTCTGATCCTCTGGTTGTCCTGCACATACTTTCACTGAAGATGATCTATCTGCCCCATGATCTTCCCCAGCACAGAGGTCAGGCTGACAACCCTGTAGTTCCCAAAATTCTTTCCAGCTCTTCTTGTAGGTGGGCTTGCCATTTACCACCTCCAGTCTTGTAGGACTTCCTGGTTAGCCAGGACTGCTGGTAGATGATTGAAGGTGGCTCAGTGAGCTCTTCTGTCAGCTCCCTCAGAATCCTTGGTTGGATCCCACCCATTCCCTGGAGCTTGTGTGTCTCTAAGTGGTGTAGCAGGTCACTGACCTTTTTCCCTTTACAGGGCTTCATTCTGCTCCCCATCCCTGTCTGCTCCTGGGGCAGGGTACTCAGGGAATAACCAGTTTTACTATTAAAGGCTGAGATAAAGGAGATGTTAAGAATCTCAGCACTTCTCCCATCCTTTTTCACTATGTTTCCCCCGTGACCAATAAAAGATGGAAATCCTTAACCCTCCCTTTGTGGTTAATGCATTTTTTTATTGTATTTTATGGCAGCAGTCAAATTAAGTTCTACCTGAGCTTAGGGTCTTCAAATTGTGCTCTTTCTCTGCATACTCTCCAATATCATTGCAGTCCTCTTGAGTTGCCTGCCCCTTATTCCAGAGGTCTTAACATTTTTTTTCTGTTGAGTTCCAGCCAAAGCTCTCTGTGCATCTGGCTCACCTTTTGGCACATGGGAATTGCCATTTCCTGAGCCTATAAGATTTCCTTCCTGAAGAATGTAATAATACTCTTAATATCATAATGATTAGGAAGTGGTGGTAGGAGTAGAAAGAATTTTAAGAGACAGATACCATTACCTCTTATTTCAGATTTCTGTTTTTTGATTCTGAAGGCAAAATTAGGAAGTTATTTTAAAAACATGGATGTTTTACTTACCACTCTCTGTCTTCTAGTTGACCTCCTGTGCCAGATGAAGCATTATTAGTCAAATATTAAAGGATTATATGTTGCACCTGAAGTTCATACATCTGAGTTATTAAATTAGAAGGAATAAAAACATTTAACAAGAGTTGAAAAAACAGATCTGTTAAGAATTCCTGCCTCCATTTGTGGAGTGGATAGGTCCTGGTTTTACTTGTTCTGTAAACTGGTATGTGAAGTAATTTTTACCTAAGCTTGTCATACCACCACAATAATCAATACTGCTCAATCACCAATACCACAAGTGAAATTGCAGTGTAAGCGCCAGCATCCAGGAACATGCACCAACCTCAGTCTGTCTGAATAGAGCAGATGCTCAGCAGTGCATATAAGAGTAACAAAAACCTCTCAACATCTATGAATCCCAGAAGCCTACATACTGCCTCTCAGTCTTTTCTTGGTTTTCAGAAAAATCTACATTACCATGCTTCTTCAGGTCAGAGTTGATTAGGGTTTGGGGTTTTTTTCTGGTAATTTTTTTTGCACTTTGAAATAATCTTTTAAGAGAACCATCTAGTTGACCACTAAAGATCACATACAGAAGACTTGCAAATAACATCAGTTTGAAAACTCATAACTGAAGTACATATGCTGAAAATTCCTTTTGTATGAGTGTCTTGGTTTGAAAGACAGGTGTCTTCTAAGGAAGGCAGGGGCCTCCCTTGGCATGGCAGATGCGACCCCCCTTCCCTCCGAGTTATTATAATTTTGAAATCAAGGGGGCTTTTAGGCAAAGATGTGGGAAATACAAATAACAGTTCTTTACTATTATATATATGTGTGTGTATAACAAGTCAAACAAACAACAATAACTGTGGCAGTAACAGCAAACAATCACAAACCCACTGCCAGCCTTCTTGGCTATCAGGCCCTTTCCTCTCGGGTGCAGTTCCGCTCGCAGCCGGCAGGGGCGCTGGTGGCTCCCGGTGAGCAGGGCAGGTGCGATGGTTCCCCCGCGGCTGCAGGGGGCGCTCCGGAGCAAGCTCGGGGAGCACACGGCACCGGTGGCCTGGGATCCCGGGAAGGGATGGAACAAAGGCTTCATAAACCACTGGGCAGCTGATCCCAGTGTCCAGCCGGACCCTCAGGAACAGCAAGCTGGAACAGCAGGCTGGAATGGCAGGGACGAGCACAAAGCCCGGGTGGCAGACGAGATGTATCCAAAGGGGGTACCCCCCTGGAGGTCAGGGCAGGCAGGGTGAGCATGGCTACAACGTCACGAAGGCTCAAAGTAACGGCAGGGCAGGGCGGCCATGGCCCAGCTCCCAGTGGGGCAGGGAAGGCGGGCTTGGGATCCTGGGGTTTCTCTGGCAGAAGGAAAAGCAGCCGACGAAACAGCCTCCCTCTCTGTCCAAATGCTGGGGACTGACTGTCCACACACCCAGGTGAAACAAAAGAGTAACCAGATGCCCCCATCCCCATAGCCAGCTCTTTTGTTTTCCTTAAGCACTCAGTAATTTGTCCCCCTGGAAACACGTATGGGGAAAATTCCTTTAACAGAAAAAAAACCCCAGAAGAATTCCTAAAACCCCAACAATGAGTAAGTGTAACATATGGATATTTTCATACAAAATGAAAGGATCCCATCTCCTGTTACAGCAACTGCTGTAAGTCACTAAACCTCCATTTGTCTTCAAAGGGACTCTGAACTCACAGTATACCCTCAGTAGATTCCTTCAAAGGATTAAGTTCTTGGAATTTACTGAACAGGTTAACAGAATCATAGGATATAAACATATTTGCAAAAAAATTTCTATTTCTTTATCAGGTACAATGTGGCATATTTAAGTACTTGCTTGCATACAACCTAAAAGAGCAATTTTCAGCTACTATCTCGGGCCATAAGAGATAAGCTACTTTTTGTGAAGTCTAGTGTGCGTGCTCAGAGATTGGAAAGAGCTGCAATAAGAGAGCTGCTACCTGTTTAGGTAGTGTGGGAGACAGAGGAGTAGAAACTCCTGCAATTAAAGGAGGCTTTGATTTACAACCCTGGAAGAGACTAGGTCTGGCTTAATTGACAGAGATTTGTGGACTTTAAGCAAAAGGATTACAAACTTGTGTTCCTATCATTATAAGTAAAATCGTACACTGGGTGTTTTGGTGAAGGGTTTTAAAATATAATAGTGTGGTTTTATATAGTTTAAGTTAAGAATGTAGATGGTATAAGAGAGACAACTGTGTGTACGTGACATGAGAAGTTATTGGTCAAGACATAGCTGCATTGCAGTGAGAAGTGCCACAGGTGACAGGTCATTAATCTAAAACAAAGTGTCATTTTAAGTATCTATTGGATTAGAAAGTTATAAATTACGATGTAACCCTAAATCTTGTGACTAGTCGCCATTACTCGGAGGTGTTGTAAAATCTCATGCCTCGACTGATGCATTTGTTATTTTAAACAATAAATTCATGTAGTTGCATAGTCCCATCCCTTAAAGTTATTTTCCTCTGACACGTGAAGCGCGGAAAACGGACAAGGTAGAAAACCAAAATAATAGGGAGTCTTCTGTAGCTGATCAGTTCAGGAAAGAAAACCAGAAAATTTTGATTTGTATTATATTTTCAAAGGAAGTTGAAAGGAAATGACAATATTGCAATGTCATCATTGTTCTAGGAGGGAAAAACAAAAAACAACTCTTGAATCCAAGTAGAGTCTCTATTTTTTTCACTCACACAAATAAAAATGTGTGTTTCTACTAAACTAATAAAATAATAGTATAAAAATGTTTTTATTTACTGAAACTCATCAGTTTGCTATAAATGGTGTGAAGGTGTTTTATGATTTTTTTCTCTTTTTTTTAACAAATGTTTGCTTTCTTTAAGCATTAAGGGCTTCTGTGGTTTAGAATTCCACCCATGTTACTATCACTTGCATCAAGTCAGGATATATATATAGCAAGCAATGCCTCATTATAACTCTGTTTCTGGATGATTTATTAATGGCTGCCATAAATGTGACAGAAATACATTAAGGAATTTTTTTTTACTTGAATTTGAGAAGTAGAAATCAGAGACAAGCTTTAGAAACTGCTCACACTTTACAAATCTAAAGTATTTTTTGCAGACGGACTCATGTATTCCTAAGGTACTGGTTTCAATGAAAGCTAAACCACTTTTTCCATTCAGAATAAGTTTTAGAAACTGAAGGAAATCTACTGAGGCTTAAATATGAAAATTAAATCCAGGTTTTGTGGAGACATGTAATTATGCATCTATAGATTTCATATTATTCCTTTATATAATTGTAAGTGCTTGCACATTTCAAGAGCTTTGAATTGATTCAAGTATATAACCCTAAGGACCTTAACCAAAACTGAATATAAGAGATATATATGAATATAAGATATTTGTGATGTATGCAATATTTAACTTAGGATATTTTGATATGTGTGATATTATATTGTATCATATGGAATTTCCCATACTGAAACCAGAAAGTTTTGATGAATTCCAAATTAGGCAGCTACATTCTATTGGTCATTATTACTTAAAAAAAATCAAACAAAATCAAAGAAGCAAGGAAACACCACTTTCTTGCTGGTCAGACAACAGAATACTAGAAAAGAGCCATCCAAGAGCTGCAGTACTGGCAACTGGCTGCCGCCTTACACGCTGTGTATACACTTAACTACACAGTGTCTCCTAGACTGTCATTAGCACACACTCCTTGCAACATTAGGAATTAATTGGATGCTAAGCATTTTCATTATTAATAAATTCATAGTCCGTTACATCCATTAGGTTGTAGTAATACAATTTTTCCTAGCTTTTTTGTCTAGCTACTTGTACCTATCAAATATTCAAGTTAGGCATTTCAGCACAATGACTACCAGTCACATACACCAGTTTAATTAGAACTCATTAAGCGATTGCTAACTAATTTCAAAACCAGTGACAGACAAGAATGGGGAGAAACAATACATTCAACCAGTTTCTGCAATTATTAGCAAGTAGAAATAATTTAAAGGAAGAAAAATACTCCTGCATATATGAAAATGACAATACTTTCCAGATTTAGGAGGTGTCCTCAAGTTCAAAACCAGAAAAGGGTATCCTCTCTTTAATGATAAACCATGTTAAAGCATTTAAATGACATACAAAATGCATACGGAAATTCAGGTACCTAAAACGGATTGAGAACATTTCTTATCGTCAGTGTTTCCTTTTGTTTTCTTGGGTATCTATCCATCTATCCATCCTGATGGTGCAATTTGCCAGCACTTCTAATCCACTGTGTATGTGAAGCTGGAACCAGTAATCGATGTCTGTTCAAGATTCAGATGCATAAAGAGACCTTTAGGGAATGGAGAAGTGGTTGCTATATTTTATAAGGTGGCCAAAGAACACATTATTGTCACCTCTGACCTTTATATGAAATAGTCTGAAGAAGTGTGTTGGGTTGACCCTGAGTTGATGGACAGTCTTTAAAACCAATTACACTTCTCACAATTTACATATTTAAACCACACAGAAAGGCGGGACTTCCCCTTTTGTCGGAGCTCGCCTGCTGGAAGGTGGGGGGGGGAGGGCTCCGAGCCTCCCGGCCCCGCCGGGCCGGGCCCGGCCGGGCTGGGGCCACTGCCCCTTTCCCCCTTTCCCAACGCCGCGGCACGGACCCTGGGTCGCTGCAGGAAGACTGTCCCAGAGCCGCAGGCAGCTAAAACCAGCCATGGACTGCTCACAGCTAAACCCATCCAGCGCGGCTTCTGGGGACAGGCGGGTCCTTCTCTCCATGCGGAGCCGGCGGAGTCAACGGGAGCCGGCAGAGCCTCCTGTCTGCAGCCAGCACACTTCGTGCTGAACTGAAGAGGACACCACGCAGCCAGCAGAACAGAGGGACCGAGGCTTTCCCCACCGTAAAGCCTGAACAAGAACACCCTTCAACATGGCGGCTTCAGAGCCAGAGAGAAAGAGAAGTGAGTCATGTGGGACGGAGCTGGAAATGGCGACGGGAGAAAAGAGGGCGGTGCCGCGATTCTGGCGCGCAGCTTAAAAGAAACCTTCTTGCATGCCGTGGTAAGAAACTGTAATACCACAAACTGTTTGTCTCTTTAATCCATTTGAAGAACATGGGGGGATGGAGTATCTTCATGTGCCTGTGAAGATTGTGAAGAATGCCTATGCCAGGCTATATAGAAGCAGTAAGAGGCTGTTAGAGACTTGTGGCGAAGAAAAGCCTTTGTGTGCAGGCCAAAATAACCTATCCTTAAAAAGATGAATAACCCCATGTGATGGCCCATGTTTTGTAGTGTGAAGGAACTGTGAGATTTTTCATGGGAGAGATGTTCTACACACAGCAGATTGTTTGTTTCCGGGCGGATCTGCTGTTAGTGGCAGTTTGGGAACCACGTGCAACTGAAGGAAAACCCTTTTTTCCTTAAGCATAAGAGAGAGACTTTTCAAGAACTGGAACACTGACTAACATCCCATGTTCTGTTATCCCTTGTGTGAGCTGGGTAAAAGGAGAGAAGTGCTGGGGCGGGGGGGGGGGGGGGAGGGATTTGCTTTAATTTTGTTTTGTTATTTTCTCTTTACTTTTAATTCTATTAGTAATAAAACTCTTTCATTGTACTGCAACTGTTTAAGGTTTGTGCCTGCTTTGCTTTTTCTCCTAATTCTTATCTCACAGAAGGAAAATAAGTAAGTAATGAGTATTTTGAACCAAAACCACTACATTTAATTGGTGTTTCCGCCCGGTTTCAAACTCAACCCGCTACAAGAAGGAAAAACCTACTTCCTATGTTTTCCTTTCACTGCAACCTCTCATTTTGACCTTTCAGCAGTCCTGTCATAGTAGGAAGATCCAGGGAAGACTAAGCTAAGGACGTAACCTATACCATTTGTTTAAATAAGCAGCAAGAACAATCCATTAACAAAATTAGACAGCAAGCACAATAAAGGAGAGCACAGTATCACAGACCTGTAATAGATTTTGTTTCCTATTTGGCAGGATTATGTTCTGTCTTTGGCCCAAGGCTGCTGAGGCACATAGAATTACAGACACAGGAAGCAGAGGCCTACTCATCATGGGACTTCTTTCTTGATTTATCCTTTCTGAGGACCTCAGCTTCAATAGAGAAGCTAAATTATCATTTGTCAATTTCAATCAAGGCTGTAATTTAGAGCTTAGATTCAGGAGACGTGAAGTCCTAACTCTTAAACTCTTACTATAATGCACTTGCTATAAATTAAATACACATAAGTCCTAAGCCTTATCACAGTGAGTTGTTTCTGGAGGCACTGAAAAACAGGTATGTCCTCAGCAACCTGCTCTAGATGACCATGCTTGAAGAGCAGAGCTGGGCTAGACAATCTCCAGCTATCCTGACAAAAATCAAACACTCTGAATTTACTTACTGCTTCTTAGAGCAAGGAAAAAGTTTCAGCAACCCCAATAAAATCAGTGCACAATCACCCATCCCTGCCCTTTCTACTTGAAACACAAAATGCAGGATGACCTGAACCAGTGACTATTGCATGAATGAGAATTTGGCAGATTTCTCCTCCATTTTATGACTTGGTTTAGTTGACAAGGTGTTGTTTGGTCAGTGACTGGATTCAATGATTTTGCAGGTCTTTGCCAATCTTAATGATTCTATGATCCTGTGAATGTGAGGCATATTTCCCAAAGCATCTGAGCAATGGAAGCTCATAACTTCTTAGAGCAAGAACAGAGAGAAGGGAGAGAACTCCACTCTGCTACGAAATCAACCCTTCTTATTTATGCTGTTTGTAGCGGGTTGAGTTCGAAACTGGGCAGAAACACCAATTAAATGTAGTGGTTTTGATTCAAAATATCCATTATTTACTTATTTTTCTTCTGTGAGATAAGAATTAGGAGAAAAGCAAAGCAGGCACAAACCTTAAACAGTTGCAGTACAATGAAAGAGCTTTATTACTAACAGAATTAAAAGTAAAGAGAAAATAACAAAACAAAATTAAAGTAAATTCCCCCCCCCCCCCCTCTTTCCAGCACTTCTCTCCTTTTACCCAGCTCACACAAGGGATAACAGAACATGGGATGTTAGTCAGTGTTGCAGTTCTTGAAAAGTCTTTCTCTTATGCTTAAGGAAGAAAAGGTTTTCCTTCAGTTGCACGTGGTTCCCAAACTGCTACTAATAGCAGACCCGCCCGGAAACAAACAGTCTGCTGTGTGTAGAACATCTCTCCCATGAAGAATTTCACAGTTCATTCATACTACAAAACATGGGCCATCACATGGGGTTATTCATCTTTTTAAGGATAAGTTATTTTGGCCTGCACACAAAGGCTTTTCTTCACCACAAGTCTCTAACAGCCTCTTACTGCTTCTATATAGCCTGGCATAGGCACTCTTCACAAACTTCACAGGCACACGAGGATACTCCATCCCCCCATGTTCTTCAGATGGATTAAAGAGACAAACAGTTTTGTGGTATTACAGTTTCTTACCACGGCATGCAAGAAGGTTTCTTTTAAGCTGCGCGCCAGAATCGCGGCACCGCCCTCTTTTCTCCTGTCGCCATGCTCAGCTCCGTCCCACGTGACTCACTTCTCTTTCTCTCTGACTCTGGAGCCGCCATGTTGAAGAGTGCTCCCGTTCAGGCTTTACGGTGGGGAAAAAGCCTCACTCCCTTTGTGCTGCTGGCTGCACGGTGTCCTCTTCAGTTCAGCACGAAGTGTGCTGGCTGCAGACAGGAAGCTCTGCCGGCTCCCGCTGGCTCCGCCGGCTCCGCATGGAGAGGAGAGGGACCCGCCTGTCCCCAGAAGCCGCGCTGGATGGGTTTAGCTGTGAGCAGTCCATGGCTGGTTTTAGCTGCCTGCGGCTCTGGGACAGTTCCCCCCAGCGACCCAGGGTCCGTGCCGTGGTGCTGAGAAAGGGGGAAAGGGGCAGTGGCCCCGGCCCGGCCCAGCGGGGCCGGGAGGCTCGGAGCCCCCCCACCTTCCAGCAGGCGAGCTCCAACCAAAAAGGGGAAGTCCCGCCTTTCTGTGTGGTTTAAATATGTAAATTGTGAGAAGCGTAATTGGTCTTAAAGACTGTCCATCAACTCAGGGTCAACCCAACACACTGTTGTAATTACAGTGAGAATAGCAGTGCACTAACTTCCCTGTTACTGGGAACCTGTCCATTGCCTAACTGGTTGTTGGAGGTTGGGATTTTTCCTTTTTTTTCTCCTTTTCTTTCTCTCAGGGAGTTTTCTCCTATTTGTTGCCTAACAGATGGGAACGACTGATACTTAAGAGACAAAGGAGGTGGCTAGGAGGAGGAGGAGGAGGGGGAGGGGGAAGGGTGTAGTTGGCTACCCTCTTAGCTGGGGGCCTTTCTCTTGGGAGGTGAAGAGATATTGCGAGATTTTGGCTGGGGACGGTCACGGGGACTGGGCTCAGCTCCTTGCTCTCTCTCATTCTTGGGACCAAAGGGGAACGGTTGAGTGGCCGCTACTGGGGGAAGAATTTGCTTCCACCATGGAGTCCAGCCTTTTACTGCTTCTCCTACCATGGGTGAGCCTTTGCTTGTAAGAGCAGCCATTGAACTGGGATGTTATTAACACCTAATCTCACTGGAAAGGACCCTCACCATCTACTCGGGTACCTCTGGGACCCCAATCCCCTCCCCCTGCTCCGAGGGAGTGTGTCCTGGCTGTTTGAAGGAGCCTGGCTGCCGCTGCACAGCCCTACTGTTTATTCCGCTGCTGCATCGGATTTTTTGCTACACTTTAACCCAGCACCCCGTGCCTGCCTGGACACCTCACAGCTCCTGCTACGGCTGTGGAGTTTCTGCTACATTTTCTTTGCCACCCCAGGTGTGCTCGCATCTGCTATTCCAGCCACCGCTGTGAGGTTCCCGCTACAGCCCATTTCGCCATCCAGAGGGGCACTGGGATTGGCTGCCCTGCGGATTTGTAAAGGAAGCCCCTTTTCCATCCCTTCCGCCGGCTGTGCCGCCATTACCCACATGCAGAGAAACGGCCGAGCTCGCGGCACAGCGCCCCCTGCAGGCGCGGGGAACCATCGCACCCGCCCTGCCCGGCTGGGAGCCACCAGCGCCCCTGCCGGCTGTGAGCGGAACTGCACCGAAGGGGAAAGGGCCCGACAGCCGAGAGACGCTGTGGTTGGGTCTCTGGTTTTTGTTTGTTGCTGCTGCCGTTGTTTGTTTATCTCACTATACATATATATATATATATACTAGTAAAGAACTGTTATTCCTTTTCTTGTATCTTTGCCTGAAAGCCCATAATTTCAAAGTTATAATAATTTGGAGGGAAGGTGATCACATTTTCCATTCCAAGGGAGGTTCCTGCCTTCCTTGGCAGACACCTGTCCTTTAAACCAGGACACTGGTATCTGTATTAAATACTACCTCAATTCATCAGATACACCACAGTGATTCTGGCAGAATCTAGAGCTAAGGCAAAGGAGAACCACTGGGTCTGGGTTTAGAATATAAAACCTCTGAGTGTTTCACACTTGGGTCAGATTTTACTTCTAATCCAGATTTCAAATGTGATATGAATGTTCATATTAGTGGGCAAAGCATATTTTTCTCTGATCCACATTTAATTGAATCATGTAAGCCATAAGCAAATGACAGGTGCTTTTATCACATTTTATAGAATCATAGAATGGCCTGGGTTGGAAAGTGCTTGAAGATCATCTAGTTCCAACCCCTATGCAGTGGGCAGGGACACCTTCCACTCGACCAGGTTGCTCAGAGTTTCATCCAACCTGGCCTTGAACACTTCCAGGGATTGGGCATCCACAACTTCTCTGGGAAACCTGTGCCAGTGGCTTATCACCCTCACATCAAAGATTTTTTCCTAATCTCTAATCTAAACCTATTCTTGATCAGTTTGAAGCCATTCCCCCTTGTCCTGTCACTGCAGGCGCTTGTAAATAGTCTCTCTCCATCTTTCTTGTAGGCTCCCTTCAGGTACTGGAAGGTCACAATTAGGTAACCCCGAAGCCTTCTCTTTTCCAGGCTGAACAATTCGAGTTCTCTCAGCTTTTCTATTTTATTTTTTCCTCTCATTTGAGACCCACTCTCAGAAGATCAAACCTCACACCACTAACCTTCCTAGTTAGTAATCCTGGTAGCACAGAAGCATGAAAATAATCTGTGATTCTCAGCTCTGCAGGCAGTGAATATTTGTGAACACACGAAACCAGAACTCACCTTGTAGAGACCCCTGTAGGACAAACTGCCTCAGGATCAGAAACAGGCTGTGCTAATTACTTTCTATGACCTCTGCACACTTTAGTTCTGACTAAGCCCCATTTTAAGGGTGCTGCTATGGAAAGACATGCCCATAGTATATTTTTAGTGCCATGTAACAAGTCTCATGTATTAAGAATTAAGAAAAGATCAGCTTTCTGCTTACAGTCTTCTTAGGATCAAAACGTACAAGTGTGATTCAGATTTTGTACATCATTAAAAATACCGAAGTGTCTAGAATTCCTTTTAATAACAACTACAGCATAAAAGATAGTAGTCTAGTCCCCCAATATGATTTTTTAGCTTGTATTCCTCACCTGTATGTCTTTATGTACAAAACCCTTACATTTCTTTGACTGCTCTCCTTTCACTAAATTAGGATTCTTTGCAGAGGGTCTTGGGAAGAATAATATTCCTTGCTTAAATAACTCTAAGATTCATAAAAAATTATTATAAAATCAGATTTGCACAATGAATACATTATAGATCAAAAATTATCATCATGCAATATATCAGCCTATGCATTTGGGAAGTTAGCATTGTACTCCATACAGTATAGAACAGATCATGGTGTAAAAGTGAAATTATGGTATTGATGGGAGAAGTCTACAGACACTGGAAGAACTGTGACTTAACCCTGGAAATATTTTTTCTGATAATTTCTCAGAAAGGAGATTCCATTCACTCTGAAATTAAAAATACACTTCAGTTGACTTCAGTGCTAAGAGTATCAAGTGCTAATAAACAAATGAATATATCACCTATCTTTTTAGCTCAGAATCTTCTTTTTTCTTAGCTTTAGAAAAAAACTGATCGGATTTGAACACAGAAGCACAACTCACTGCAATGTATCATGTACCTTTTGTTGCACAGAAACAGCACCACACACTCAATTTCCCATTTTTATGAGATACAAGAACACACACATTGTTGAAAACAAACACATTCCTGTGCCAGATAATGTATGACACTATGAAACATACCTAAATTCAGCTACCCAAATAGGTTTTTTGAATGAGAGAGTCTGGATAGAGTTGGGCACCCAAAGCAGTTGAGACACAAGTGAATACAGGCTAAAGTAACAGAATAAATTAGTCAGAATAAAGCACTGTAAAACTACTGATAGCAAAGAGAATATGAACACCAGATCTATCAAGGCTGAATTCCTGTGTGACTTGAATTGTCTTATGCTTAGCCATAAATTCTGAATGCCTTCCTGGCTCTGCACTAAACTGAATAGATTCAGATTTTGTTATCAATTCTTAATATAAAAATGACAAAGCTTTGTGATATCTGTTTTAAGAATTATTTAATCCATTAAATAAAACACCAAAAAGTTAGTAAAGTCTACTAGTCTGACTATGGAGTACATAAGTCTTTGAATGCCTTTCCAAATACAACTTTTAATAGGAGACTTTATGGTTGATGTATGTTCCTGTTAGCACATAGTTTTCATATGTTCTACAGTAATATTCATGAAAATACTTAAGGATTTTTAAAATAGGAATAGGTCATTATTCTGGTTTGGAAAATCACCCATTTCATCTCTTCTTTATCACCTATTGTTTTTTTAAAATTGGTATCAAATACTCTGATTTCTGTTAAGATTCCAGATGCTTATAACTCATGGAGCTTACGTAGTGCTAACACACTTTAATAACATGTTACATTAAAATGTGAAATCTAAACATTTTATGTGTCCGTACATCAGTGTGATCACTATATAATAGTGCTTTATCAATGTACTATTGATTAACAGAAAGCAATATAAGAAATGTGATGCTAATAATAAAGGATAGTTTATTTCTTTATGCAGTTTACAATGGAGCAGAAACTTGCTTTGATGATTTTAAGACAAGCTTGCCTCTCTCCAGGAGGACACAATGCAGTAGCATCAGTCCCACAAGTAACTCAAACTAAACCCCTGTCCTTCTTATTGTCCTGGTTGACATGTGAACACAACACCAGAATTCCAGCTTCATTTATAGTAAAGCATGCAAAGAATAGTAACAAAAGGTGTGCAACATGTTAAAAGTGACACGCAGAAGCACCAAGGTGAGTTGGAACACTCCCTGCATTAGGCAAAATCCAATAGAATGGCTTCATTAAATCCAAATAGACACATGGAAACACATGCACACACATGCAGTACGGATGTCTGCATAAGCCCACCTTGGGCAGAAATCATTCTGATCAGTAAATCTCATCTTTCATCACAGACAGTCATTTACTGTGACTAGACTGCAGTCTAAGAGGAACCTGTGTAATCTGTATTTTTGGTCTTCCCTACAGTCTCTTTCTTAGGATTATGTAGTATTTTCCTTAAGAAAGTACAGCAAGGTGGTTTCTGTCAGGTACTCATGCTTTGTGATTCATCATTCTTTTAAGGTGAGGTTAGTACAGAAACTCTGGCAGTTGTTAGTGAGAAGGGGGATTTGGGGCTTGTGATACAGATTGAACAGGTTCTCCATGTTACCTGTGAGACAGAAAGTATTCTGTGGAAAAAAAAAGAAACAAAACCATCCATACATTTTTCTTTATATAAATCTGCTTTGAACATCTGGAAATTTCACCTTTTAAGGACTTCAGGTCAGAGTAGTTGAGACCCTGTGTTCATCAGAAGTTTGCATGACAACTAAGGAAGATGGAAGTAGTGCAGAGAAAATGAGTCACTATTTTAGAACTGTTACATCTCTGGTACATTCTATAGCATACTGATAATTCACCAGTCAAAAGAAAGCTTCATCTTTGTTGAAAGTATCAAAATCTGTATCAGAGATACGTGTGGTGTAAGAAGGATTATGACTATTTATGATGAAATTCTTTGGTCCCTTATATTAAACTTGGTTTGGGCAAAACCCACTGGCTATCATTTTTCCTCCCATTAGCTTTCAGAACCATAGCCATATCCAACATCCAAACCCATGCATTTCCTATTAAGTGAATGAAGTGAAACTGGCATTATTAGTAGATGAGCAGCAATGTTTCCTAATTTGTTCACCCCTCCTAGCTAAGATGTGACATTGTCCTCACCCCACAACATGCATAAATCTGCTGCTCCAGAATATCCTCACATGTGGATGCTGGAAACAATTGAAGTAATCAGAAAATAAGGAAAATCAAAGAGGGGAGGGCATGGGGGGAAGAGGGGGGGAATGGGGTGTGTTTTATATGATTGAAAATATGATTCATGGGTAAACTCTGCAAATAAATTAAAACACATTTCATTCATTCATAAATCTCCCTGTTACAAAATACAATTATGACCCCATCTTGCCTCTTGAACCTACTGTTGTAATTCTTTGAAGTGTCTTTGTATAATGATGGGTTTTCAGTTTGGTGTGGTTGCAAACATGCTGAACTGAGTTTCTGTCAAGAGATCAAAAGAATGACTTCACTTTAGTACTGAGCTACATGAGTATTGGTTTCAGAAGAAACACTGAAATGGGGGGGGGAAGGGATAATTTTAGAAAGAATAAGAGGAAACTAGGTTAAAAAAACCAGCCTGGTTACTCCTTGATATTTGGAAAAGCCAAAGTCTCTTCCTGACTTTTTAAGCATGGAGTTAGAAGAATAATGAAATTGATAATGCTACTTTTCTGTCCAATCAGAAACAAAATTAATTTTTGATTTTTTTTTCCACTCTCCATATAACACTAGAAACTAATTCCATATAACATAAGAAATGAAGCTCATTTTTTCCTATCCAATGAACATGTAAAACATGAGGCTCAAGAATATCTAGGCTGACACATGCAGGTGTTTGTTAAAATTTCTCAGGTACTCAAAATCCCTTGTCTTCTCTGTTTTTGTCTTTATTCTACTCATTACCTACTGATTTTTCTTTTTTTTTTTTTCTAAACACTTTTACACCAGTTTAAAAAGCACATAGCTGACCTGTTTCATATTTGCAACCACTATATTTCAAGAAATACACACAGGGTTAAAATAGTTTTACTTTTAATAATTCAGTCTTTCTAGATCTCTGTTCTCTCCATTTATCTGCAAGTTTTTGCAACAAAGTAGAATGAAAGTCTTCTAAAATGTTAAGCTTGCAACTGTTGTTAATCCTCCTGATTTTATTTTCATCCAGGCATACACTTTAAAACCAGCAGAACATGTACATGAAGAAGAAACTCCCAAGTATTACTCAGTATTCACTGTTCAGGCTTCAGATTTGCACTCAGAATAAACCACAGTATGGTATCATGAAGTCAAACGTAACTACATGGATAAGAAAGTAAAATTGGATTTGTACCCTAATTGAAAGTCGGCATGGTACAACAAGAATGTCATTCTGTATATTTGCCGAATTTGACAATTTAGAAAAAGTGTATTAATTTCAACATGTTCATGTGCATATATATTTTATATAAAAATACTTTAAAAATTATACTCTTTGAAAAAAGATTGTTTTATTTCAGAAAATTCCCCAAGCCTGGTGATAATGATTTTTACAGAAATGTTGCTGTTATTGTAGGGAGAGGAATACATTTCAAACTTTCTGAAATGGTGCAGAACACAGAAGTACTCCATTACCTTCCTGCAAGGTATTCCATGATCAGCTCTGGTCAGCGAGAGGCACTTCCCATAATTCTGGCTTCTGGAGTATCGGCTTCCAAATTGGCTCATAAATCACCTCCTGAGGACACTCTTAGAATAGTTCAGACAAGGTGCTGGAGTGTGAGGCAGTCATTAAAATTGAATCCGTTTCCCAGAGAACTGGTATATAGAGCACCAGACACTATTCAGAGTTTTCTTTTATCATGAAATCACTCTACTTAGATTAAAGTAAAAGCTCGAGGTTTTGTTTACAGTATCCAAAACCAGAAAACTGACATATGGTTATCTACACTGTAGCTGAAAAAGCAAAAAAGGCTGTGTTAGATTTACTCTACATTCAATGTGTAGTGTCTAAGCCTGCACTTACTTGACTTCCTGTAGAAGGCTTTCCTGACACACTGTTTGTCATAAACTGTTCTGCCAAAAAAATCCCATCCATTCATCATGAATAGCATTTACTTTGTGGATACACTAGCTTTTGCAGGTAACTTCCTTTTAGTATTTTGTATAGGGTTTAGACTGATTTAATCTTTCCCCCACTTCAAATAAAATAAATTGTAAAAACCCAAACTCACTGAGGAAATAATCTCATCTTTCTCGAACATATACATTAAACAAATTCCTTGGTGATGCAAATGTTTATCAGATCAAGTGTCATCTCCTGTACCCAACTGAACTCATGCAGCTGCTTTCAGCAGCACAATCACAAGTCTCTCATCATTCCCTATATAGAGGGTGAAGCAAACCTCCTGTGGGGGTGATATTTCACATTGCTCTGTATGTTAACAAATGTACTGGTAAAAAATTCTCCAAGGGTAAAAGGTATCTAGTTCAAACCCCTGAGAGGAAATTTTAACCACTTGAAAATGACAGCAGTTTGGGGATTGTCACAGAAATCCACTATCGAGAGGTACTGCAAGAGATGTTTTGAAGTCAATCACTTAAATATACTGAAGATTTCATAACAAAAGTAATTCAGATTACTAAGATGGGAAAACTTCTAAAAAAGGTCAATATTGTCCAGGTTTTGCCCTCCACAACCCAAGAAATTTGTTAAAAGAACATTTTTCTATTGTCCATCATTCTATTCTGATTTGCACTGATGGCAACATTCTTTCTGGAGGTGTGAAGTATCTTTTTCTTTTCCGATATTGGAACTGTAGTGATAGGACAGGAAGTAATGAGTACAAATTGAAAGAGGGTAAATTTATATTAGATATTAGGAAGAATTTCTTTACTGTGAGGGTGGTGAGGCACTGGAACGGGTTGCTCAGAGAAGCTGTGGGTGCCCCATCCCTGGAGCTGTTCAAAGCCAGGTTGCATAAGGCCTTGAGCAACCTGATCTACTGGAAAGTGTCCCTGCCCAATAAAACAAGCTGATCTTTAAGGTCCATTCCAGCCCTTTAACAGTCTTTGCTTCTGTGATAACTTTCTGTATGAGAAGTATAGTTATATTCATATACATGCATATATACACATTTCTATCATGCAGAAGGGGAAAAACAGAGTGAAAAAGTGGAGAAAATTCTGAGTTGCCATGGTTATATTTAGATCATATTCATCACAATTCATCACATCTAGGATCACAGAATCATAGAATGATTTATGTTGGAAGGGACCTCAAAGATCATTTCATTCCAACCCCCCTGCCATGGACAGGGACACTTTCCACTAGACCAGGCTGCTCAGAGTTTCATCCAACCTGGCCTTGATCACTTCCAGGGATGGGTCAGCCACAGCTTTTCTGGACAGCCTGTGCCAGGGCCTTATCACCCTCACAGAAAAGGATTTTTTCCTAACATCTAATCTAAACCTACTTTCTTTCAGTGTGAAGCCATTCCCCCTTGTCCTGTCACTGCAGGCCCTTGTAAGTAGTCTCTCTCCATCTTTCCTGTTGGCTCCCTTCAGGTACTGAAAGGCCACAATTACATCACCCCAAAGCCTTCTCTTTTCCAGGCTGAACAATCTCAATTCTCTCAGCCTTTCCTCATGGCAGAGCTGCTCCACCCCTCTGATCATCTTGGTGGCCTCCTCTGAGCTGGCTCCAACAGGTCCCTGTCCTTCCTGTGCTGGGACCCCAGAGCTGGATGCAGCACTGCAGATGGTGTCTCACCAGAGAGGGACAGAGGAGCAGAATCTACTCCCTGGAAACCTTGGAAGAACCAAAGAAGTGACAGTTGTAATGAACAGACAATACCATGTATTCTCTGTGGATGAGACATTAATCTTTCCAGAGATACTGTGTCTTACGGGTGCTTTGGACATTGTGCATCAATCTTTGCATGGCTTTGAGTTATGCTGATGCCATAGAAACAACAAACTTGGTGGGATTATTTCTGCTTACAAAAAAATGCTTAATTGCTCTTTCTGCAGATTTTCACTGCTGATGTACTCTTGAATTTTCAACACCAACACATAATCTCAAGTTAAAAAAAAGTGTAGTTATGAGAACCTACATCGCAGTAAAAGTTCTGTATAAAAACTGTTCTTTCATCCTAAAATGAACTATTCCTTCACCTATATGAAAGGAACACTACAACAATGGTACAAATAGCAAGAAATAACTATTTTTGTTCCCCAAACATAAAACTTTTTCTGTTTAGCAAACCTTGCAGGTTCGTTCGTGTGCTGCTTGGTGGCTTTTGTCATCCAGTGGCCACCGTTGAAAACAAGGCTGGATTTTTATAAATTTCAACATGATTTGGGCACCTTGGGTACAATTTGCAACATTTTAATGCATGATGTGAATTATTTCTCTTTACATTTATTTATTGTCTGACATGGAAATTATGTTACTATAAAACAAATACAAAAAAAGGCTTTTCAAAAATAATAGGTGCATGTGAACTCATTGAGAGGTCAAGGCTGTGTTGGTTATACATATGGAGTGTGGGAATGTCAATAGTTTTTCACATAACAATATCAGTATTACTACATGCATATAGTTCTATTTTTTTTTAAATTCTAGAACTCACAATTAAAAGTTACAGATGAGTTTTCATCAGCTGCTGTGAAAATGTGTATGAATTACATCTTACCACAAGACTTTTAGAGTTTTATTCTAGTAAATAGTATTTCATAGTAGATTTTAATACATCTATGGAGGATTTATTTAAGTTATTGACATATTATAAAACAAGTGTCAGAAAAAAGCCATCCTTTTTTAAGTAGTTATGATAGTACAAGATCCTGTGGACTTGTAGGAACCAGAGCAGACAGTACCTGGGTTACCTACCTGACATTCTGCCTGCAGAAGACCCATCCTGCATAGGATGTAAAATGAGGTCAGAATTTAAATTAAAAGGCCCCCCCTCAAGAAAGCCATCCCATTCTGAAGTTGTGACATTTATGTGCTTAAAGTCTATAGTGCTGACAGTGAAGGAAGCTACCTAAAGAAGAAAAGAACAGCATTATCATCAAAACTTATGATACTCATTAAGTCTTTTGATGAGCATAGGTGAATTTAATTGCTCTTCAGAGCCTGGAAGATAAATCGTAAAACCTGCATACAAAATTAGCAAGATCACCTCAAGAAACTGGTGGCTCCTCATTGACATCCCTGACAATAAAATGGTCTTCATGCATCACCTGGGGATTCATCACTTTTGAGTAACACATTTACCATCTGTGCTCATCCTAAACTACTTCTGATTTCATAAGCATTCTTGGGTAAATAACTCTCCTGTTTCCCGAGATAAGTGAACAGATTCACTGCACCATTTTTCTAACACAGAACTAGTAAAAGTAGTGTCTTGGGGTGATTTTGTGATAATACCGTATTCCCCTACTGTCTGCTTTATGCCCAGAAATGGGTCCCGTAGCTTTAAGCTGGGTCCGGGAGAGGGGGGAGAGAAGACAAGCAAAATTCCTCGGCTTGGTGTGAGCTCACTTCCCCCATGTTGCTTAGCTCTGCTTGCAGCAGGTGAGAGTACATTCCTGCTTTTAGCTAGCTGCTTTTTTTGTTAGCTGGGGCAAGAAGTTTCTCCGGGACTACAGTAGCATTTCTCCAGTGACTTTTGTGGCTTCTTCTGAAGTGTTCAGCTTAGCTGTGATCCGAGAATCAGATCACTGGACACCACGGACTGGCGGGGACCCCGCATCCCGGCCTCGGATCTCGGGAGCCAGCTACAGGCAGAACTCTAAATCCGCCAGCTTTCTCTGCAGTGAGGAAGTTTAACAGTTATTCCTCTTTTCTCTGTGCCCTCCAGGCACTCAGTTTGTTAAATAAACAGGTTTTTTCACTTTCATCTAAGAAATTCCTTTCTTATTGGTGGGGGATGATGTCTTCTTTAGAGGAGCGTTTTCCTCCTAAACTTGTCTCAAAGTGAGACAAGTAGTCAGCTACAAATTGCTTAGATTCATAGACAAGTTCTTCAGTTTGCTGTATGAAATCAAATGAGATACCACTAGTTTCTTAATCTGCTTAGATAAAGTGTTATTCAGCTCTATCTCCAGTTTTCGTCCATTTCTGAGGTACATATTCCTTGTCTGACATCCTCTCTTACAATCTTCAGCTCCAATCATCTGAATGGCTGAACACTTAACATCTCTAAGCAGAAAGCAATAGCCAGTGCAAAGGATGTGAGTTTAACTTAATAAGGGACCTCATGAAAACTTGGAATTTTTTAAATAAAACAATTTTTTTTAAATAAAAAATTTTTTTAAAATAAAGGGAAGCTAAAGAAAAAAGCCCAAATGTTATAATGATTTGCCCTGTTTCTTCAACTTTCTGAGAAACCCAGGCTGAATGGAGCTCTGAGCAACCTGGTGTAGTGAAAGGTGTCCCTGTTCACAGCATGGGGGGACTCTAGATAATCTCCAAGATCCCTTCCAAAATAAATCATTATTTTGTTCTATGATTCCTAGATTCTGAAGTTTTCACAGTATCTTGACAGAAGGTCAGAGCCCCTCCTTACTGCTCTTCAATTCTGATAAAGGCATCTTGCCTGAGAAACTTCATCGCTTAAATCTCTTGGTGGCCATTTACATCCTGCTTTTAATGCAAGGGTTTTCCATCATAAAAAGTTCCAGTGAAATTGCTGGCAAATAACATGACTGTCCTGCCAGCAAACCTCTCTGCCTCCCAAGGTGAAATTACTTAGATGAGATAGGAAGGACATAACCTGCTGGAGCAAGTCCAGAGGAGGCCACCAAACTTATCAGAGGGATGAAGCTCCTCTCCTATGAGGAAAGGCTGAGAGAATTGGGATTGTTCAGCCTGGAAAAGAGAAATTTTGCACTGACCTGTTTGGGGCCTTCCAGTTCCTGAAGGGGGACCACATGAAAGATGGAGGGAGACTATTTACAAGGGCCTGCAGTGACACGACAAGGGGGAATGGCTTCACACTGAAAGAAAGTAGGTTTAGATTAAATGTTAGGAAAAAATTATTTCCTGTGAGGGTGATAAGGCCCTGGCACAGGTTTCCCAGAAAAGCTGTGGCTGACCCGCCCCTGGAAGTGATCAAGGCCAGGTTGGATGAAACTCTGAGCAGCCTGGTCTAGTGGAAGGTGTCCCTGTCCATGGCAGGTGATTGGAATGAGATGATCTTTAAGATCCCTTCCAACCCAGGCCATTCTTTGGTAACTTTTGATGGGCTTCAAAAAGATTCATTCATAAACCCAAGTGTGTTTCTAAGTGTTAAGTCACAACAACAAAACCTCTGCCCTGAAATACAGATTACAGGTTGTTAAGAAAAGTGATTGAGGTGTTCAGTATTTCTGAAAGGAGATACAAAGGTGAGGTTTCAATGAAATATGAACAAAATGTTGGAAATTCCTTCTGTTTCAAACAACGTCTCTTGGAATGCCATGCACTGTTCTTTAACAAATACAAGGCCTACAGTTTCAACACAGGCAAAGTTACAATAGTGGGGTGCTGTATTGCAGAAAAAAATACTCTGGGATCTTTTCAGATGACAAAGGGAATTAGCCAAGCACTTACACATCACAACAGAGTACCCTGGAGAAAGACAAGAAATAACTACTAAGTAAAGCTTAAAACAGGAAAGGAGTGCATTACCATTGTTGAATTCCCTCTCTTACAGAGTATAACTACAATCCATGTTTCTCCTCAGATGGAAGGAATTATACCCATTCAGAATAGAGGAAGTTATCTTGCACAAATAAGCCTATAGAAAAATAAATGTCATTGTGTTGCACTGTCAATACATAATGACATTGCCTTATCAGCTGTGGAGAAATCTATTTTAGAACCAATATTTCACCAAAGCACAATATAAGTAGTAAACCCATCCAAGCAAGCTTTTAGTGGTTCTATATTTTGAAGAGAGAAATGGTCTTACTCTAAACTAGTTAGATCTGTAAACTGTGCACAGAATTAATTTTATGCCAGTAAATTACTGGTTTTAACAGGTTATACAAGGCACAGATCCATATAATTGCTCTTCACTTGAAATATGCTCTCATTCAATCTGAGGAAATGAAGTTAGCTGAAGGTGCAGCTGGGGGTGAGGAGGAGCACATCTTATCTGTGCAATGACTTGTTCTTTACAGGTGGTTGGTTCAAAAATTAGCAGATTTTTTTTTCTGCAGTAATAAATTCTAATATTTGAAGAGAGCGAGAACAGATGGATTGCCAGTTCATTGCCACTTGCCACAGCACTATGAAGATTTAATCTTTATGATGAGCAATTTGCTCTTTACATAAGCACTATGCTAGCATTCCAGTATTATGTCTCATCAGCCCATTTTAAAGTAGACTGGTTTCCCAGACGTTTTAATATAGAGTTGGGTTCTATTTTTCTTGATATTACATACAAATTGCTCTAAGACATTTTAGCCCTCCATAAACTATGTGTCACTCGTTGAGTAAGTACTAAAATCCCAGAACAGCAATACTATTATTTGAAATGCATGTTTAGGTACAGAGATCTTATTCAAAGAGACTAAAAGCTCCCTATCTTTTAGGCACGATTTACTCATTTTTATTTTGCAGAAATAAAAAATATAATGATCTATCTTTAAAGCCATAACTTCTGTTGGTTTAATGAGAAAGGTTTCATACTATAGCTCAAGGAGCTTCTCCTGCTAAAATCTACTGGTAGATAGGTGAACACATCTGTCTGCAGCCAAAGTAATATTTTATCATTGCCTATAATATGTTCCAATGTATGGCCCCTTACCCTAAAAGGGCCAGAAACATGCAAAGGGGAAACTTCCATGGCTCAGGGGCATTGAAAACTCTGAATCTCATCCAGCTGCCTTCTGAATTCCTAAAATCTTTCTAGTCCGACTTTCTAAAATCTTTGCAGTCTGATTTTCTAAAAATCTTTACAGCAGTGCTTTTTTTGTATGTGGATTTTTTTTTTCTCAGGGTCAATTGAGCAAACAATTTTCACTATAATTAGAGCTACAGTCTAAATATTGGTATTCCATTATCTGGCTTTTCATACACAGCAAAGGCTATGGGAATTTTCTCAGGTAAAAATTAAAAAATATTTTCTTTTAAAATAGACAAAGTACAGAAGATCTCTGTTTTTTTGCCTAAATAAATGCTGCCTTAACATTCTCAGGTAGGCGATTGGTAAAACTATACCCGCGAACAAGCTCCTCAAGGAGGCATGTTATGTCACCTGGATAGAGCTACACTTTAAAGCCACTGAAAAGGCACAGGGAGAGAACTGTGTGGTGACCTAATTTATAATTGTAATCTGGATAGAAAAAATCCCCTAACCCTACACTATTTTGTGTTCCTTTTCTTCTTATTTTCTTGCTCAAGGTTTCCTTCAGGAATGCATGATTAGTGTAAATAGTTACAAGCCCAGTAGAGGGTGCTGAAGAATATCCAGCATAGTTTTAGTTTTTGTAAGAGCAATAAAATGTAACCCTTGTTTTTGCATTGCAAATGGCAGCTTCTTTTTAGCCTGTACATCAATTCTTACAAATTCAACTCACGGACTAAACGCAGACAACCTATTTGCACACCTGTCTCTTTGCTCAGCTCTCATTTTTCACCTGCTCTTCTTATAAAGCCTTTCAAATAGTCACACCAATCTGTGAGTGCAGGGACCACCTCCTGGTGCACCCTAAGCATGTGAAACAAGCTGGAAAGAAGCACAAAGTGAAAATCTTTTCTATTTCTACAAGGTCAAACCATCCTCTGAGCATTTAGGAGGAAGAAAGAAGCACAGATTTGGGTAATTTTACAAATGTGTTTTTGGTTACTTTATGCCCATATCAATCCATAGATAATAGAAGAATATGAGAAAATGAAATAATTTCTTGCTTAAATAAGTTCAAAGGGAACTAAAAGGATATAAACCATTTTCAAACTACTAAAATAAGCTATTTTTCAGTACAGTAAAATCTTTATATACTGAGGGTTTTGTCTGAAATCACAAATATTTTCAATGGAAAAACAGCTAATAGAAAGAATTGCCATAATCTTATTAGCTAGAACCACCAAAAAAGCTGCAATATGTTGACTGTGCATAGAAAAATGGTGCTCATTGTAAGAAATAAATTTAATCTATTTTGGTAACAGAAAAATTTTGTTTTCAGTGATTACTTCTGGTGTGGTCTTGAAAATTAATAGAGGAATATGATGTCTCTTGAATTCTCCTCAGCTTGTAAAAATACAGAAAATAAATTTGAGGCAAATCTCCTCTTCTAAGCACAAACTTACCAGGAAGACTTTTAGGGTATGCCATGTGTATTTTGCACACAAATTTAAAGTGTCATTCTGACTGAGTATCCTGGTATAAATCCAGGGCTCAGAACTGTCTTCTTCAAATGATCAGATTTTTGATGGCAAATCTTTGAAAAGTAAGAACTTGTTTGATTTTAGCCTGGTTTAGAAATACCAGCAACTAATGATGTTTAGGGAAAATATGTGCCTGTATCTCTACAAAAAAATGTCAGATTTTGCTGCTCAGTGACATTTTCCACTATGAATTTTTGCTATTATTGAGTGGCATGCAATATTCAGAAGTTCATTTGATTCCCATTTCAAAGGACTCTTTTCAAGCCCAGTTATGGAATTCTCTTTGATTTGGCAGCTCAGTAGCTGTTGAACTTTGACATTTGTACAAGCAGCATTTGGATGGAGGTAAAAATAACTTTTTCTCCCTTATAGAAAAGCAGATAAGAAAAAACGTGAACAACTTCAATGCCTCTTGCATATCAAGATAAACTATGCAAAATAGTAAACATAAACATTTTAAAAACCTGTGAAGAATGAAACAGGAAAGAGGTGTCTGGAGTAGAACTAATCCCTTTTTCAAATATCCACAAGAGGATCTTCTAAAGAAAATATGGCCAATTACTTCAATTAACTCAGGTATTAAAATCTTAAAAAATTATCAGATTATCCAAATACTCAAGTCTTGGTGTGTTAACACATGTTAAAACAATACCAACACTCTTGGCTTTTGCAGGGGCATTCTGTCAGATGGAAGATGACTGATACAGGACTCAGATTTTGACCTTTCAGCTTTTAAGTAATTTTTTCTTGTAATCAATATATACAAGATTATGCCCCAAAGTCTATGGACTATCAACAGTACAAAGGACAGAAAAGAGAGAAACTGCAAATTACAAATACACAGCTCTCAGAGAAACCCAAAATAAGCAAAAAGGTGAGAAAATGGTATCTGAAAAAGATCAAGGTATATAACAAACTCACTTTTTAATTCAACCTAATAATTATCCTCAGTAGGATATGATCATTGGCGCAATGCTTCAAGATCTGTATTGATCCTTATTACTGGAAATCTATCATTTTGCTAATGTCCACTTAGCATGTACCTATACCCAACTCATTTTATACTTAATTTTTAAATGAAATCATAAAAGCTGGTGTGCTTGACAGTCAACAACATGATCCATATCTGATCTGACATCAATACTATTACACTAATTTTTCTTTAATTCAGATTTATGAAAATGTTGGGGGATTTATACCCTGTCCTTTTGTACATAAAATTGTTCTTAAATTCTTTATTCTTAGAAGTTGTGAATAAATGACAAAAGAAAGTGTGTAGCACTGGGCATATCTTTTGAGTTTCCATCAACAGCTTAAATTTCTCTCATATTTGAAAGTAACTTGATACTTTGGAGTGAAGCTATGAAATCCCAGTACTTCTTATTAGAAAAATAAATTTCAGAAGATACATATCCACTATTGCGTATCTTGCATAAAGAGAAAATGCAATTAGCAAAGAACAGTCCTATGTAGACTATTTTCAGTTTTCATCTTAACAAAAAAAACATATGATATAAAATGATTTTTCTCTGAAAATCAAGGGTAAAGAAATGGGTAGGGGACAATTTTTCCTGATCTTTCACATTCTATTTTGACCAACTCTTAAGAGACATAATCTATATAATTTCTTTTTGTCATCAAAGAGAAATTTGACTTTTTTTCCTGGAAGATATCATGGTTGGAAGGAAAAGTGAATTGGGACAGTAAACCTATAGGTTGTCAGAAAAAATGATCTCAACAGACTCCTACCACTGCAAAACTAATGACACCTAATTTTTTTTTTTTTTATCTGATTAGAACATGATTATTTGATTCAGGAGCCACGCTTTACATTCATCTTTTGAAGAACTGAATTCCAGGGACCAACATTTCATGTAAGTTTTGTGCATGAAATATATTGGTTTTCAGACAAACAAAAGCAAAGTTGCTTACCAAAAATTTTTTTAAATATGTGAAACAACTCCACAAAAAACTTTATTCCCTAGAAAATATAAAATATAATCTAAGGTATTAGAAATATGAAAATTATGCAAAATAAGAAAAGTTTATTATGGTTCCCAATTTGTTAATCAAAAGTAAAATGTTCAGAATGCATATCTTTAACACTGCAGCTGTCTGTAAAACATCTGTCTTAGGTACATCAATTCTCCAACTTTGAATCCTCAAAATCCAGAAAAACAAAGTCTTAAAAATAAGTCGTATTATTTTAAAGTGCTATGTTTAAAATAGTATTTTGGCACCACACTTACTGTGCTGTGTTGGGATTTTTTGAGTATTTATTTGAAGCAGGGGGAGACTTTTACTTCATCATTCATTTGAGATATTGATTGAGAAATTCATCTGGATAGTAATGAAAATCATGAAGGATGATGCACCTGTCTAAATTCTGAAAAATAAAGTCCCATATTTGAGGTAGCTACTCTGCTTGTAGAGGTTCTTATGCAAATAACAGAAAGAAATAGGCATTGTGAGTGTGCAAGACACTCGAACTATACCCTCAACCCACAAAATACCAATTTATTCTCATCAATGTAAAGGGGAAAAAATGGCAGCTCAGATATAAGTGTTGTAAGATAAATTAGCTGGATCTCAGTTCATGTCTCCATGTTATCACATATTCATGTGTTCATGTGTTATCACTCACTTTTCAGTTCTGTAAGGACTGGAAACTCCAGAGGAGTGTACAGTTCTCAGTCTCTATGTGGTTTTATTCTACTCAGTTCTGTACCATTCCTGTAAGAACAATTTTTAATTTTTTGTGGTAAGTAGGAATATTTTTTCCCCATCATCCCATCAGTCCACTGCATTCGAGATCTGTTAAAAACAGAACTCCAAGATACAGTAACTGCGTCTCAATGTAAAACAAATAGAAATTCATAGGAGCAACTAGGCTGTGTATATGTTTACAAATCAAAAATACACAAGGTGACAATCAGGAGGTATTGGAAGTTCCTGTGTTTTTCCAGAGCTGTAATGTTTCTGGGATTATTATGGAATTGTTCACAGGAATGGAGCCCTGCAATAGATAGGCACCGACTTTCCAGGAAAGACAGAAAGAAAGGGGAGACCATAGTCAGCTACAGTCAAGAGGCAAAAGATTGGATGAAAGTTTAGGCTGAGGCTAGAAGGAAGGCCAAAAAAGAATGGATGTGCTGGTAGATGTCACCTATAGAAAACTTAGTCAGGAAGAGAAAGTGAAAAAACAAACTTCTTTAAAATATTGGAAGACACTCTTACAGTTCTCACAGGTGAAGTTAACATCTCAGAATTTTCTGGAAGGAATTATAGCATAATACAAATAATTTTAATTTCTAGAGTGTGTTTAGGACAATTTCTTCCTGCAGCTACTAGAGGAGATGCTCTGCAGGACCTGCTATTCACAAATAATGAAGCAGTCAATAATCAATGGCAGGCTTGTCTGTTATGACCATGAGATGATAGAGTTTAAAAATATAGAAGTAAGACAAGTAGCAAAGTAAAGACCCTGGTTTTGCAGATGCTGGACTTTGGCTTGTTCAGTGATCTGATTCAGAAGGATAAAGAAATCAGCACAAAATTTGAGATCAAGTGTATCTGCTGCTGAATGAAGACAGAGAAGATGGAAAGCAGACAGAGAAGATGGAAAAGGTTGAGACACTCAATACCTCAGTCATTTTCATCAGGGTCTGCTCTCAGGTCTCCCAGGTCCCTGGTGATGGCATAACTTAAGGAAAAGAGGTGCTACCCACTGCAGAAAAGAATCAAGGACTGCTGAAGTAAATTTTCATACACATATCTGGAGTTCCAGGAAGAATATATCTGAGAGTGCTGAGCTGTCACTGACTTTGAGGCAATTCTGTCATCTCTGACACACTCCAGTGACTGTTCATGATGATGATAACTAGAGAAAAGTTACACTCTGAGGAAGGATGTTCAAGAAAGCTACAGGCCAGGCCTCGTTCCTGGGAAGACTGTGGAGCAGATCACCACGGAAGCCACCAGTGCCAGACATACAAGCAGAGAGAATGACTGATCAAAGTCACCATTTCTAAGGGCAACTAGCATTTTGAGCTTTAATCTCAATGCAAACCCACATTTGTCATGCAAGTTAACTAAGCCACTTTTCAGTTTCTCACTTTCTTTTTCTGTGTATCAGATTACTCAGGACCCATTGGTGTTTTAAACTGACCTGATTAGTGCTGATAATATGATTTGGCCCTTCAAGAAGGGATCTCAAAACTCTCTCCAGCTTCCTTATCTGAAGGTATATGTCCTTGAGGCACCTTTTGTCTCTTACATTAAATAATGACCTTTATAGAGTTCTGTAATTTGTGGACTTCATTGGTTTAGCACATCTCTTGCTAAAATGTCATTTTAAATTAGTATGTGCACTGTAAGAGCAGCCTCAAATCATTAAGAAATTAATATTCAAAATAATTTCAAAGTTGATAGGAGGTGGTACTCTTGGGTTATAATTTCCTACTCCAGCCAAATGTACGTTGGCATTATAAAAACAGACGGTTTCAAATTTCTGGGGTCATTTCAGACACAAGACCTTTCCCAAGCACCCAACAATTTTATACTGGGTAGTTGTTCAAGATCTGTCACTTGACTTTGAAGCACTGCAGTCATACACAAGTTTTTCCCTTAGACACTTGAGAAGAGTGGGTAGTCATCAGAAAAATTTGGTCCATGTCTGCTTTCACCATGAGTAAGTTTAACATGTGTCTTTTCTGACAAGACTTATGTTTAGGTTCCTGTGAGATGCACTTGCACATCAGCTCCTCCCCTTAAAACAAAAAGGTTCTGCTTTTTCAAAACCAGGTGGGTTGAATCTTGACTGGTCCTGCCTAGAAAGAAACAGTACTGTAATCTCAGTTAAACATTGATTTCTTTCTTCCCAGGAGCACTGTGCTATCCAAGACCTGCTATCGCTTTTCCCTCATGGTAAGAAAATTGTTTATGATACCAATTACATGACACAGATGACATATCAACATTCATCTCATTTGTCTTCTGTTCCAGATCAGCAAGAATTGCAACTCGAAAACAAAGACATAGCAACTTGAAAAGAGTTTAGGGAGATGTTTTAGTTTTTTTCAAAATAAAAATATCTCATAAAATTCAAGTCCAGTGAATCAGAAAGTGTTGTGATGAATGAGTTGACATGGGACATGCTATGCTGTATTTTTGTGGTGGGACTGCTCAAACAGTGCTGTGCAATGAAATGGAATTTACCCACTGCCTTCAGTACTTACAATTGCTAGACACAACAAAGTAAATAAGGAAGAGTGGCAGCTGTCAATTAATTCTGATTTATTTTCAATAATTTTTATTTTCATACTTAATTAGTTTTATAATTCCCTTAATATGCTTGAAAATTACATTTCTCTTTTCAGCCATGCTTAAATAAAATCTGAACCTTTTTTCTATTGAAAGCTACACTCCCTTATTTCTAGTGGATGAGAAGCAAATTTGGCTTTTATGACACACTCCTCCACTTTCCTGAGCAATAAATGTACTTGTTTAGTCACACAACCAAGAACTTGTATTTCATTTTTATAACATAGGTAGACAACTGAGCTAAATTTCTTGTTTTTCAAGTATGACTTTACCTTCTGCATGTGAATTATTAGTTTCCAAACATATTTCATTTCTTAATGTTCTCCTCCAAAGTCTGAATAATGCTGGATCATTCTCTTTAGCACCAACTGAATTTGTTGAGAAGAGATTAGTCAGTCATTAAGAGCCAATTGCAGAATAAATTTTGAGTTATTTTGTACTGGGTCTTATATATGTATTGCCTGGGGTGAAAAATTACTAATATATGAAAATAGAGATATAATTTAATACATATAAACATATACAGAGAATCCAGAGAAGGCCACCAAATTGATTAGAGGGATGAAGCTCCTGTCCTATGAGGAAAGGCTGAGAGAATTGGAATTGCTCAGCCTAGAAATGCAAAGACTCCAGGGTGACCTAATAGCTACCTTCTAGTACCTGAGGGGAGACCACAAGAAAGATGAAGAGAGACTATTTATAAGGGCCTGGAGTGACAGGACAGGGGCAAATGAGTTCAAATTCAAAGTGCGTAGGTCCAGATATTAGGAAGAAATTCTTTCTTGTGAGGGTGGTGAGACACTGGAACAGATTTCCCGGAGAAGCAGTGGCTGCCCCATCCCTGGAAGTGTTCAAGGCCAGGTTGGATGGGGCTCTGAGCAACCTGGTCCAGTGGAAGGTGTCCCTGCCCATGGCAGGGGGTTGGAACAAGCTGATCTTTAAGATCCCTTCTGACCCAAACCATTCTATGATGTACTTAAATAACAATGTGAGTTTAAATTTTGATTTAAACTAATGCCCTATATTCATAATGCTGTAACCCTACAATCAGTTCAGGAGTTCTCCCATTACTTCTAACTTCAAGATTTACCTCTAGCATTGTTTACTGAGGCATATAGAAGTGAAACATTAGTGACAGTCTTCAGAAAAAACGCTATGTATAGCCTGTCATCAGAATGTGCTGGAGGTATGGACACATTCTACCCATTTCATCTTCACTGGGATAGACTAAAAGTAAAAAAAAAAAATTAACCTTGCTTGCTAGTTACAAACACACATGGAGAGCAGACGTTTCCTTTGTATTCCCTGTAGCAATTTTTCTAGGAGTGCAAAAATCCGAGTTGGTTAGTAACAGAGGAAACAAAAAATTCCACCAAGCTTTACCAGATTATAAAACATACAAAAAGATAGTGAAAATCATGGCAAAAGTAGACAACCACAAGAAATACTAGTGAAGTGTAATGCACTCATAATATGAGTGGAATTTAGGATACTTAGAAAATGTTCTTGTTGCAGTAACTACAATTAGAGCACTAAGGATTGGTAGGTTAGCCTGAAATTACTCTGTCTAACCAGGGGAAGAAAATTTCTCTGCAAGAAGAATTAGAGATTTTTTAAACCACAATGATTCTTTAGATTTCAAATAGCTTCACAATTTTTTCTTAGCATGCTGAATCATCACATCTCATTAAATTTCAAGCAAATCTCAGTAACCTGCTAGCAACTCGTGAAAAGAACATACTCCCTCTGGCCATGCCCTGAACAGAATTCCAACAACTGTTGGACCAGTGGGAACACATTTTTGCTGTCTGTGAAGCAAAGCACAAATCACACTCACCACTAGTTCAGAGCCAGCATAAATACCTATCATATCCTGTTCTTTCTGCTACATGGTGATCAGAAAAACACATTCACTTCAGTCACTTTTGTAAGGTATTTGCAGTCACTGAACATCTTCCTGTACTGCCCCATACTTCCCTGGAAGAATAGTGAGGTGAGGATCAGAGATAGGTATATGAGTAGATTTCTTTACAGTTCAGTAACCAGAAACCACCAGAAGTGGTAGGATGGTCAGATAGACTGCACATATCTACTCATCACATTGTTTATTTATGGCTGGGAAATGCCAGATCTTCATTCATTCATGCCCGATCTTCAGTGCTGAATAAAAAGCTGTTCAACTATGCTCTGTAGTCAGACTTCAGTTGATGATTCCATTCACTGCTTATCAAGGAAGAGTCCAGATCCTGCTGAGGAAACAGGCAAACTAAACCCATACATCACCTTTTGTTCTGAGCACAGGATAGCTTCTTTTAGACATAGAATTTACAGGTCAGTGGTACTGGGGTCGGTTCCTTTCTTACATTAATAGGAACTCTCTGAGCCTTATCTAGTCTAAGCAGTCCCAGATCTCTCAGCCTTTCCTCCTATGAGAGATGCTCCAGTCCCTTAATCTTCTTAGCCCCTTTCTGTATTCCCTCCAGCGCATCCATCTCTTCCTTGTAGTATGGAGCTCAGAACTGAACATGGTATTTCAGGTGGGAACCACTATAAGCTTAAAAAAACCTTAGTGTTTTTTAATATTGGAAAGTTGGACATTTTAACCCAGTGAGGGATATTCTACACTTCATATTGCAATACTTGCTTCCAGCATCACTGCAAAACAAGAATTTTGAGACTTTTGTTCTTACACACAAACTAATTGGATTGAAACATACTGATTGAGACTTAGAGCAGTCAAAGAGAACACTGCCACTGACTTAGTTGGGAATGGGATACAGCTGACTAGGCAAATAAGAACAGTAGAAAGAAAGGAGGAAAATCAATCTGATTTGTACATCTTTATTATACTTACAAGAGATCACACATGTAAAACTTGAGAGGCCTTAAAGGTCGTTCCTAGTTCCGACTTCCCAACCATGTTGTCCCCTACCATCCTCTCCACTGCTATCAACTGCTTTAGTACACACAGGCCACTCCCATCCTGTGCCCTTACACTGAACCAAATGGACTCCACTGACCCAAATATTGCCAGGTAACAATAGTTCTGGTAGCCATAATGCTTATTTAAATAATAACATTGACTCAGTTTGAGATTTAACTAATTTTCCATCTGAGGATGGAACAGAGATGCACCAGAGCGTATCTGATTACTCAAGTCAAACAGCGAGGCTAAAGAGGCAAAGCACAGCAGGACTGAATCTGCTGCTGTCAGAATTTGTTTACGCTGTCTGATGATTCAGTCAATGTGGCACTCACAGAGTTCAGTTCACAATTCAAATATATACAAGTAAAACAGTGTAGGTTTAATTCACTCAAGCACATCTGTCATACCATCACATTTCTGCTGCTCTTATGGCCTCCTTAGGCCAGTGTGAAACTTTTGAATGATTCTGTAAATAATTGCTTAGAACATGAGCTAGACATTTTATTTGCTGGGTACTTTCAAACATAATTAGGGATCACAACTGGCTAGAGTTAGCCAAAAGCTCAAGCATATCCACAGAGGAAAAGGCAGATTTAATGACCCCTTAATGCTCTGCTTCACCAGCTATCTACATCACTATATCAAACTGTGACCAAAAAAAAAAATAGACAAATGAAGCCCCCATCCCTATTTAATCCACTAATATGTAAGCATTCCCATTCTTTAGAAGGGATTTTTGTGCTTGTATGACTTGGTGCACTGAAGAGGATGGTATTGAAAATTTCACTTCCGTTGTCATTTATTCCAATCACAGTAGGAATGGTGATGAAATTTCAAATTCAGTTCAGCATTGTGTGCCTGAATATTCACAGGAGACCTGATGTTTTAGAAATCTTAACTTTTTTTTTTCCAGTTATTTTTCTAGGGAAACAGGGTCATGAATTTGAAGCAACTGTGATCCCCTCAGTCTGCAACAGTCACTCAAGTGTTCAGGGGCTTTAAAGCAGTAATAGAAACTGAAGGATATGAAGCAGGGAGCTGTCAACGATTTGATGATCATTGAGGTTTGTCCCTCCTTTACTTATAAAAATTACACATTTCTCTATATGGGTTTCATAATTAGGGATTTTGAAGACCCTGTATCAGTCATCATTTTTTATGTAGTCCAATTATCATATCATACACATTCCTTTACATTCAATTAATACCTTATGCACTGTTCAACAACTCCAGAAAGTAACAGACTTCCATGTTAAATAAACTGGCAAACTGACTCTGGAGTCTTGTAGACTCAGGAAACCCCCATCCATGGTAAACTCTTCCCATACCCCATGTTTACAACTTCACATGGTCCTGGAAAAGCATAAGCAAAAGAACTTACCGAGAGTACTCAGCCACCTCAGTAGTTCAGGCAGCAACAGAGAGGCTAGATTTTTGGTTTTGATCCCTGAGGTAAGTACATGGTGTCTATGAAACTATGAACACATTTGAATGCCTGGTTTTGCACCTCTATCATGGTGCAAAACAAGATCAAGTTCACAAACATTGTGTTTTACGCTCAGTGACAAATCTCTTTCATCAAAGCTCTGGAACAAAATGAAAGCGCAAAACACTTCTGGTAAGATTTCTGAGCAACAGAAAACAGCTGGTTTGTTTTCATAGAGAAACTATTTGAAATAAAGTCTGCCTAAGCACAGCTAAGTTATGCTATGACAGAATATGAAGGAAAATATTTAATAATATTAAGAATATTAAGAATATTAAGAATATTAAGAAATCCTGTCTCTGGAGGTCCAAATGGACATATAATTCAGCAAGTTTATAGTGAGAAGCTGTGGTTAAAAAATGAAGATGGGAGTGCTTAGATGTACATTTAAGAATAATAAGAAAAATAAAGTGATTTAATCTCACAGGTGGGACATCATGAAGTTTATGATTTTAAGAATCAAAACAGACAAAATGACAACACAGGCAACACAACACAACAACCTCTTCAGGAAGAAAGTGAACTTCAGACAACAGACTTCAGCTTTTACTGAGAACAGGAATGGATGGCCAGAAATGGTGATTAGGCAATATAAAATTAAGTCTTAATAATGCTGGGTATTTGATGTGGCGAGTCATCAGGAAGAGGTGGTCCTGCTCCTATGGATACTTTCAGATTAAGTCTGATACACTTTTATGAGCTCCTTACAGCACATTCCATTGAACTCTCCTGCTCCCAAGCAAATAAAAGTTGTTCCATGCCTTTATACCAGCATTCCTTTATAGCTAAGATACAGAAAACAGTACAATAACCTTTATCCAGATCGAAGAACAAATAGATGAGTCTCTGGCTGTCTGATTAAATCCTGATCTATCAAGCAAGGCTAGTTTGGTATTCATGAAGCACTTAGCACCTTGCATATTTGAAGTCTGGAAATATATTCCACAACACTGAGTCATTAATTGTACACTGTGTTGGCTACAGAGGAAAATATTAAAAACAATATACTGTTTTCCCCTAGAAGAATTATATGTTACAGGAAATCCCTCCACTATATATACCTTCCCTCTTAAAATGGATTTTAGCTGTGGTTTGACCTGTTTATTCCAAAGGTTCAGTAATCATACATTTTGATTGCTATAATTTACATACATTTAAGCACTAGCTAACTCTCCAGGAGAAAAATTGCACCAACTCATCTTGAAGAAACTTTTTGTTTTTCTAAATCACAGATGTACTGGCATACAGAGCAACACCATAAAAAACACAGAAAAGAGCTCACTCCTCATCCACATTATACAGCACAATAGGAAATGTATCCTTTTCTTTCCCCCCAAATAAAATATAAAACCACTTAAAAAAATTCAGAAATTACCAGGTTTATCCTGCACTTTCTTCCATTCCTTAAAGGTATCTTTCTCCTATTTATTCTACTACTTTTGGATATATTTAGTCACCATTTAGCAAACCAGCCTAATGCCACCAAATCTGTAGCTCAGTCAGTGGCCTCAGCTGGTAAAGCACCTTCACAAAAAGCTGCTCTAAGATGTCAGACAGGCAGGTATCTTTTAATTTTAAAAAGGGGAAAAACTCAATGAGGGGGAAACGAGTAAATTTTCATATCTAATAATTCCGTTACTCCCTGTAGGAAATCAGGGACCTGAGACACAAAGTGAAGGAGGATTCCAACAGAATTGCAACCTTTGTCTATCTTGCAGGGATGGATAGATGAGAACACACTTAGGATACATGAGAAGAACAGCAAAGAAAACTAGATCTAAAACTGGGTGATGAAAGACACCCAGTTACAGGTAGAAGCAATATAAGCCACAAAATAAACCTACAGTATTTAAAAGGGAAAGAATGCAAAGGCATATCCTGGTCAACCACTTCTGTCAAGAATGGTAAAAAATGACAGAAATTTAAGTTATATTTAAATTGAATGAGCTACAAGATGAGTAATTCATGTAATAATATTTGTAAACAAAAAGAGTCTTTTAGTAAAAATTTCAAAACACAAGTAGAACTCTCCACTTCTCAACCTTAGTGGTGAACCAAAAAATATCCACATGACCTGTGTAGAAAGATAGAAACCCTGTTGAACAATGTACAACTGGGATAATTGTGGTGTAATTGAGTACTAAAGAGAAGGCAACTGGAAAAATAATACAACCTACAAGATAGGAGATGAACTGGAAAGAAATGTTGAGTACTTAGGTGAATAAAGTTGAAGTGCTTATGGTACTATATTCATTCCTTCAGAATTTTGTGACTTTAGGGAAGAGAACACTTCTCA
Source organism: Corvus moneduloides (assembly GCF_009650955.1). Classification (NCBI taxonomy): domain Eukaryota; kingdom Metazoa; phylum Chordata; class Aves; order Passeriformes; family Corvidae; genus Corvus; species Corvus moneduloides. The sequence continues at coordinate 14,231,817 of NC_045477.1, read as the reverse complement.
ATTACTATCTAAGTAACAAAAGCAATGACCAAAGCAAAAGAAAGAACTGGCTGACTGCAGTAAAGAGCTTGTATAGACTGAAATGTTTTTAAAGCTGGGATGTGATATTAATTCTGACCCATGTAAAGGGGCTGTTTGAAGGATTTTAGGCACCACAGTTTGACAAAATTTCAAGGGCTCTGGAAAGACGTCCACTTGAAAAAAAGAGTGGGCATTTGAAGGCAAAGATAGTTTATGGCTGCAGGACCTGAAGCTTCATAATGGAAACACCGTTCCTAAATTCCAAGCAGAGACTAGACAAGGAGGGAGCAAATGCCTTTTGTACTGGAAGCCTGAGGAAACAGATCCCAGAAGACAACAGGGTGATGTGAGAAACAGGACATCTTTCTAAAATTGCCTCATCTATCGAAGTCCTGCAGCTCCCTATTCAACAAGGACCTGTGAGCAGAACTCTTCCAAGCAGAATCTAGTCAATTTGGTTTCATGGCTATGATGAATTCTGTGATCTTATAGAACTTTTGCACTTCACATGAATCAGTCTTAGTCCTTACAATAGAACCTTAGTGAACGATTATTAAAGCTGTTATTGAAAAGAACTATTTCTAGGGTTCAGATCACCCTAAAAATCCTTTGGAGAGGATTTTTACCTTATTTGTAATTATTACTACCCCTTATGCACAAGTGCATTAAATGTAAATGTCAGACAAAAAAACCCCTAAATCTGAAGACAGTTAAAGGACTAGCATTCCTGCACCTGAAAGCTGAGTATGGGAAGATGATAAATATTTTAATTCTTGGTTGGTCTCTTTACTGAACTGATTCTACGTATTTCTCAACTGTGCTTGATTTTCTTTGAATTTTTGTGAGTCTTGTGTATGTCGTACTGACAGCATCTGAGCATTAACAGCGCTAAAGAGAAACCTCAATATAGAAACCGATTGAGGAGGTCCTTATAAAAAAATATACATTTAACACAATTTTTTTATTATATGCCCTATTTGAAGCAACTGACATTGTCAGAAATAGAGCAAAATACAGGGAATACTGTAGCAATTTTAAAATTATCATCCAGATCTTGGAAGAACAGTCTTCATTGGCTTAACAAAGAGAACTGGTTACCCAGTAACCAGTAAGTGAGAAACTACGATGAGAAGAAATAGAAAAGTGCTTTAAAGTTCACAGGAGAATAGATCAAATTTTCTGGTTTATTTACCTTGCCTTTTTACTGAAGCTAGGCAGAATGCTTCACAGTAAAAAAATAGGTTACTTCATCTTCATTAGTCTACTAAAAATTCTGTGATAAAATAACACGAAAATATTTGCAACTCATTAATTCATGGAAGTGTTAATTACTGCTTTATTGAGCATAAATCTATTTAAACTGCTCTATTTCCTAGGAAACACATCTAGGCCAACACTTCCAAGTAAAATACTATCGAAGCAATGAAACATTGCTTAACTTTTGTTCTGTTTTTTCAATTTTACCCACACCTATAAAATTCAACACTCAAAATGCAACTAAGCAAAGAATAAAAGTCAGAGCTTAAAATATATTTTGAGAGATATAACACAAACCTTTAAATATTTGCATAAAGGATTATCTATACAAGCTGTCCCTGGAGGGTATACTGTGAATTCAGAAATTACTTTCAATGTCTTCTGCATTCTGTAGGATATTAGAATTCACATAAAACAGCAGTTTTGCTAGGCTTGAAAACTTTACATTAACATTTCTTCATTTTTTATATGTTTTATGAACGGCAGCAAAGAAAAAACAAACAGCAAAAACAACATAAAAAGTATTGAACAATCATTAAACAACTGAGAAACATTGCGTGTAGACTGTTTTCAAACAATGGTTTACTATTTCTCTTCTTAATATGTCTTGTTCTTACTTCAGGTTTAAGAATTAATAATGGGCTTAATCAAAATCTTCAACAATTCAACACAATTAGTGAGACCATACTATGAGAAAAATGAATTAGTTATAAAATTAGACTATGCAAAGGGTAAAAGTAAAACAAAATTGAAATTCACTTCTCTTTTAGGTGTTCTTAGAATGATGACAAAATTCTTCACTGTCACCACTCAACGTTTATGGACTTTGTATGTTTAAATCAATCAAGAAAAATTTTCAACTCCTCACAGCTTGTTTCCCAGGCACTAAAACCACTACTCTTTATCTTTGACTACTTTTACTATTCAACAACCATGAACAATAATATTAATTAAAAATCATTCAAAGTCTGTAGGTTCTAATGTCAGTTGTAGCAAGATTTTATCTGAATAGAAACCGAGAGACTGTCATTTTCCAGGAGCAAGAACAATGCAATCCAAATATATAAAATGCACATTGAAAAAATTATTTGAAAAATCTAAGGTGAAATTTATATCCATGAATTTTATTCCATCTAATTGTTCATGATTTCCCTCCCCGCTTAATGTACACCAGTTTAAGACACAAACTTATTCCTGATGGATATTTTGGCATTCAGAAGAATTACCACATCACTAAAGAGCCAAACCTGAACACATGCAGGCTTTATTCTTTTACATATAAATCAGATTGGCAATACATGTATGAAGTTGGAATTCTGTGTATCAAGTTCAGCTCCCTCTCTTAATCCTTAAAGACAAAAAAGAAAAGCTATAAAAATTACTTGCTTCATTTAAATATATGGAAGGCAAACGTGCCTAAAGCAAAATACACTATTTAGAGGATCTAGAAAGCTTAGCATAAAAAGATCTCGGCAGTCAAGACAAAGGTAAGTCAAAAAGGAAAAAAAAAGGACAAGTATACAAGATCCTGAAGGGCAAAATATATCTAAATATAACAATTTTAGTACAACATTCTACTTCTCAGTAAAGGAGAATGCAATATTCAGAGAACTCTTCCTTTGAAACCAATGTCAAAAAGAGCTAGATATGAAGTAAAGAAACTCCACTTTTTTCTTCCTCCTGCGACACACCATAACAAACAGAATCCTCAGGACTCTAATAGTTACTAGGAATTGTTTGCCTTTCCAGGTCCTATTCTGAAAAGGTGACCAAACCCTCTGGGTTGTACTGGTTTATGTTATTCTTTGCCTCAGTGCTCCCCAGGACAAATCATTCTGTTTAGCCTTGCTGTGCATACCTAGATCCAATTAAGTTTTCTTACCTTATACACAGAGAACTTTGACTTGAGCAATGTGGTTTTCACATGATTTTGTTCTCCCAGAACATCCTGCTGCCTTTGGTAGCTGCATGATTAGGGATCATTGACCTTGAAATGCTCCTTGGCCTGCAGCTTGGTTCCTTTCAAGGATTTTAGCTGATTCCTGGTGCTCCATAAGGCCCCTCTTGTTCATGAAGTTAAATAGCTTTCAGAAGGTGGCCTGCTGGTTTTCCACTACCTTAGAATCATAACTGATTTTTGCTTGAAGTTTTTTCTTCAGTATCTCTGTGACCTATGAACATCACAGAAATGACATACCTATTTCAAAACTGAAATACAAGCACTCCAAAATCTCATCTTAACTTGAATTTTATACCTGTAAAACACAAATCAGTCTAAAACAAGTACAAAACATATTAAAAGATGAAATACAGTATTTGTAACAGATGGAAAATGATCTTTATATATTTTCTTTAAGAAGTAACAGTTCTCTTGGGTTTTTTTCAGCTTAACACATCTTCAGAGCACTGCAGGGCTTTAGAAGAGATTAGTATTTTCAAAATTTTCCTCCAGATAATGATCAATGCTTCATTAACTGAAAAGATTAAGCTACACATCCCATCAATGATTACTTATTTGACAATGACCAATTAATCAGGAATCAGCTCAATGCTATTAATTGACATTGGAAATTCTCTGCTTCTATAGCAATGTTAAACATCAATCTAATTAAAAAATAAAATGTGGGTATGTTTACAAAAGAATCCTCCCTATCCTCATCAGATACACCATTAGATACATCTAATCACACCATACTCTAGTTATACTAGTGGAATGCTAGAACTGAAAAATAGATTTGAAAAATATTCAAAGGCACACTAGATAATCTTTTTATTTAAGAGTGGAGGCATCAACTTTTTCTTCAAGATAATGTCTGTCCAGTCCAGGGGACATGCCTCTGTGTTTCCCACTGATTCATGTAACTAGATTGGAAAGCTGTGCCCCTTGCTCCCTTGTTCAAACTTCCGTTTCAACTAATACAGGGTCACAATGTCTATTAAGCATATGGAAAATTCTCTCGACCATCTGAAATTATTCAGTGACCTCCATGACATTCAGCTAATCGACACTGCACTTTAATTTCTGTGTCATCTTCATTAATTACAGAGGTCAGTCTTTCTGCTGAAATGACCAAGGTACAGTTTCTTGTGTCTTCAAGAGCAAATTCAATCAGAGACAACAGTGACAATACAGACTTCTATATGCAAATACTACAAAATCAAAAGAAACAAAAAACAATTAACAAACTTTCCTGTGTTTAGCTGACAGAGAAAGAAAAACGCAAGCTCTGTCTTTAAAAGTGTATTTTATTAGTGTGTTAGGTGCTTAGCATAAACTACAGTTCTTTCTTTTTTTTTTTTGGGGGGGTGTATGTTTTTTTACATATCTCATAGCATCGATATAGTTGAAACAATCAAAGTCAAGGCAATACCTGCCTGCTTTGCACATTCCTGTACAGACTTTAATAAATGGTATGCATATCCCAGTGACACCCACAAGACAAGAAACTGAGAAGACATGCCCAAGAAGTGGAAAAAAAGGAAAAGACTGTGTTTCTGAGCAGTGGTGTTAGAACCACTTTCTTGAAATCCCTCAAGACCTGTGACTGCCACCCTACTAAAATATTTTCAGGTGATTAACCCACTTCTCTGCGTGGTCTCCTGCCCACTAATACTTTGCCAAGGAAAAATCTCATAATACTGAGGAAATGACAGAGACCTAAGAAACCAGGGATTCTGGAGAAAGCAGCTGGAGAAAGCACAGCTTAGAAACCCTTCTGCAGACACAATTACTAAATACCATATATGTGGTTCCAACCTGCAAAACCCCCAATGCGTAGAAAAAATTTACCCAGGAGTACAAAATTAATTTCTCCCAGTGGTGCAGCCAAGAGATACTGTACAGTTTGATTGACCATGTGCACAACACCACAGTTACCACAATGGGTAGAGGTTTGCAGTGTACTTCTGGGAATGTTAACATTGGAGGAATGTGGAGATGCTCCCGTCACGCAATACATGCTCATGCATCTGTTTCAATCTGTTGAAAACCACCACACATATCGCTTCTATTTAGAGTCACAGAATCATTTAGGTTAGAAAAGACTTCTAAGATCAAGTCCAATAGTTAACCCAGCGCTGACAAGTTTAAGGTCTTAATCCAATGATGTTTTGGTTAACAATCCTTAGTGCTATACCTTTCCTCCCTCTGGGGAAACTCTGCTAGGGATGCAGCCAGTTCTGCTTTTTTTCCCCTTCAGAGAATAGTTAGCAAAAAATTAAAACTCAAGGTATACTTCAGCCTTTTCTGCCCTGATATAGGGGAAAGTGTGTGCTTATAGCTGAAGAGGTAAACAAAAATATTAATCTGCTAACTTAAAAGAGACTTTATCTTCAATATCAAAACCAAGATTCACATATGGGCTATAAAATTTATAATAAAACTCCCAGCAGAATCAACATGCTCAAAGCAAATCAATTGTTTTTCATTAGTGTAGCTACAGGTGTGAAATCAGGCCAAGACACAGAGGAAGGGATGAGATAAGAACACTTTTTGAGATGCTTTTTTAGATTATCCCTATATTCCTTTAGGATTCTCCTTAACTGCTGTTAGAGGATGCTCAGAGAAACCAGCATTGTCACATGATCTTGACTGCCCTCATCGTGATTTCAGCTCTTCCAAAACACTGTATAAATGCAGGAGAGGGAAGAGGACAGGGTATTACTATGCCTTATTCTTGACTGGAACAATCTGTATAATGAATCTGCCCAAGCACCTGCTATGTGAAACAAGCATGTAAAAATCTTTCTTTCATGATTTATGGCATTTCAGCTGTCTGCTTTTTTACTTATCTTCAACAATCTGACACATTTGCTTGGAATTTATTATTTGTTTCCATTTTGCAATAGTTATTTAGTAGTCTACAGAATACAAATAAACCAGGGGAGATTTGAGGTTCACTGGTAAACAGGAAAGTACATGCATGAAGATGTTAAAATCAGCATGGACTGCACAATCACAAGAGACATTCACAGGCTGACTGGCAGCCAGAAAGAATTGAAGCATTTTTCCCAAATTTCTTATTAGGATAACACTTTAAATTTTTGGTAATTGGAATCCAGGAATGTACAAAGAATAAACCAAACCCAAACTGCAGAGGTACAACCTGGGAAGTACCATATCTAACTCTAGCAACACACAAAAAGAGTAAGTTCTTTCATTGAGTCAAAAAGCAGGAATCTGCTGTCTACTTAAGTTGTTGGATATTTGTTTCCAAAGATTTACCCTTAAATCTTCTAGTATTTAAAAAAAAAAAAAAGTTTACAATTAAATAATACTTTCAGTGTCTTTTGTTCTTTAATTGTTGGTTAGAAAATGGTAATTAATATTATTTGGGTCCATACTACACTTCAATTTCGTATTGTACATCACTATTCTCATAAATTATGATACCTTATAAGCAAATATTTTTAAGTGTCAGCTAGAACCTCATGTTAAGCTTTGAGCTGAGCTTTGAGCAAACTTCAAAACTGAAGCTGGACATGGAAATACAATCCTTGGAATTCCAAAGGCGTATAATTGTGTATTATGTTTATTCAAGCACTACACTATTTTTTATGAATTATAAAACCAAGAGGCAAGTTCCTTATATGTCACATTTCATTTGTAGAATTGTAGCTATTTATATGCTCATTTTCTTTTTTTATGTGTAGTTACTTATATTTTACATGTTGAAAAATATACCTGTTAGAGAAGAGGTTCATATTTGATTGATCAAAATGAATAGAAATAAAAGACAGAAAAGGTCACCACATGTCATATTTGAATAGTCTGGGCAAACTGCACCTGTAATTGAACCAGAGAACCTCCCAGAAACCCATTCATCCCATAACTTAAACTTAAGGCAGACACAGGCTGTTGGTGATCATGGAAGAGTGTTGCTAGGAATCTGAAACCTACAGAGTCTGGTTCATGTCACTGCTGTAACTATTCCCACCACACTAAGCTTCAAAACACATTTCATGTGCATTTGACATCATGATATTTCTAATTCCTCTCCTAAATATTTGGGCAATTTCAAAGTAACTTTGCGAATGGTAACAGAGAAAAGCATCTAATTAAGAAAAACATGTACTCTGTAAACCAAATTGAGTTGACCCCGGAGGGCAGAACAAAACTTTGTTCCCAGTAGATTTTATTCAAATAATTTCATCCTTCTTGCATGCTTTGATCAGCAATATGATAAAAATAGTTATTAAATTATCATCAGTCACTGCATACCAAGCATTCATTTTACAAGCAATGGTGGAGAAGAATAGTAATTACAAAGCAAGCGTATCAGACCATCTGCAAAGTTGTGCAGATGGCTTTTTTACAGTAGTAGAGAAAACATACTTATTTATACTTAGCTATTTTTAAGTACTCGAAAAAAAAAGGCACTCCATTAATACTTACCAGCATGAATGCTGACCCAAAAGGATTCATAAATATTAAGTTTTCCTTCTGACACTTGTACAACCACACTGATTCCAAATATCATGTCCTAATCCACTGGCTTCACTGTTTCTGATCCTGTATAATGCTCTGTAGGCTTAACAACCTTTAACATTTCACAGTTAACATCTTGAAAATTAATGGGAAGAGCAGAGTGAAGCAGGATGAGAGCTAACATCAACAAAAGAATATTTAATTTGCAAATCAGAGCAAAGTGGCACTGCTCCATTTTCAAATATTTTTAGCCCTCAGTATTTAATATATTACAAAAGTGATTTACCCTGTATTTTAAATACAGACTATCTTTAATAATATACACTTTTGTAGGACACTTTTATATAAATAGGATCACATGCAGCCTTACCTAATTCAGAATGAGAAATGAACAGTTATACTAAGTCATAAACTGGAATCAGACCAGCTTCTCTGTAATATTGCTATAAATAATACCATCAGGCCCAATATTTCTCTAGTTTTCAGCTGAAAAGCAGAACGGTGCAGGAAGAAATACAATATTCTTCAATATAAACATTCATGGTAATTTTTTTTTTCTTGACAGAAGTCAGAAACACCTGTTTGATACATTTGTAAAGACACAAAGAGTAAAGACATACTGTCATTTAAATCAACTATTAAAATTCTTGCACTGAGATAGCAACAAGGTACCTCATTGTATCACCCTTGCCCATATTTCTAGGGAATTTGACAGGAGTGGTTACTCAAGCCCATCATGCTCAGCAGAGGATGCAAGATCTGTTGTGACTTAGGATGTACAAACATAGGAGCACAGATTCAGAGAAGACATGCACTATAATGATTTAGAGCAAGGCTTACTGTTGTTTGCCACCTGGAATAACAAAAGAACATTTTGAGAAAAGCTGTGTGTTCTACCATTCTTATTTATGGTAGGCATTGCTTTATGTCTTGAGGGTTCAAAAGAAATTCCGAAGTATTATTTGTACTTAAAGCAGTATTCCAAACACACGCTGGCCCACAGCGCTCCGGGGTTTGACTGACAGGAAGTATACAACTCTCAGCCCAGGATCAATGCAAGGATAAATGAACTCGCTGTACCAAATTTAATATTATGGAACGGGCCTGTGCCTGTGACCTTTCCTTCCTCAGAAGTTCCCACACAGTACAAGACTGTAGCTGAATACTCCTGAGTGCAGGGCACAGGGGAACACACACGAGCTGTATCTCAGCACCACAACTGCCACTTGCTACATTACCCCAGTTCCTGAAGCAGACAAAGCTTTTATTGCACTCGGGCTCCAGCTACTGAACCAAGAACAGCCAAAGCCTCCTTCCATTCCTTTTACTTTCGGAAGAAAGACATTAGTAAAACAGTTTGTGTTCTCATTCCTCCATGCCAGAAGGGAATTCAGATACACTGTCTACACAGTAAGCAGCCTTCAGTGACCAGATAGCCTTGCTCTGGTGGAACCATGCCTGATTTATTTTCAAAGTTACGTATCAATTTAGTGATGGGGTCTTCTTATTTTAATGTTCTTTTTCAAGCAGGTTATTTCACATGTCTTCTCCAAAAGCAATTTATTTTACTCTTTCATCCCCAGTAAGAAAAAGGTCTTTATTTGAGGTTACCATGATTTTGTACTTATTACTAAACATACATTTGTGAGGTTTAGATGTATTGCCTGTAACAGCATCACAGCTTGATGTAAATTAAATTCAAGAGTCTTCTTGTGAGAAAGAAATTGAAAATATACAGCAGCACTGTTGTCCCCCTCAGTATTATCTGAAACTGTGGTAAGTCACTCTACATCATCATCCAGATCACTAATAAACATAGGGCAAAACAGAACCAAAGAAAGGCCATCACAGAACTTTGCTTGATATACTCTTTCAGTCAGAGAGTACTCCAAATTAATTTTTTTATGTAATATTTTTCTCATCTTTCATGAGTTTTAAAACAGAGTATTCATGCTGAACTCTGCATATGTAGCATGTATTGGGGATGGGGTTGTTTTGTTTTCAAAGCTTACAGATGGCCTGAAACATGACCTTCGTCAACAGATTCTATTTTCTGATGTTATTCTCACTATGTTTTTGGACTAAAGTTCAGTTTTGTGATTGTTTCTTCTGGTAATTTACTGAATATTTAAGAGAACAATTTACAACAACGTATTTTCTATCCTTTCTTCTCTGTGTAGGAAAAGATTTCCCTTCCACCCGCCATTTGGTATTTTATTTATCCTTTGCAAAAAAGTCTTGAACACATTGCCAACACCTTTGAGATTTCACAAGTTTGTTAAATGTCTGGGAATGATATTCAACAGGCTCATCCAATTTACAAACCTCTAGCTCACCTAAGCATTTTCTAAATCCTTTTGATTTTTAGTTCAGCTTGGCTTATTGCCAGCATTTGTTCTAATAGGCACCAATAGTAACCTCATTAGTGAAGATCAGAGAAGAACAGCATTAAACACATCAGCCTTCCCCCTCCCATTATCCATGAGCAGAAGTCACATTCTGCACTCCCACACTCTGGCAGTGCCTAATGCTTTGTGATTAATCATCTTACTACTGACGTGCTTTTGGAGCAAATGTGTTGTTTACTTGAGTATGGTTCCTAAATCCATTCTGTGATTTGATCTTCCAGATATTGACCTTGAAATTACAGAAATCAGCAAAGGAGAAGAAAGGGATGACTCACTGTCCCTCATTTACCTTTCTCTTGATAACTTTCTTTCACATGTAAACAGTGAATAGAATTTTAGCAGTGAGATCCCCAATCCTTTTGGCTTAGAGGGATATACTCACCTGCTGAAAACAGTTTTTATACCTTTGCTGTGCTGAAATACATCAATATTTGGTGACCATTTATTTGTAGAGAGCAGTGACACTGTGGAACAGGGAAGTGGCAGATCCCTCATGAGTTAACACATGGAATGCTGAACACTAAACTTGATCAGAGTCAACACTGACGAAGCAAATTTTTGAGGATACAAATTTAAATTAGCCTTTTTGGTGGAAAGAGAGGAATAGTTCTGAGTTTATATTATCAATTGCCTGCAGAGTCACTTCTGACACCCATTCTTTTACAGCATTTTTGTTGCTTTGGGCACAACCGTTGTGTCTAACAAATTATCACAATTCCCTTCACCCACTATTTATCACAGATCTCCTCTGCCTGAGCACTAGAATTAGGCCTCTACTGCCAATCTGACACAGTCTAGCAGCCATGCCAGATACTCTGATAACACATTTTGCACCTTCCCCATTTGCCTGCATTGGCCACAGAGGAGCGCTCTTCATAAATTCCTGGAACAGTCTGCTTGGGACTTATATGCGTGGCACCACAGCTGGTTATTACCCTAATTATCTGCATGACCCTATGCTCACTCACACTCCTCTAACTGTCCTTTCCAGAAACCTTTGGTCTGCAGACAGTCTATATAAAGGTCTGTTCCTTTCATACCATTATTCCTCTCGAGCACCAGAAGCTACGTATGCCTCCTAAAAAGTACAGATTTTTATTCCAAACCTCCATGCTTGACTCTGTTTAGTCTCTTTATATACAAATCCTGGGAGGCTGAGCACAACACACAGCCCATGGTGCAGTTTAGGTGGGAGTGCTGGATTGGAATTCTCTGCAACACAGGGTGAGACATGGAACCTTCTGCAACAGTGGCTGGAGGAGACAGAAAAACAGCCTATTATGAACTTGTTCCCAGAATGGCTCTGTCATGGGTTAGCAAGCATAGTCCCGGAAGGGACGTCCTTGCTAAGGGGTGCTTACAGTTTCCTCTGGGAACTGATAGAACCTATCAGCTGGCCAGTTTGAATATGGACAATTCTCTAAGCCACTTAAAGTTGTGATCACCTCTGTGATCCACATTTAAGAATAGGCAAACTCCCCCTCCAAGCTCTCTCTCGTTTCCGGCGCTGGGACAGGTGGCTGCGGGCCCCGTGTGGGGCCAGTGGGCCCGGCCAGGCCCTGCTTGGGCCAGGCCGGGCCGGGCCACGGCCATCCTGGGTCGATGGACCTGTTCCAGCCGTGGAACCCCCCCCCCACTGCCTTGCCATGGGCAGCCGGAGCGGCTCGGCTCTCCCCCCTCTCCACTGCGATAAGAAACATTCAACATTCCAGCTGCAAAGCTGCAAGGCCGAGGTGAGATTAACCCTTTTTATTGCTGTGAAGAGCTGAAAACCTGAGGGAAGAGAGAGAGGAGATGCTTAAAGCTGAAATTCTGTTGTGAAGCTATGATATATCAGAGTATCCTGTTGTAATTTCATGAAGATATGGGGGGTGGAGTGTTCAACTCGTAAGCAAAAGCACCTGTTCTGAGATAGGCAGATGCTGACGCAGTTGTAATTTCATGAGAAGTTTGGACAGGGAGAGATGGTCCAGATGAGGACTTTTGCTCCAAATGGGAAAGGAGAAAACCTCAGTTCCTAGAGATGCTCCCAGAGATAGTCCTAACGATGAAGATGAGGAAGACCCTTTGCTCCCAGGGAAGGAGAAGGGCCTCTGTTTTTGTTTCTGAACGGCTCAACCTTAAAATTATACCCCAAAAAACTTCAAGAGTGGACCCTCGAAAGCAGTTGCAGGAAAAGCTGCAAGTCGGGGGAAAGGACTCACACGCAGGCAGAGAGACTCCTCTTCCTAAATGGACTGAACGATATTTGGAAGTGGGCGGCTGTCTCGTTGTGATAATGTTTTCATAGCACGAGCAAGAAGAGACTTCTCTTTCTAAATGGACTGAACAAGGTTATTATGGAAGTGGTAAACAGACTGAACATCTTAAGGGTTGTCTTTTCACATTGTCAGTGGGAGAAGGGAGGAAGGTGGGGGGAGGAGGAGAGTTCTGAAGGTGGTATAATTTTTTTTTCTTCTTTTAGGTCTGTTAATAAACTTCTTTATATTCTTTCAAGTTTGGTGCCTGTTTTGCATTTCTCCTAATTCTTATCTCACAGCAGATAAACAGTAATGAGTATTTTGGACCAAACCACTACAGGCTCAAATTAGTACAGTGCTAATGAGGTACCATCCCTGGGATACATTCCGAATAACACTCATGACAAATATGGGTAGATGAAGTACATTTATAATACAACAACTAATTTACAGCAGTACAGCTTTGCAGACTGCACAATGACTCTTAAGGTGTATTTGCTTGGAGGCAAAGACAAGGTTAGACTTTACCCTGAGCATTTTTTCTCTTAGTAAGTTATAACCCAAAGCTTTTCACAATTTTCCTGTATAGCTAGGTCTGATTGTTAAAGCTTTAAATTTCAGAATATCTGGAAGAATTCATTAAAATGATTAATATTCGGAAACAATGGGATTGTTAATTCAACTGCTCTGTTGGAGGTCACAGTTACATACAATTTCTGTTTATATTAAGACAACCACCTACTATAACCTTATAGTTTCATTAACACTTAATGATTAATGACATTTTCTTACAGGAAAGAGCAACCATTTAAAATGTATGTTGCCAATGTATTACTGTTTCTTGCTTACAGTGCTCCAGTATTCTAATTTAGAAACAAACCCCCATGAATTAAGCAAGCAATCACACAGCATTGACAGGAGAGTCAATCTCAAAACCTCATTTCCCTCCCCCCCAAATCTTCAATAAACTCTTGCAAAACATATATATAGATATATATATATATGTATGTATGTATTTGTGCATAGGTAGATGCTAGCATTTTGTTATGAAATAGGAAGGGGAAAACATACAAAAATTCTTTCAGATATTGTTCAGGTCTTTCAATCTTTTTAGTATCTGTATAATTGGTGGATTGTAGTATTAACTGTCCTTAACTCATCAACGTATCTGACTATTTACCTTGTTTTTGCAGTTGACCTAAAACCCTCCACCCCTCTCAGCCTCAAACTTAACATTTTTACTGAATTACCACTTTTTAGAGGAGTATGATGTGTGCAGTATACAAAGCTTTTTCAGAAAAGTTTTCTAAAGATATAACCATGACATACATCAAAGGTTCAAACTGGCCATTGATGGGATGCTGCATACAACAATGTTGTTTTAAATCATCTTCTTCCATTTTGTCACTCTCAAATTTTTAAAAATTTCCAGACATTTGAAAAGTATCCACTAAAAACTACCTAAAAATCAAAAATCTTGAATAGCATTAATTACATTAAATACCACATTTATTTCTTATGCACAGCGAGAATTGCAGAAAAGTCCTACTCCTGGTAATGGAGATACATTGCTGACTGGCTCAGACTCAACTACAAGAGTAGCAGATATTTGCAACATCAAACCCACACATTTCTCTTAGTCAGCAGACAGCTATTCTTTCAGATAATACTGGTACCAGCCTTTCTGAGTCATCTCAATGCTATTCACATGCCGTTTCCCTTGCCTAGAGCACAGTGTAGGAAAAATGCCAGTACGTAAGGAAACAAATCTGTCCATTACAAGGCTGAATCTCACAGAATGCTAAAGTGGCAACACTTTCCACTTGGTTTCAGTTTGGGAAAGATAAGGTAATATGGTGTCATTGTCAGAAAAAAAAAACCACCAATGGTTTGGCTTTGCTTATTTTCACATTTAATTTCGAGTTGTTAAAAAAGTAGAAATTAATCCCTTATTTTCTTGACAAGGTGTAATATCTCTTACAAAAATGTTTTTCTCTTCAGTATCATTATGTCTTATTGTAGAATCATCATCATTGAACTATAGAATGTCCTGGGTTGGAAGGGTCCTTAAAGACCATCTCGTTCCAACCGCCTGCAATGGACAGGGATACCTTTCACTAGACCAGGTGGCTCAGAGTCCCATCCACCCTGTCCTTGAACATTTCTAGGGATGGGGCATCCACAGCTTCTCTCGGAAGCCTGTGCCAGGGCCTGAATACACTCACAGTAAAGAACTTTCCCACAATGGATAATCTAAACCAACTCTCTGTAAAGAAGATTTGTACCAGTTTGAAGCCATTCCCCCTTGTCCTTGTCATTTCAAGCCCTTGTAAACAGACTTCCTCCATCTTTCCTGTAGGCCCCCTTCAGGTACTGGAAGGCCCCAGTTAGGTCACCCCAAAGGTTCCTTTTTCAAGGTGTAACAATCCCAGTTCTCTCAGCCTTTCCTAATAGGAGAGGTGCTCCATCCCTCTAATTAATTTGGTGGCTTTCTGTCTCCCCACTCCAAGAGTTCCATGTCCTTCCTGTGCTGGGACCCCAGAGCTTGACAGCATACTTTGTTGGAGTTCAGAAAACATGAAAAGAACTCTGTATTTATTATTTTTAACTCTAGTTAGAGGATACTGTCATCATGATAATACTGCCTGCAGTTTGAGCTATTGTACTTGCACCAGAATCTGCAGCCTTTAGCCTTTAATCCAGTTCCCGTGTGTGGTACTCTACACTTCTGCATTATGCAAGGAAAATATCTAAGAGCCCTCTTTATACAGTAACTGCTCATGCACACTAAAAATGAGGCTCTACTAAAACAGCTCAACAATCAAAACTTTTACACACCTACTGTTTAATCAATATATCAGCATCAGAGAATGCTGATGCAGTGAACAAGCCATTTGCAATTTTATTAAGTGACAAGTGCCTTTGGCTACATGTTTGAAGGTATATTTTTCTGTCCATTTCACTTTTAAGTATTTGCTTAAATGATCTAAGGGAGGGCTTCTCTTCAAACATTTTTACAAGACTGAAATTATATACTAGGTTTTTGTAGATTAATAAAGTATAGCTTTATGAAAAATAAAATTTATTGCGTGCATGACAACAGCTACTCTTCAAGTTTTTATTATTCTAATATATCACCCATAAGATACACCTTGCTGGACAAAGGAATGTAACCATTAATGTTCACAGAAATTATGCAGAGCAGGTTTAATATTTTATATCCTAGGGATTTTACAATTTGATCATAAATGGAATTTGGAACATAGATATTATTTAGAAACTCAAGATTGCTTTGTGGTTTCTTTAAATATTTTCACCCAAGTACTCAATTTAAAATAAATTAAGCCATAAAACCACACAGAAGAATAGTGCAGTTTTGAATATCAGCAAATAAAAGTTGACTATGTTCTATAAAACAACAGTTGAACTCCTTGCTCTGGATATATTCTTATTCAATAATTTTGTCATAAATCATCCCCTGCTACATGTGCTTGGCAAAAGGCATTACTTGGCTCTAGCAGCTGTATTTCTCATCCTTTTGAGTCATAGGAACTTCTGGAGTTTATTTCAACAAACTGTGATAATGCAAGCACATTTCATAGGTAAAATCTCTTCTGGAACAAACCAGTGGGAAAAGAAGATGACTCAGAGGGATGATATTTAATTAGTATTATCTATGGTAATAACCCATTCCAGGACTAAGCTAGTCATGACAAAGAAAACAGCCTCTCAATCTTAACAAGACTTCAGAGTTTAGCTTTAAATAGTGACTTATCACTGCAAGTTTTGACAAATGCAAATGCAGTGCTGCAAATATATCCTGAGCTGTCCATATAATTCACAGATTTAAATACAATGAATTATTTAATCCACTACTGCCTAGTAAATGGATAATATTATCTTATTACAATCTGCCTGTGCACTGTTTTATATCTACAAACTAGGGCAACTGTAATTACCTAGATAGTAGGTAGACACAGGATTATTTACTGCTGTTCTGAAAAAGGAACGGTTGGAACTACTTTTCTGTCAAATACATTTTTAGCATCTATATAGAGCAGTTTGCCATATTTAAAGTACACTGGAATCCATTAAGTCCATATCTGCTTTTAAGAGAGGAGGGGAGGAAAATATTCCAGTCAAGATCAGCGCAAAAGTTTTACGTCACTTCATCACCAGGCCTGTAAGAAAGACCTAGCGACGGGAACTGTTTTCAATTGATATCTACAATCTAAACTATATGTCAGCTGCATGCCACTGGTAAAGTTTTAAGGTGAAGGTGGGGGATCAGGTCTTTCACTTTCTACTGTTCATATCAAGTCCACAGAATTACGTTCATTTCATGATTATGACTGCACTATATAAACCACTTCCTTCTTTTACATTACTGAATGTAAGACGTAAAGAGTAATCAAAGCTTTCAAAGTTAGAAAACCAAAGTGTTTGCTAACTATCAAGTTCTTATCTCTAAAGGAGATTGTCATGAGAGAAGCACAGAATTGTCAGCTTTCTTTTCCCACTGCAGCTGTATCCAGCCAGGCTGATACTCCAGACTACTCGTACAGTCAAGGAATAGACACAACCTCATCTATTCCTCCAACTCAGAGAAAAAAGGAATGTCCAGACTGTGTAGCACTTACTGCCTGGATGTCTCAGGCTACCCAGGCCAAAAGAAATGCTTCCATCCCTTTAATGTAATGCCATGCTGAAGCATGCAAAAAACATGCAAAACCAGTATACAAAATCTACCCCAACTCCATTTGTGGAATTAAGTTTTCATTCCCAAGGGCTTTGACTGTAAATTGTTAGAAGTAAATTGAGCTAAAAGAATTTCTGAAAAGAACCAGTCAGAAGCATATTAAAACATTGCAGAATAATTTATGTGTGGCAACTGTAATGATGTGATATATCATTTGTGAATATAACAATTTTTTTCATTAGCTTTTTAGAGTTAATTTCAGCAAATGAATTCATATTTAAAGCTCACTGTACTGTACAAAATTGAGCCCTACATCTATGAAGAATATTTGACAACAGTAAAAGAGTTTCTGGGTTTAGTTGACATTTTATGGCTTAAGGTGAAAGAATTAAACAAATGGGAGTTATGCTTGTTTGACATTTTAGATACCCTTCAGTTTATATGCTAAAGCTGTCCTAATTTTTCAGCAACAGAACTGTGCTAGTCTAAATGCTGCTCTCAGAATTGCCAGCCTCTGAGTGGCTTTAGAGCATAGCCACAGTTTTCAATTTTGGGTAGCTATGTTCTTGCTTACATTGTCTGATTTTAATTAGAAAACAGTAATGGGAATATTTTCAGCTGAATACAAACTTCATTGACTATTTTGCTGAAATTAAAGTAACTGATAGTTCCAAATGTGAAACAAAAATAAGGAACCTGGAGTGATTATCTTCTGAAGTAGCTCAATCTGCACAGCACATTTCGCTGACCCTTTTGCCTGACAAGGCAAATCCTTTCTAAAGAATACGAGAAATCACAGGAGCCTTTAGCAAAAACCAAAATTCAACTCAAAAGCATAAATATGTTTTACCTTTAATTTTCCAATAGATTTAAACTGTGTCCTTCTAGACTAGAAGAATACATGCTGATAGGATAAATTAATAGAAAGTAGCACAATAAATGCATTGAATTTGAAAATGTCTAGATTGAACCCTTGAATGTGACACACCTCTTGTGTTGCAACAATATGTAAACAAGCATGTATTAAATGGAGTTTAATTTAATTTCTCCAGGTGGCCATTTTCCAATAATAAAGCAGGAATAATTATTGTTCCTCTATTTTACCATGACTCATGGCATCGCATTAGAAAATAGTCAGAACAAAAGAGATTTTTGAGAATTTGGTAGTGAAATGGGTACTGCAATCTAGTGCAAATGATATATTGAAACACGGACTTAAAAGAAATATAAAGATTTTATTTATAGGCTAGCTGTGTTGAAATTAGTTAGAGTAGGAAGGAATTCAGGCCCAGCTAGAGTTAAGTAAAATAGTTAAGAGAGCTGGACCTGAAATGGTTTTCAAGATGTTAGTAGTTGATTACTGAATAATTGATGATCTGTCATTTGTATGTTTGCTTAGCTGTGCTCAGAATGAGGAACAGAAACATTGATAAGTTGGTCTAGGGAACAAGGACAATTACCAATTTCCTCCCTTTATGGGAACTTGTTCAAAAGTCACACAAGAGGAAACTTAGAGGTCAGTAAAGTAATTAGGATTGTTAAAGTTCGGAAAGGCGAAAAGGTCAAAATGAGGAAGATGAGTTACTTCACCTTTTTTAGGACCACTGACCCAATTCAAGACCACCGACTCAATTCAGAACACACACTACGCATGCTTAATGACATTTAAGCTCATTTCCATACGAAGCGGAGAATGGGAGGTGTTAATGTTATGAATATGCATTTGTATTTTGGATAGTCATAATTTTTTGTAAATAAAAAGCTGTGTGTTTGCTTGGATCGGGGCCCTGCATCTTAGGGAGCTATCCCATGCAGTGCCTGGCGCCAAATAAAACATACACTTTCTAACTCTAAACTGTTAGAGAGTTTTTGTCTGTCTCAGTTGAATATCGATGCTAAATCAATATTCATATTTTAGTAAATCAACACCACAAAAATCCTAAGAAGTCCAAATCTGTAGAAAGCAAATGCTAAGACAGCTTCCTGATTCTCTGAAACACTTTTCCTAAGATTTCCTGAACTAAAAACTCTCATCATACTTGAAGAATGTTCATGGTATAGGGATTTCAGTTATACACAGATGCGTCTGATGCAAACACAGCCAAATTCAAACCATTATGGACTAAATGCTTAAAATGATATATTTTATCATGATCATTTTTACTTAAATTACAGCAAAGAAGACTAATGAAAATCTTGATTCTGAAAGTTGCAATGGGAAAGCTCAACTCAGAGAAAAGAAAGAGCATACTGCTAATATAGCATGTAGTGCATCCTGAGCTATCCATTTTAAAACCCTGGAAGAATTATTGTGGCAAACATCTTACCTAAAGTGACAGGATGTTCTTTTGATTGTTTTTCTGTGTGGATTTGTTGGCTTTTTTTTCATTCTTTTAAAGAGACATACTTTGGTGGCAAGAGACTCCTCAGTTAAACTGCAGTTGCCTACTCTAAATTTGTTGAGCTTAATGAGAGTAAACACAAAGTCTGTTCTACCCTTGGCACCATCAATCAAAGTGTTGGGTCATATCGCATCTAAAGCATCTTGATTGAGAATTCTTTTCCTGCTTACTTACTAAGATGTGCAATGCATGTTAATGCACCTGTGGATGAGGAAAAATAGTGTGATAAACTATGATTTATTTTTCCTGAGATCAACAAAATATCAAAAACTGTGACAAATAAGAGATCTAGTGGGACTCAGAAACATTTTATTAGAAAATCAAAGACCTGTTTACCCTGTCTTCTATAACTTATCACGCTTTTCTCTCTAGACTTCACATCTTTGCAAAGCAACTTCAGAGGTCTAAAAAATGTTTGTAAATTGGTCCATTGAAGCTGAAATTGCACTTACACCACATGTGAGGTTATTTCAGAATCAAGAGAAGTGAGTGCAAATGAAAAATTATTGAGTTGAAAAGCTTCTTTTTCCTTAGAGAAAATCAACTATCAGAAATACCTTTTACTTATATAGCACCTTTATGCGCAGCTATATAAGCAATAGGAATTTTTTATGTATCTTCAATAGTATTCTGGGGTGCATCAGGAATGGCATTGCCAGCAAGTAAGGGAGTGATCCTGGCCCTCTCTTCAGCCCCAGTGAGGCACATCTGGAGTGCTGTGTCCAGTTTTGGGCTCCTCAGGACAAGAGAGGCATGGAGCTCCTGGAGCAGCTCCAGTGGAGGTTACAGAGATGATGAAAGGATGGAGCATCTCTCTTATGAGGAAAGGCTGAGGGGGCTGGGGCTGTTCAGCCTTGAGAAGAGATGACTGAGAGGGGACCCCATCCATGTCTGTCAGTGTCTGCAGGGAGGGGTCAGAGCATGGACCAGGCTCTGCTCAGTGCTGCCCAACAATGGCACAAGAGGCAATGGGAGAAACTGATGCACAGAAAATTCCACCTGAACATGAGGAAGAACTTCTTCCCTGTGCAGGGACCACACACTGGAACAGATCACCCAGAGAGGGTGTGCAGTCTCCCTCACTGGAGACATTCCGGAACTATCTGGACGCAATCCTGTGCCATGTGCTCTGGGATGACACTGCTTGAGCAGGGAGGTTGGGACCAAGATGATCCACTGTGATCTCTTCCAACCTGACCCATTCAGGGATTCTGTGAATTTGGATTTTATTTATACAGCTATCATATCACTCAGTAGAGATATTTAATATTATGGAAACTGAAAAAGCATCAACATGATCCGGTGGACATGAATGCAGTGTGAATGCAAGAGCTGAAGACATTCCCCAAAGAGGAAAATCTAGCAAGAATTCAATTATGATTTTTAAACATAAGAACTTACTCAATGTACTGGATAGATTTTTTTCCCGCTCTAGTAGAAAGCCACACAGATTGAAAAATAGTAGTAAAAAAGATAGAATTCTCTGGCCCCCAAAATTTGGGCGATTGTATTTTCTTTGTCAGAATGCTGACTGTACTAGACTGGACAACATGACACCATTACTTCCCTGACATGCAGATATTTGTTGTCGTAAGTAAAAGACAGTTATTTGGGATCTTGACTGAACTCCTGTGGAACTCACTTTACCTGTGTGTCTTTTAAAGATATAGTTGTGTGACAGAAAAAGTAAAAATCATAGACATTTTCCTTTTTCAAACTGCAATAAGGAAAGGCATAAAAATTAGCTGTCTCTATCTTAAATTACAAAACCATCAAGAGTGTTGTCTCCTACAAAAAGGCTTGAAATTATTACTGATATTCCCAAAATAATTTATTTTAATTGATGGGAAAAAAATGGCCGGACCCATAAAATATATTTTTTCTCTCAAAACAGCACAGTATTTGAGCAAGGAGAATGACTAATACTGTATTGTGAGGGTGCAGAATTATTCAAATTAAATGTACCATTTTTGAGCTATTGGCCTAGAAAATAAATCCAAGAAATAATCATGTGTAATTTCTGAAAAGACAGTGCAGAACTAATTAGCATGAAAAACTGTATGCAGGTTCTTCTCTCTCACTTTACTCCACAGATAACATTGATTTCTACAAAGCAACTTCTGAAACAATACTTTTTTTTTAAGAAGTAAATGAACCTTCTCCTGAGAACATCGTATTATTATATGTTAAATTAGTTATGCATTTTGAATTTATAAGACGTCAGAAACTACATCCACGTATTTTCAGTGATCAAGCTACCAAAATGAGTCTATTTAAACTGAGTTTTTCTTCAGATCACCTTGTTTTCCATACTGCTGTTACTTTCCACATTGCTGTATTATCAGACTGTAATTTTATAAGCATGTTCACACCCATTAATCGTGCACAGCTACAGAATTTTAAGTGGCCAGGTTAGGTTACAGGTATGCATCAGTGCCACAGGACATGCTCAGAAGCCTTGAAGCACAACAAAATACGTCTTAGCCCATGGTTTGAGCACAAATAAAAGTAATATGGACTACCACTGTAAAGTTCTGAGATACCTAATTGGAGACAGTTCAGTAGCTGCAAAAGTATTTACATCTATTCTTTTCAGAAATAAACTGGACATCACAGAATATCCTGATTTTTCATCTCTTATGTACTTATGGCCATGGCCAGATTTTTTTTTTAAAGTTTGCGAATAAAGCCCCTCTCCCCTTTACCAATCAATTAATATTCTGCACTGTTAGCATCTCATTTCTTAAATAATTTCATTTTTTCCTGCCCAAGTTTTGTTGATATAGAAACATAGACTCAAACACACTGTTTCCACTCAGCATAAATACAGCTATCCAGAAAATAGATAAAAACACATACCTTAA
Source organism: Corvus moneduloides (assembly GCF_009650955.1). Lineage (NCBI taxonomy): Eukaryota > Metazoa > Chordata > Aves > Passeriformes > Corvidae > Corvus > Corvus moneduloides. Next base: position 14,209,499 of record NC_045477.1, on the reverse strand, counting down.
TACAAATGAGAAACCAGCATACTGTGTATCTGCACTGGTTGACTGTAAAGTATTATGTAAAGGGAATATTCCTGCAGTATTACACAGCTAATATGTTTTAACCGTATTTCTAAACTGTGTTATGTTCTTATTTTTCTCCAAAGTCTTCTGGGGGAAGCATTAGCATTATTTTTCTAGCATGCTTTAAAGTTTCAGTTCCAGACAGTAAGACAAAACCAAAGACAAATTTATTATTTAAAAAACATTCATCCTATACTACAACAGTAAAAGCCACACTTATATATCTGAAACAAACCATTTAGGACCTGAAAAGGAGTGCAAGCACACAAGAACACAAGTAGATTCTTCTCCAAAAACAGAGCAGAAAAAACATAATGCTCAGAACATAAGATTTTCTCCCATTAACTGAATGACTGAACATATTGTCGCAGAGGAAAATCTTCATTCTCTGCTAGGCTAAAAACCTGCAATACAAGATAATGCAGTTCCAAGATTCCGCCTAATGCCTATTAAAACCCATCAAAATGAGACACCTCTGTAGCTTTTAGCACAGCTGATAAAGTACATGACCTGTTTCAGGCCACACAACAGCCTGACAAAATGGGAGAGTTTGCCAGAGTTCTGCCTCCGTGCACTAACATATGAAGTGACCTATTAAAAGCTAATCATGAAGACTAAGGCCAATGAAATATTCATTATCACTTAAAAATACGCATTCAGTCATAAAAAATCATTATACTACAATTCATTGGTTTTTATATTTCAAAAACAGTACTTACAAGTTCTGCCATTGAAAACACAGAACCAACACAGCACTAATTACAAGCCTCAGAAATGCCCATGGGAAGCAATTTCAGATTTTCCCAAAGACAAAAGGATAAGAATATGCATCTCAGTAACATTATCCAAATTAATGTGGAAAGATTTCTACAATCTGACAGAAAAAAAATGAAAGAGCATTTTCAGAAATTTCAACGACAAGAGCCAAACAATTACTCTGCTATCTGGTTTATATCTCCCAAAGTAATTTTCTTTCAATTGACAGTAAAAGCAAACTTAATGCAAATGTATTTACATCCAGCTCTTAGCCATGAACAGAATCTGAAATTCAAATACAGTGCAAAGAATTTTTCTGCTGAAAAATACACAGAAAATAAATTAAGACACTTTTAGTTATGTGAATATATTTTACCATAATCATTGGTGTTGGTTTCTAAAACTAGCAGCATAGTTTTACCCCAGTAGGTTTGCTTTGCTTTGCTATCAATAATATACAGTACTCTAGCTTCTCCCTGAAAGATCTGCACTCATATCTCTATATTTTCACAATACTACAGAGTGAAGGATTTTTCTTGTTACTTACTATGTTAGAAAAGAAATTCAAGGTTCAACACCAGCTATGCTCAATAAAAGAGTCAGACTCCTTAACAAGCTGTTGGAACAGCAGTTTTATCTCATCAGCTTCTACTCAGAATTCCCAGAAGCTTAAGAGGAAATCTGAATTTCTCACATAGAGTCATAAAGTCAAAGGTTAGAAGTTATTAAATTTAATCTGGGTAGCACTCTAGTCTCTTACGAGAAGGAAAACGTGTGTTCTAAAGTAGGACTATTCCATGGAAACCTTGCATTGGTTCACACATACCTTTGACATTGCTTTCTCTTTACAGGTTATTTTATTTGCTACATCAGTTCACCATCACTTTGTTTATTCTAATTTTTTCTTCTTGAAACTCTATTTAAGTTCATGTATTTAAAAATGAGGTGCAAGACCTTTGGAAGAAAAAGAAAAAACCTTCCCAAAACACTCCTCATTTTAGAAGGTTATAATTTTCCATTCTTTTATCTCATTTTAGTTTCATGTGCATAAATGCAGCCTGTGAGTTGCTTAATAAAGGATCTTGTGAAGCTGGATTACAGTATGCTACACCTGCTTACAGCAGTTATACCAGACAAGAGTTGTGAGAGCAGAGTGTGCTCAGAATTAGAAGCATTTACTGTTGGAATATATGGAAAATAGCAGGTTATGCATGATGCCATTTGGGTCAGCTCATTTTCAGCAGAGCTCTTGCAAGTTACAGTAGAGTATGTTTGCATGCTTAACTAAGTGCATTAACATTTTGTGTTAGATTGGGAACACCCATTTGAACCAAACATCTCTTATCACCTCTCACATGGCCTTGGTTTGCATTGCAGAATAGTCTCAGAGGACAAAATTGCATCCCTTTTGAATTAAGGTAAACTGACATTGTACTTCAGAAGGACTTAAATCTTCAGCTGCTGTTGACAGGACCAGGGCAGAGACAGGCTGAGGTAAATCCCTTGAAACATGCATAAATACATAAATATGCAAATTTTGGGTCTTTAACTCCTCCAGATGCAGCAGAAGGTCTGAGGACATTTCCACTTCTGATGCTGATGAAGGAACCTCAGGTTTGCAGTTACAGGAATCAGGTGATGAATGCTCTGCTCAGCAACAGAGGGGCTCTGTCCCCAGCCAGGCAGAGGAAAGGGAAAGCTAGGCTTACTGGACTGTATGGAACAGATTTCCTGGCACATCAGACCCATGGGAGAATAATGCTTTGGTGGACACTGGTGCACAGTGCAACTTAATGCTATCAGGGTCCATGGGAGCAGAAGCAGCTGGATTTCTGGAGTGACAGGGGATCCCAGCTGGTGAAGTGACCCTAACAGGGAACAAGGGGCAGAAGTCCCCTACTATGGACCAGCCCAGATTTTCTGGGTGTCCTTGTCAGAGACTACCTCAGAAGAGGACACCTCAAGGACCTAAAAATGTGCCAGGGGTATACTTTTGCTGTAGACATCATGAAGATTAGACAGCTGTTTACCTTTCCCAGCCTCTCAGATGATCTGTCTGTAGTGGGCTTGCTGCATGCCAAGGAACAGCAGGTGCCAGTTGCTACCGTGATGGTGCACCAGTGGCAATACTGCAGAATCCAAGTGCCTCTGGTTCCCCTCCATGAGCTTATTCATCAATGGAGAATGAAGAAGTCATCAGCAAGACTTAATCACACTTTAACAGTCCCATACAGCCACTGCAAAAGTCTGATGGAGAGTGCAGACTTCCAGTAAACTATTGTAACCTGCACAAACCACTTTACACAGAGTGCAGCCATACTGGACATGTTAGAACTCAAGTACAAACTGGAGTTAAAGGCAGGTGAGTGATATGCCACACCTGGATGTGATCAATGCTGCTTTCTCTATTTCTTTGGCAGACTGTGGGCCACAGTTTGCTTCCATGCAGAGGGTTGCCCATTACCTGGAATTGGTTGTCCCACAAGTGTAAGTACAGTCCTGCCATTTGCCGTGGATTGATATAGACTGCAGTGGAAGAGGGTGAAGCTGCCCAACACTGATAAAAAAATAATGTGGGACAACACAATGAAAAAAGTGTTTGAGAAAGGATTATTTGGACCCCACCTGCAGTGCTGCATCCAGCTCTGAGGTCCCAGCACAGGAAGGACATGGACCTGTTGGAGCCAGCTCAGAGGAGGCCACCAAGATGATAAGAGGGGTGGAGCAGCTCTGCTATGAGGAAAGCCTGAGAGAATTGAGATTGCTCAGCCAGGAAAAGCGAAAGCTTTGGGGTGACCTAATTGTGGCCTTCCAGTACCTGAAGGGAGCCAACAGGTAAAACACAGAGTGGTTCAGGTTGCCTCAGAAGTACTTATTACCAAAGTACAGCTCTTCTTGGCACCACAAATATCCCTGCTGTCCTGAATGATCAAATGAAGGATCCCTCTACACATCCTGCAGCTGACACTACATAGATCACAGTTGCATGAACATGCTGAAGCAAACATCACATGCTTTCTGTGGTGGAGGTGGCTTCTGGATGTTCAGAAACCTACCCTGTAACCTGTATTGCCACCCAAAATAACCTGAACTTTGAAAAACAAGTTTTATGATGACAAAACACCCCAAAAAGAACTAGATTGGACAATATGAGCCAATTATGAAACTACTTTGTAGGCATCCAGGCCAAGAAACACATTAATTGACTGGGAATATCACATTCCCTGTCATGCACCAGCCACCAGGAAGACAGAACAAGGCAATGTATTATTAAAAATTATACTGTAAGCAATGAGTGCTGAGACATTTAAGCACTGTGATGCAAATTAACTAGAAGTCACATGTCTAGCAAACACTAGAGGATCTTCTTGCCCAAATGAAACCCCTGCATACTGTGGAAGGAACTACGGGTCCCATGGCACCTAAACGGAACTGGATCAGAAACTGTGGGTTACGCCTTCTTTGGGAAAAGGCAAAGACCTTCAAGGGATAGAGTTTTTCCCAAGGACACAAGTGTATTTTCTGGTTAATTCAGGCAGATGTAGTAATCTAATGTGTACCTTCAGGATGCCTAACCTTAGAGGAAAAATAACCCCTGATTTGAGTTTCCATCATAGCTGTACTCCACTGGAAAGCACCACATCAAGAGCCAGTAAAAGCAAAACCAGTAAAAAGACAAGCCTTGTAAGGAACCAAACAGCACTGATCCAACCTGACTTGGCTTCTGCACCCAACAATTCAACACATAACATCATGTCTCCCCTCTCAAATCACCACAACAGACAGACCCCACATCATAGATTACTTTCTTCCCCATCCCACTGGAGTTTTTGGGCAGTGGCAGCATGAACAAGAGACTGGTGACTGCTTCATTGCTGTCTCGTTCAACCCACAGTAGCTACTTGTTTGGTTTGTGGGGTTTTTTTCAAGACAGATTCCTGATATCTTCATTTAGAGTTTATCTTGACAGAGGATGCTGGAAGGATTTTTCTTTGTTCTGGAAATCATGATTTTAGCCAAAGGGAAAGTGGTATGTATTTAAATATGTGTTATTTTGTGCTAATTTACCTTCAAGTCTCACATATATTTACATCCATATATAATTTTCATGTAATCAAGCAGGTTTTGGTTCTTATAGCTCACATCTTCCTTTCTGAATTTAACAAATGAGAATAAAAGTCAGATATAAAAGTCTGTATGCTACCAATACCACTGAAACCTAATTTAATCTTAAATTCCCCTGTAAACATCTGTTCCTAATAAAATATCCACCCTTTAAGCAATTGTAAGATTACCAGGGAGCAAATAAACATCTAAATAATCTTTATTTCATTTTGCCTCCCACTGGAGGTCTCTGGGACATATATTTCCTTCTCTCTTTCTCATTGTTTCTACCCTCTTCTTTCTCTTCCAAATTAGTTCTATCCTGAATGTATGCCTCAAAAAAATGAACTACTTGCCTGAAAACATGCCCTAACTTCCAAACTTGACCAAAGTTATAACAGTTTTTCCTGTAAGCCTGCATCAAGCAACCCTGTAATTAATCATCTCTTTCCTTGAGGGCTGCTGTCACTCAGGATAAATCAGAGAATATGTTTTCTTCTTGTTAAAGCAAACATTTAATTTTCTCCTTATGAAAAAACCTCTAACACTTGAGATTCCTTCTTTCTTATGAAAGGAAACATTTGGACTCTCCATTAGTTTGGGAGTCCAAATTAAGGACTCTGAAGGCACCATATTTTCACCTTCATAGCTGAACTTCCCTGAACAACTTTTGTTTTGCTAAATTGATATTTAAAAGTCTGGTTTTTAGTAAGTATGTATTCCTGTGATAATACAGCTTTTTAGAAGACTAATTTTTGTAGGGGAAAATTGCCATGGGACAGGAAATATTTGACGTTCTTTTGCTTTTTCTCAGAACAAAAGCTGAAACATTTTTCCATGATGGAGAAGATTTTTCTCTCTCCACAAAGCTTTTGCCCTGGCTCTTGAAACCTGACCCATCTTCTGCAAGGATGAAAGCTTCCCTGGTTTTGAGGATAGTTAGCATTTGCTGGACCCCAAGCATTGAAAGGGCTACTGGATTTACCAGCATGTCTCCAAGCTAGTTGGGAGAATCTGACTGGGAGAAAATTCGTTTGGTTACCTATAAACAATTCTCTTTTCTTTAAGCAGTTTGAACCTTACTCTTTCAGGAGATCTGCTGACTTTTACTGTGTAATTGGTTCTGACTTGAACAGAGAACAGACATACGGACTAAACTTTAGCCAAATTAAAGTAGACTAATCCATTATCCTGGAGATGCAGCAGGAGTTGCAGATTCACGTGTGGTAAGATTTTTCCAATGGGGTTTTAAAAGAAGAATCAGGTAATGCAAAAAGTGTAACACATAAAATTCAAAAGAATTTTGTAAAACCACAACAAACTGATGCCAAGAGAAGCCTAAAAGAGCCTATGTCAAATAGAAATGATAACCCTATCACATTATCCCAGGGAAATGTCCTACATACTTAATCTGCTAGTCTTTGATAGCACACTGACACCCTATTCCAATACCAAGGAGAAATGAAATTACTTGCGAGTCTCACCCTAAACTTCAGTTTCCCACATCTTAATCCATCTCACAGTTGTCCTGGTGAGGACACACCTCAAAGCACAAGTTTGTCAAAGACTGAAATGTCACAAGTGCACTGACAGAAATATATGGAGAAATGAGCACACACCTATGATGGTTTTAGACCAGAACTATAACACATAGGTCTGAGAAGCCTTATGTGCTCACTCAGCAGCACATCTGGAGAAAACGAGGCTCAGGGGGGACCTTATCACTCTCTACAACTGCCTGAAGGGAGACTGTAGCCAGGTGGTTGTTGGTCTCTTCTCCCAGGCAACCAGCGACAGAACCAGAGGAAATGGCCTGAGGCTGCACCAGGCGACATTCAGGTTGGACATCAGGAAGAATTTCCTCCTGGTTGTCAAGCATTGGAATGGGTTGCCCAAGGAAGCAGTGGAGTCACCATCTCTGGTTCAAGACATGACTGGACATGGTAATCAGTACTCTGGTCTGGTTGACAGGATGGTGATCGGTCACAGGTTGGATTTGATGATCTTGGAAGTATTTTCTGAGATTCTTTCACCACAGCCTGGTGCTATCTATATTTACATAATTCTGTCTCAAAGAAGGAACTTCCTGCATTTTTTAGAATTTTCACTCCTGAGAAGAACATAACCCTTAAGAAAAGACGTGTCAACACACTAGGAAGACAAAGCAGAGAAAACAGTGTGTTTTCTTTTCAGTGCAGGATTTGGAGCTTCATGGATCAATGAAAGGGGCTGCATGGCACAGCAGCTACAACTGGAAGTAACCTGGAAAATCCCTTCCATGTCATCCCGGCCCAATTAGACTTCAAATTGGTAGGCAGCTCTCAGAGAAGACTTGTCAATAGGCAAAGAATAGTGGTGATACTAAATATCCAGTATTATCTCAAACTACAGATGTTTGGCTTCTGATATTGAACAAACAAGAAAAATAGGGAAAGTCTTGAACAAATAAATATCCCCAATTTTTACATTAATCTTTAGGAATGAATTCAGTAATACATATGATTTACATTCTGTTGTGGTTTAGCACAGCTTGGGTTTTAGTTAAGGGGGAATCCACCAGCCACAGAAGTGATTCTTTTGCAAGGGGATGCTTACAGCTTTCTCCAGACCCAACAGAACCAATCAACTGGCTAGTTTGAATATTGAAAACTCTGTCAAGCCACTTAAGAAGCTTGACACGCCTCTATGAATACCACATTTTAGTATGAACAAATGCCGGGAAAGCTCTCTTGCTTCCGGCCTTTGGACATGTAACTGGGCCCTGCCCGTGCGGCCAGGCCGGCCCCCCCCCAGTGCAGCCGAAATTAATCTGAGGCCACCACCTGGCAGATAAGTGAATTCTAGCTGCAAGGCCCAGGTGAGATTAACCCTTTTAGTGCTGTAAGATTCCTTGGAACAGATGAAGCCTGCAGACATTAAACCTGTCCCAACTAAGACAAAAAGGAAAGGTGAAGGCATAGGAAGAAAATGCCATAGAGACACCAAAGTCAGTGAAGAAGGAAGATCTGAAATCCCGAGAGAGGAGAAAGAGGAGACGCCTCAAACTTTGAAGCTGAAATTCTTTTGTAAGGCTATGGTAATGGACTATGATACCTCAGAGTACCCTTTGTAATTTAGTGAAAAGCATGGGGAGATGGAGCCTTCAAATGGCAACCATGAGCAAAGGCACATGTGCTGAAACAAGCAAATGTTGAAGTAGCTGTGATCTGGTGAGAAGCTTGAACAGAGAGATGAAAGTGATGAAGACCCTTGCTCCCAAGGGAAGATGATGTTCCCAGAGATGAAGATGATCCCGGAGATAGATGAAGAGAACCTTTGCTTCTGAACAGCTCATCCTTAAAATGGCACCCCGTTAGCTAAAGATTGAACCCTCGAAAACAATTGTGGGGAAAGCTGTAAGTCGAGGGAAGGGACTTTCACATGCGAGCAGAGAACCATCCCAGGCAGCTGTCTTGCTGTGGCATTGAAGCTGCAAGAGAACTGTTTCTTGTGGAGATGTCTCCATGGCATCAGCAAACAAGAATCCTCTCCCTAAGTGAACTGACGGAAGACTAGTATAGAGGTGGTAAACTGACTGGAAAAATCCCAAGTTTTTTCTCTTTACGTTGTCAGTGGGAGAAAGGAGGAGAGGTGGGGAGAGGAGAAGTGTTCTGAAGGTTTATTTTAGTTTTTTTTTTCTTTTAGTTCAGTTAATAAACTTCTTTATATTCTTTAAAGTTTTGTGCCTGCTTTGCTTTCTCCTAATTCTTATCTCACAGAAGGAAAATAAGTAAGTAATGGATTTCGAACTAAACCACTACACATTCCATAGTCCCTATTTATGTAACAAAGATTAGTCAGCAAGATCTATTCACAGTAAAGTGACTTGTTATTCTCTATTTCATGTTTATTTTGCCAGATGATCAGAAAACATTAAATGCAGGTAATTCAACTTTGGTTCCCAGAATTTTAAATTCTCACCATAGCCTTGATCAGCCCTCCTAAGTTATAAAAATCACATCTGTTTTCAATTTAGGATTTTGTAAGAAAAAACACAGTATGAAGCACAGAAATTTTCAGTCTAATAATTCACCCTTAAATTACTACATTTTACTAAACAAAGATCTATGTACAGTAATATTCCATTTATTTGCTATAACCAAGAAAAAACAGATCATTAAACCAAGAATTCCTGGGGCAAGATACTAACAAAGATTGTGTGGCGCTTTTGAAGAAATAGCTCTTCTTCTACAATCAACAGTTATATTAACATATGTTCAACTTCAATCCAAGTAATTGCAGCATAAGCAACAAAACTACTTGCATACTTAAATCAGACCTGCGTATGTAGTTATATATTCAGTTGTGTAAACATCTAAACCAGGACTCTGTTAAAATTCAATTCTCTATTTTAGTTTGAGTTAGTTGGGGTTTATGTTTGGTTTTGCTGTGTTTTGATTTTTTTACAAGAGTTCTGCTTTTATTTTATCACTCAAAAGCACTTGGTTTCACCAGGGATTAGTTTTCCTCCCCAAACACCAGTCAGGAAAGACCCGAGCAACTGCACATACTTCTCCCCCTCTCTCCAGCACAGAGAAGCTCAGGGCACGGTTTGTGAAAAGCCCAGATCTTTCTACCTGTTGAAATGTTTTAGAGGAATTACCTGTTGAGGTGGATCAGCCTGCTCTCGGGCTGAAACCATCAAATGTCAGTCAAACCAGGGCCATCCACTGGGTGGATTTCCCCACCCAGGACAGCGGATCGGAAGGCGGACCAGACAAGATCATTGAGGTCTAGGTTACCTCCCCCTGGGTGGCTCCCAATCTTAAGTTACCTCCCCCTGTTCCAGAAAGTTCTCCGTTTTTTAGTTATTAATTGGTTCCCTGTTATGACTCCTGCCTCCCTGTTTTCCCCATCTGTTCTGAAAAATTGTATCCTCCCCTCTGCTTGTACCCCATTGGTTGTTTTCTCTTTCCCTGCTTTGCTCCACCCCCCATAAAGGGGCTAGCCTGCATCCTCTCTGGGCTTCGCTGGTCCCTGGACTCTCCTGCAAATAAACCTGTTGGAACTCACACCAGAAGCCCCTCCCGCCTTCTTTGCCTCCGGGCAAACGCCAGCCTGATCATCGGCTGCCCGACGAGCTTCCTCTGAGGAGGAGCCAGCGCACGCATCCATCTCGCGCCTATTCCACTGAGCCGTCCAGGGAGGATGTTGTGGAGGCCAACGCTGTGTCCCCTCTGCCCGAGGGCACGCCGGGGCTTGTGATTACAAGCCCGTGGTTGCGTTAATTACCCTCCTCAACCAGTTTAGTTGGACCTCAAATGTTGCACAGTGAAAAGCTGCTGCATGCTTAGCAGCTGAATGCATTTGAGTCACTACGGAGAAAGACCACACAGATACTATGCTGAAAATAAAATGCACCTGTTCAGAGTGCTCCTACATGGTAACTTTGCTCTTATCCACAGAGGGAGTCATAGATTTCCTAAGAACCTGACAATTACACTGCCTGGACCAGCCACCAGTGGCATGTCAACAACAGTCCTACTGCAGCTATCAAGTGTCATGATAACAGCAAGTTATGGTGAAGTGAGGAAAACCAGTAAGCGACTACTGCAGGCTGTAAAGGTTCTTAAAAGAAGTGCAAATATTATCAGTGATTAAAATTACTCTCAATTAAGGGAATATATTTTCTATACAACATGAATAACTATTCTACTATGTTCTAATTATCACAGAATCATAGAATGGTGTGGGTTTGAAGGGACCTTAAAGATCAACTAGTTCCAAGTCCCTGCCATTGGATGAGGTTGTTCAGAGCTCGCTCCAACCTGGACTTGAACATTTCCAGGGATGGGGCAGCCACAATTTCTCTGGGCAGCCTGTGCCAGGGCCTCAATATTATTAATTTATAATTAATATTATCAATATTCTCACAGGAAATAACTTTTTCCTGATACCTAATCTAAGCTTTCTTTCTGTCAGTTTGAAGCCATTCCCCCTTGTCCTGTCACTGCAGGCCCTTGGAAATAATCTTGTTCCATCTTTCTTGTGAGCTCCCTTCAGGTACTGAAAGGCCACAATTAGGTCACCCCAAAGCCTTCCCTTCTCCAGGCTGAGCAATCCCACTTCTCTCAGCCTTTCCTCATGCTCCATCCCTCTGATCACCTTGGTGGCCTCCTCTGGGCTGGCTCCAACAGGTCCCTGTCCTTCCTATGCTGGGACCCCAGAGCTGGATGCAGCACTGCAGGTGGGGTCTCATCAGAGAGGGGCAGAGGGGCAGAATCTCCTCCCTACCCTGCTGCCCACGGGGCTTTGGATGCAGCCCAGCATATAGGGAGAAAATTTAGGAGACCAATATGGCTAAAGCAGGAAATTCATGACAGACACGTGGCATAAAAAATGCTATTATGCAGACGGAATTCAGGCTCCCAGTGTACATTCCTGGCTGATATCCAGCCTCTCGTGATTTATGTAACAGGCTTTATATCAGAAATAATAAAATTTATACATCACAAAAGATCACTAGTAAATATGTAGTATACATTTTCAGTAAATCAAAGCAACTATTTTGTTTTCAAATCTCTGACTGAGATGTGTTGGGAGAGTTTGCATGACTAGAAAGCTGTGATGGACAGACCTCAGCTCCACAGGAGAGAAGGGCTAGGGAGACCAGGGAAGGGAGTTGCCGTCTGTGCACAAGAGCAGTGTGGATTCAGGGAGCTTTTCAATGGGATGGGACACAATCTTGTTGAAAGCTGATGGGTTAGGATCAGGTAAGTTATAGAGGGTGACATCCTGGTGAAAATCTGCCACAGACTCCCTGATCAAGGTGAGGTAGCAGGTAAAACCTGTAAAGAGCTTGAGGAAATCTCTGTGTCACAGACCCTTGTTCACGCAAGAAGCTTTGACGTCCCTAATGTTTGCTGGGAATGCCACATGACAGGACACAAGAAGTCATGAAGGAGGATGTCAGTGGGTAACTGTCACATCCCAGGGATACACGATCTGGATGAAAAAGCCAAAGATGATACAAACCTCGATCTGCTACTCACTAAACAAGAAAGAAACAAGTAGGGCATGTGGCAATCAGTGGTAATCTTGGTAGTACCGTAGCAACCCATGGCTAAAGGCACATAGCAGAACACAAAACCTTGACTTCAATAGAACAGATATCACTTTACTGAGAGAGTGGGGAAATAGGATCCATGTGCAGCTTCAAACAGCAAAAGAACTCAAGAAAGCTGGCTAATCTTTGAAGACCTCCAAGCACAAGGGACAGTTCCTCCTCATGCTGGAGAAATCAAGGAGAAAATTTAGGAGACCAATATGGCTAAAGCAGGAAATTCATGACAGACATGTGCCATAAAAAAATGCTATTATGCAGATGGAATTCAAGAATACCACTCAGACATTTAGTGAACCGGTTAGCAAAATTAAAACTCTTCTGCAGCTGAGATTCCCAATGCACATTAAGGGCCACAAGAAGTGCATCTACTGCTACAGAAGTATTAAAAGTCTGAGCAAGGAAAGTGTGAGCCCATTGCCATGTGAGGCAAATGATTTAGTACGAGACAGATTAAGGAATAGGGACTTTATGCATTCTTTGCCTCAGTCCTCAACAGTAAGGTCTCATAAGCCTCTATGTTTAGTGAAAGTTTAGGGAAGGAAAGTACCAGGAATGGATGGGAATTGACTCAGGGATCATTTGAGAAATCTTGGCCTATAGCAACCCATGGATTCAGATGAGCCATGTTCAAGCATGTTAAAGATCACCGCTGCCCTCACGAAGTGACTCTATCTTCTTTCAAAGTTTGTGGACATTAGGGAAGACCCTGATCTAGTGATAGAAAGCTAAGTGATAGTGATACAAATAATTCTGCTTCCAAACTGTTCTATTTGGTGACGTGAGGGCAAGGTCTCCATAATCACCTAAGGAAGTCTGGCCTTTTGCAGATGTTGGAACACAAGAACACATTAAGACTGACAAAACCAGTGAAATAACCATTATTGTAGGAATTGTATCTTCTGTTTACCGTAGTGGCAACTGAGAAAATCAGGACAATAAAACAAATGCTAATACAGTGTTTTAAAATTCCTTTGGCATTTAATGAGGTTTTTTACAGTTGAAGCAAAAGCTCTTAGTCTTGAACTAGTCTTCCACATCTAATTCACTATTAATTTTCAATTTAAACACAAGCAGCTTGTGTATCAATAATGCAATGAAAAATGGAAGTGACAAGCTGCTATTAATGGAATTTACAGGCCTAAAACAATAATGACAAATTAATCCGGTCTCTTCTACAGACCATACATTTCCAGATTCACAGCTGAAGAATCCCACTTGGTTTCCATAAATGAAATATTAATATTTAGAATAAGACTATAAACTCAGATGTAAGTGTGCATTTAAGTTTACAGTATTCACATTTCAGAGTATGAACTAATAAATGCAGCTTTAAAGGAAAATTATTGATAGAAATACTTTCAGTGCTACCTTGCAAATGGAAGGTTTAAGGTAAATTTTATGGAACTGGAAAGAGGCAGAAGTTGACTGTAAAATATCTCACTGTAGGGTATTTAAACATTTCAAGAAAGAAAGTTTCTCTCTTTCCCAGAGCTAAATGTAGAAGGCTGACTTTTAGAAAGGTTAATAACACCCAATGGCATGCCTTTATCCTTATATATAAAATATGAGGATGACCAATTGTGATGGAAAGAACAAACATCGGCAGCCATCCTTTAAGGACACAGACCCTTCAGGACTCTCCCACCACTGTGACGAGATCTGCTTTTAAATCTGTCTCAAAGGAAAACTGACAAGGTGCACACATGCCAATGTGTGTTACAAATACTGGCAAAGGCACTGAGTGTTAAGAGAAGCTGCTGACAAATTAATCTCATTTGATAACCGTAGGTTTTTGAGGTGATGGAGCTGGTACTTTCCTGCACTAATCACCTTAAAGGTCTCAAGATACTTACTTATATCCTTAAGTTCATGTTCTCTCAAGAATTATTCTTCCACTAGCTGACATCCTTCTACATCCTTTCTGAAACCTTTAAGTAAATGAGGTTTTATGGATTTCATATTACAGCATCATATTTTATCACAAATCACAGCCCACGGAAGTTCCACAGTATATAACAGTATAAAAGGCATCAGAGATTTCACCAAGTTTTCTTTTAACTTCACTCTTCTCATTTAGTCTTCTACTCTGCTAAACAAGGGAGTGGAGACACTTTGAGGTAACCAAATAGCGCAGAACTTAGCACTCTATTCATGCACCATCTGTTTTAATCAATCTTAGAATCTAAAACACAGGCTAAATGACAGCCAAAAAAAAAAAAATAGATTAATTATTTGCTAGAGAGTTTCCACAAAACAGTCTTGTTATACTCTACTGTCGTAAGTCAAAACACCTCCAGCTTATATCTGTTATATGTAAACAGCAACAGCAATACAAGTAGCAATAATTACTCCTACAACAGGATGGGTTTCTTTCCTCCTAAAAATTGCCTGGATTCTAGATTTAGTCAAAATGCTGCTCTAAAGCAAGGATAGTCCTGACCCAGCATTTCAAAATGACCCAGCATGTTCGTATCATCAACAGGACATGCACCACATATTTCAGAGAACAGTAGGATGACAATATCTTTGAACTGATAACCAGGCTGAAGACTGGACATGCCTGGACCTCACACTGGTGACAGGTTTGTATGAAAGAATTTATAGCCAAAGGTGACAATGTACTCCACCCACAAGGAAAAAATAACAAAGCAATCCTTCTTAACTACTTCCAGTTTGTAGGCATTTAACTTGGCCTTGCCTTTTAAAAGGAAAAGGAGGTATACTAAACAAAATTTAATACAAACAAGCTGAATTTATTTGGTTTATTTGTCCTCCTCCACTGGTGATATATGCAAGACCACAGGCTAGCTCAAAGTGCCCTAACTCTCATTATTATGTCCTTCTTTAAAACAGGGAACAGGGTCTCAGGGTCTCTCTCTCGATTTCAAAGATCAACTGCTCACTAAACAGAAGTGCTTAGGTGCTTTGGCTCTCCCCCTTGACAAATTTCCTTTCCAAAAATCTGGAGCAGGACTATAAACTTAGAGCTGCTCTCACCCATGTTTTCTATAAAAAGATAAGCTGAAATAAAATGAAAGCTGGAAGTCTCATGTCTGTATCTGTCTAATTTGGTGTCATAATTCTTTCTACATGTATCTTTGCTGCTGCCACTTCCTGATGTGCACCCTTTACTTACTTTGGAAAACTGTCCCTCTTTCACTATTGTCAATACTGGAGAAATCAAGATCACTGACAAACAAATAAAAAATTAACACCATGTCTCTGATTGCGTTGTGTTTTTAAGTTTTGTGATTAAAAGAACTATTTTACCACAGTCTTAAAACACTGTAGCATCTTGTTAAATACTTTGAAAAGAAAAAATGCTCTTCTATTTATACTACATATCAACCAATTAGAAAATCTGTGTTCTTGGAGTGGATGTATTTTTTTTTTAATGTGATGTGATGTGATTTCAGGTTCCAATTTCTTAGGTGACATAATACTTCATAATCTCCAGAGATTATGAGCAGGCATGCTTTAAAAAGCAGAACCACTACAGATTTTTAATGACTATTTAGTTTTGAAAAGGTACACTGGACCATAGCCATTATTGCTGGTTCTGCTATCAATGTGCTCTGACATACTCTTACACAATTTTTAAAGTCTTGTTTCCTCACTTTCCAATTTGCAAAAATTAGTCTTTTAGTATTTAGCTTCTTCATATGGTGGTATGAAAATTAATAAGTGTTTGACAAGCTATTGCTATTTTTGTTGAGCTCCTTTACAGCCTAGTGCACACAAGAACCTATCAGGAACATGTATTTGCTCACCATTGCTATTTACCATAAGGAAAATATATTATTGGCAAGCACAGATGTCACTCTGAGGCACAGGTGATACGAAAAATTTAGTGGCAGTCATTACAGCTGTCATAGGACACAAAATATCTTCCTATCAATTCATTAAATGACACAGGATTAGTCTGATATATTATTCGCTTACCAAACAAATTTGATCGGTAAAATCTCAATTTCTCAATAATTTTTATGCAGAGACGCCCTTGTGGTCATGTAGAATTTTCTGCAAGACAGCAGTGGAGGCAAGCATCCTTAAGTATACACAATTTCCTCACCTGAAGCTACATGCAAGAAATGCTTACATTTCTCACAGTATATCTGTGTATCTTGATTTTTCAGCTGAGAAATACAAGGTCTTAAGGAAGGAAATTTGTGGTTAGGATCTTGAGGTCTGAGCTGCTCCAGCAGTTCCCAAATATCAGTTCTCTTCACTGCAGAACTATAAACCCCTTTTTCCCCTGCAAAGGTTGAAAACAAGTAATTTTCAAAGTAGCCATATCATTTACTTTTTCTGCTTCAGTAGAAGTGCACTGCTACCTGGTGGGTTTGGGGATTTGTTTGCTTGTGTTTAACACTAAAATTGAATATATTTAAACTGAATCATTTATCCTTTTGTTTTTCTTCTATGACCAAAAATAGGAACTGCACATGCAGTGCAAGGGAAGCTCCGTTTCCAGTCTCATTTCTAACCTATGACATTTCCCCAATTACTGTTTCAATTAAATATGGTGTACTCAAGTTGGGCATTCAAATAAATGGAATATAATGAAATGCTGGGTTACTCATTATGTTAACCTCATTAGAATGAGGTTAATGTAGTGATAAATAGATTGAGCTGTCTTTAACTGATGACAAACTAAAAATGGAGCACTAAAGAACTCCCACCACTAATTTAAATAATAACCCAATTTCCATTTTCTAATGAATTTAATATGATATGAATGCTGTATCTTGCTTTCAGTTAAACTCAACTGTATTTCTCTTAACTAATTTTAAATACAATTAGATGTTTTCTTATCATGAGGTGAATGCAGTTATGTTTACCTTTTATCTAATCATTTAACATAATCATGTTCTGTATAAACTACACAGTGAGTCAATTCTCTAAAATAAGGAGGTTTATTATTCACAGCTTCACTCATAAACAGAAGAGAAACCTGTAATTCTGATCAACAAGGACTAGAAAAGGGAAAAGACTCTTGTCACCAAGAGACAATTTTGTTCATGATGAAATCCACGTATGTTCTTCTAAATCCAGTGATAAATACCTCAGTTCAATAATAAGATACACTAAAACACTGCATGGCACTAACAAGAAAACAGATGGAGTTCTTCTACGGAGCCAGGGATGCAGACTGCTAGAGGCAGACCACTCTTTCCTTAAGGTAAATTCCCCAAGTAGATACCTTCTAGTATGGAATACATTTGACCATCAGTGTTCAGTGGATTACTCCCATTGCATTCTTCTTGCACAACATCAGTAGTTTTGGTCTTCACTGTTTATTTATTAATTTTTATACATTTTCCTGCATCTAGTTCTATAAAGATCTGTTCCTGTTTATAGTGTGAGATGGTTAAGTGTGCCAAAGCAAATAAGGAAATAAACACCTATTGCATGTGATTAGAAAGCTTGTTTGGAAGATTTGTAGAAGATCAGAAGATTTTTGGAAGTGAGGTAACCCTTAGATATACGAATAAATAATTACTAATCACCAACGAAGCTGCAATGTAAGGATATAAAGATGTTCTCTTTTCTCCTCAAACTTACGTAGATCAGCTTGGTGCTATGACAACTCCCCTGCTTGTACAAGGCTTGTCTTCACATTTTGAGTTGGCCCCAAGATGCCACTTGCAGCACTCCAAGTGGCAAGGTCAGATGTCCTAATGATTAATTCCATTGAATCCTATCAAGTTCACTCGAGAGAACTGGATCCTTGCCAGTAATGCCATCTGCAGCTTCAGCCCCATAAGTTCCCAAAGTAAAAGCAGACTTGGACTGAGTCTACATCATCAATCAAAAGGCATTATTTTTCATTTTGAAATCACTATAGCCCTTACATTTAAAGGCCAAATCTGAGACTGAGAACACTTGATTCTGCCACTTATGTGCATGAACAACAAAAATCCAAACTCCTTCATAGGTCTAAAGTTTTCTTTAAAGATTTCTGAAGTATGAATTGGGGAAAAAAAAAGGGATAACAACAACAAAAAAAAGCTACTATAATTAAATGTTTCTATTAAACACTATAAATGGCAAATTTAAAAACCATATAGCCACAGGTGTATCTATTTAACTGAAATGACAGAAATCCTCCTTTTCAGAATTTTGCATGCTAATCCCAGAGTTGAGATATCAAATTGCTACATAAAAAAAGACAGTCTTAAATTCACTGCAAAGACTAAATCATTTGATATCAATGTGCACAGAATTGGAACATTGGAAAATAATTAAATGGCTGGCAATGTAAATTTAATCAGTGTCAGTTAAGTGGCCTCATGGCAAAGGAGTCGTCAAAGTCCAATCGGATGTAGTGTCTGACCCACAAGGATTTAATTGATTAGTCATGCTTAAGACTGACTTGACAATTCTGAATATAGCCACTGACGATCATGTTTTTCTGTTTGGTAAATTTCAGAGAGATTAAGAGGTTTTATCAGGACCATAAAAACCAAACCCAAACCCAGACCAATCCACAAATTCTTCACCTGTGGTGCTGGTTGCAGAGGAAGTTACAGTTTCATGAAGGTGGCTGTCTTGCTTTGAGACAAGTTTAGGGGGAGATGTCGTGTAAGGAACGTCTCCTGGTAGGAAGGCAGGTTTCAGCACTCCCTCCCCCACCAATACAAAAGGAATTTCTTGGATGAAAGTGAAAAAACCTATTTCTTTAGCAAGCAGAGTGCCCGCAAGGCACAGGAAACAAATGAGTAATGTTAGATACTAAACCTCCTCGATGCAGAGAAAGGTGGTGGATTCAAAGTTCTTTTCTGTAGCTGGCTTGGCCCCTCCCGAGTTCCGAGGCCAGGATGCAGTTTCCCCGCAGCCTCCCTGCCAGTCCGCAGGGTCCGATGATCTGGTTCTCGGATTGCAGCTAAGCTGAACAGTTCCAGAAGAAAAAGAAGAAGTTCCGGAGGATTTCAGTGTGCCAGTATGGGAACATTTCTTGCCTCAGCTAACAGGCTGGCTAAAAGCACGAAGGTGCTCCCTCAGCTCTGCAGCGGTGAGAACGCGGGGGAGTGTGTGTGAGTCCTTGAACACAAACTGCACTGAAGAATTCACTCGGCTTCTCTCCCTCCTCTCCTGCACCCAGTTTAAAGCTGGGGGACCCATTTCTGGGCAATAAGCAGTCAATGGAAATACAGCATTATCATAAAATCACTCGAAGACAGTAGCTAAACAAGAATAAGGTTACCTTGTCTTATCAGAGGAAACAAAGGACTCCTGCTGGAGTCAGTGGGAAGAATTATACACTTGTTTTCCCCAATGATAAAAAACAGTGATAGTATTAGAGCTTGGTTAATAATTCTACTAGCCTTGCATTTGCTACATGTATATAACTCATGAAAATAAAGTCTGCATGGCTTCAAATGCCAGGAAAGTAATCATTTTCATAGTTGGACACATTTTTTTGATGTCTGAACATTTCCATGAAGCCTGTGCACCAAATCTGAACTGCTGAGTGCATGATGCACTTGCTCTTTTATGCCAGATCTGATTTTAAGCCTCCATAAAAGTGCTACCACATACTTCATGGAACAGCAAAATACATTAGCAACAGCAACTAAAAGGGCTAAGTGCTATTTACATCTGACTTCTGTTCCCCATCGATAAGATAGTTGCCAGAAAACAGCAAGAGTAGTCTAAATACGAGTGTTATAGCTGTATATATGTGTGGCACTTATAAAGGATTTTACTGTTATGATGTTTCTAAACCATAATAATAGTAACTGATGATTCCATATTACAGTGAAGGAGATATTTTCCTGGCCTCAGGTAGTATATTATGTGTAGGAGTTGAAGTGTGCTGAAGAGGAGGAGGAAAAAAATACCTAGCTCTATATATCCATAAGGAAGAAGTTTTCCTATTTATCCACTGATAAAGAGTGACCACAAATTACAGCAGAAATTCTTCACTGATATACAAAACATGCTCTTAGCTGACACTGAGAAATTCTGCATGTAAATATAAGACCTGAAACTTTGTTGCTTTTAATTATCATTCTGTTTTCCTGTATTATTTTGGAGGACAGGAGTAGTTCTTGTGTTCGTTTTTTATGATAAAATGATCTTGATAATTCTGCATGACCATGGAATGCTCATATATTGACAAAGTAAAAATTCTCAGCTAGCCTCTAATAATCTGACCACAGAGCTTCACAGAGATTAGAGTCTGGATGTTTTCTCCCTGTCATTTCTTCAAGTTCCCATGTAAAACCCAAACTGTATCTTTCTCTGAATCCTTGTTTTCAATTATCGAAATTTTAATTAGCCAGACTGAATAATTCTAATTATAATGATTCATTGAAAATGAGTTATCAAATGGTCTTATGCCCCTGTAGGGCAAAACAGGATGTCACACTCAAGAGCCACAGAAATAAATACTGCAACTGTACTTCTCTGACTGCAGCAATTGTAGTCAGAGAGGTAAGTTTTCAATTTTGGTTCAGTTATAGATTCATAAAGGCTGGAAAAGACCTCCAAGATCGAGTGCAATCATTGAACACCACCACTATGGCAACTAAACCATAGCACTAAGGGCCATGCCAAGTAATTTCTTGAGCCCTTCCAGGGGTACTGAATCTGACACTTCCCTGGCCAGCCTGTTCCACCTTTTTCAGTGAAGGAATTCTCCCTAATATCCAATTTAAACCTCCCTGGCACAAGAGAATGTAGCTATAAACCACATTTATATAACAACAGATATAAGACTTTAAGAAGAACATAGAAGCACAAGAGCCCCTCTCCTACCAAATGCTATAGAATTTGGACTGCTGCCCCAAATTTTATTCATTTGTAAGTTCACCCCCTAACATAAAACAGGGTTTGTGTCTGGGCCTAAGGGAGCACTTACATATACAGGTAATGGTACATACCATCCTCAGCAAAAATTCCTAATTCCACTTGTCAGTAATAACTAACAGAACAAAATACTGGTCATTCCTTAAATTACTAACTATAATTTAAGCAATAACACTATAATAAACACACTCATTAATATCTACCTGACTTGCTTCCACAATTCTCATTCCAGCATCCTTACAAAACTGTTACTCAACTCAACTGAGGAACCTCAAAGTCACACAAAAAATTTCTGTAAAATCTACACATTCCTTTCTCAGAGATGTCATACTCAGACAAAGAAATTGAAACTCCTCTCTAATTTTTCCAACCCCATTATTAAAACCTGAAAGTCAATTAAATTAGAACCATTAAAAATTTCTCATTTAACGTTCCCCTTACTTGACTTTCTTTTCTCAAGTTCTCTGTAACACCATTTTTATAGGATTCCTGCTATTCGCAGAAATTTAAGTACCTGAAAGATACTCCTACTTCATAACTTCACTTTACTCCTTTCCTACAATGCTTCTGAACAACCAAAGTAGTACATTTTGTAGTGATGAATCAGAATAAGAGTGACCTGTACAATGGCCTTGGTCTCATAGAATCTGTCCTCAGAGCCAGGTGACAGACTACCCTCCTGGGCACATGGAAACCTGAAGAGAAAGGCCACTACGTAGAGAGTAGAAATTTGAAAAGAGAATTAAAATAAATGTTGCTATGCTGGATTATATGGTCTTTACTCACATAATGGCTTTAAAAAAACTAAATTCCAGTCTTTTTTAGAAGCTGGGATAAATATGGAACGTTTTTTTTAAGCACCTGATTCTACTTAGCACTGCATTAAAATCAAAATACAAAACCAGAATAGCCAGTCATTCTACACTAAAATGCACATATTTCATATTAATATTCTTCCTTGAATAGAGATAAAACAGTCCGGCAAATAACTAAGAGACATAAAATTTAATTACATCTGAATTATTTTGAAGTAAAATTTCTACACTTAATGGATTCATTTAGGCTAACCAAGGGGGGGCGGATTTTCAGGGACTGCTGAAGAACTGGTTAATGCTAGTTGGAACAAGCTTGTGTGACTTCAGAGATACAATCATTGTAGAAAGTGCATAACTTTGTGTAAACAGGATTGATAAAATCCCCTCAAGTAGCTGTAGACCAGTAATTTCCCCTTGGAAGACTTTACTCAAGGACAATACAATTATCAAAACTGCTTGCAGCTATGCACAGCCCCAGCCCAAACACTCTGAAAGAGAGGGTTTGGAAGAACCCAAGGTAATAGCATTGATATTTCACTTTTCCAGTGCTAGTACTTCGTGCACTTTTTGGGTCTTCCATTGATTTTCAGACTGTAAAGGAGGCACACCTCACTACAGGTGCAACTTATCCTTTCTGACCATCCCTCTGTTAGGAGGAAACCAGCACTTCACAGACCTTGCTGTCTGTACAGTGAACTGCCCAACACCATCTGCACCTTGGACAGCCAAGCGTTGACATTCCTGACACCTAATCTGGGCTGCTACGGTAAATAGCTATCCATAGTCCTGTTATTAGAAATAGATATCCACTTAACTTTCTGCCATTTGGATACCCAAATAAATTTTTCCACCTGGGGAAACAAATGTTCCAATATGAATTTGTCAGAGAGTGATGGGTGGAAAATCCTCATGATACTATTTTCTGCTTCTGGAAACAGATCTTTAACACTATACTAATACACCATGTCATTTTTAGGAAAGAAGAAATGTTTGCAATTAATCACTGGTGATGAGACTACATGAATTATTATTTGGACAGACCTCATTAGGTAGGTACCACACAGAAATTGTACTACTTCTACATAAATATTTGCATGAGTTTTTGCAACTCTTTCCTAATTCTGGCTGATGAGAAAGTTATGTTTATAGCCCTTCTGTTGTTTTCCTGCTTTCCAAACTGCATATTCCCTCTATCATAGCTATGGTATCTGTTTAGTCTTCAAATTGCATAGGGTTTTTTACATGCTCACTGATGAATATGGGCATGAATCACCAGATCTCAGCTTGTTAAGAACTTCCTACAAAAAGGTTGTAATTACTAAAACTAATGTTTTTGAAATTCTTGCTAGGTGAAACCAACATTAAAATACTGAACATTTTGGGGGGCACAATTCTAACACTGTTTACAACACTGATTGTCATTAAAAATCCCCAGCTGATAAACTGAAACTTCTCATCACCGTACCTTTCTGGATTCTCAGGAAAAAACATCTGTCATGTTCTTAATGCTGCTATTATCTCTAACGTGAAAGCAATTAATATTTGTATCTTTCTATCTTCATCCTCAGAGAACAGCCTGGTAAGGTGAAAGAACTGCACTGGCACCGATTTAGGAATATCTGCTCTATCTCCCAAATGTATCAATACATTTCTCCTTTCACACATTTCCTAAGAAAACAGTAGGTTCAGTTAAAAGCCCTCCAGGCTCTTCAGCCTTGTTTCTAGGTAACTCTTAAAAAAAGGAAAAGTACTGCAGTGTGACAGTTATGTCAATGAGAGTAAATTAATGCAATACAGCCGTATGAGTCAGGAGCAATTGCGTTGTTTGCAAAGGTTTGAGGGCACTGTTTGCCTCTATAACTCCAAATGTTAAAGAAAGAGTACACTGGGGCACAGAAGTACTGCAAGAATTAGTTATAATTAAAGAAATTTATTCAATCATCATTTGGAATCGCCCAAGTAAGTCTTGATCCTCAGGTGTTATTTCAAATATTCGGTTTGTACTTGAAGTAGCTGTTCTTAAAGCCCATTCATTCCATCCCCTTACAACACAACTCCTTAATTAAAATTAGTTCAGGTTGTATACACTCTTACATTTATGCTGGAATTCTGAAACAACCATTAAAGAAAATGAATTCTGGTCCATTCTGCATCTGAAATAGCTTATATAAACACATACTAGCAAATTTGAGGAGTATTTTCAGATTGTTCTTAATCAAAAGCAGTAGCACACTTAACATGCCCATTCTCTATGCCAAGACAGTAATCAGGGGCTACCCCACCAGATTTACACCTGATGTGAAGGGTAGTTTTCCAGAAATTAGAAGAAAAAAAAAAAAATTAAAAAATTGAAAACATCCCTGCAGCTGTAAAAGAAGGGAAAGCAAATCCAGAGTTTTCCTTTTTTTTAGTTCTAGCCTAACCACACAGCTGCCAGAATCAATCTTTTGGAAGACTTGGTTGTAGAAAACCTGATTATGCACATTTCAAATAAAACAATGTATTTTACTCAAGCACTAGGGCTTCTGAGTACACACCACAATGGGAATGAAGATGCTGAAGAAGGTTGGTGGCTGAAGAAACAGAAGGATAAGCAGAGTGTTTTCCAGGTACTTATAGTCAGATGGTTCTGCTGGAAGTGACCAGAGGTGAATCATTTTCTTACCTGTATCTGGACGTAGGTCAGTTAATAGTATTTGGATCTGAACTTGCAATTCTTGTTTTCAGTGGAGGACAGTGAACCAAGCCTTCCTGAAAGGGTGTTGTTTTGTTTTTCATATATATGTATGTCTTAAAATTATAAGACTTGTAAAATCTAGCTACCTATCCTCACAAAGTTGTAACATCAACAAACAAATTTAACTTTTTTTTCTAAGTTTATTGCTCTCACTTTTTGGGATGCCAAATACTTTAGGAGTTCATAAAGATAAACTCATCACAGGGCCACTTCTTAAAGTGGATTTGTTCAATCAAACCTAATTTCAAAGACATCTTCGATTTTATTTTATTCATACTCTTGCATAATTTCTTGAAGAGGCCTAACTTTTACCATCTAATTTACTGAGTAACACTCAAGATTCTGCATTTAACCTTCCTCATATTTTAATATATTTTCATATCATTTATTCCTCAACATCAAAATCTTTGTCAGAAGATGAGAGAACAGTACGTTTTCTCTTTTCTTTTTAACATATTGAAACATGAAATTCTTGCAATAAAAAGAACATTTTATATTGGCAGTGGTTTTCAGGGTATATATTCAGCACATTCTCTTTTTTTTTTTAATGTAAAGCCCATAATCATAAATCATCTACATTCCACACAGAGCAGATTTATCACTTTGATTCTAGGCTCAAAGAAAAAAACCAAAATAAAAGTGAGAGTATGGGTTTGATTGTCTCTTATAACTGATGATTTTTGTTTGTTTGTTTATTTCAATAAAATAGCACTCATTCACACATTTTTAAAATTCCAATTAATGTATATGACTCAGCCAAGAAACTTACAGACTGAATTACGCTTAACTTCATGATAATAACCCCAGATTACACAGCAATTCTTAACGATTGACAGGATACTGTCAAAAATGTAAATACAGAACTGAATTATCTGCCTGACCAAGTGACCTTCTGTGTTGGAGTGACTACATCAATAAGAGAAGAGGTACAGATGGCATGTATCTGGAATTCTGTAATGACTGTGAGATAGCTCCCACAACATTTTTACCTCTAAATTTGAGAAGTATGGGTTTGATGGGTGGAGTGATAGATGTGTAAGGAATTGACAGGATGAGCAAGTGCAGAGTGCATCAAGCCAATGGCTTGATGTCCCAGTGGAAACCATGAGCATTGTCCCTAAAGGGTCACTACTGGGGTTATCCATTGTTGTACAAGCCCTTGGTACTACCAAATTATGTATCTCTAGCCACCAAGTCACCATCGTGATTGCCAGTATTTAACTTTTGAGTCAGTAGCTGAATCCATCTGTGGGCTTTTGTACCACCTTTCTTGGATGGCCAAAGCCTCATCCTCCTACCTAAACCCATTAGGGTTTATATAATTTTTACCTGAGGGGCCTGAAGAAACTTTTCAGTTCTTTTTTATTTAAATACATCCAAAACTATGCTCCTGCATACTGAAAATTCTATTTTGCTTCATATTTTGGTTCTTGTTATCTTGGCCTTGAAGGATAGCACATTTAATAACTTTGAAGCAGCAGGATATCAGAAATACCAGCATTAGAAATATTTAAATTACACATTTGATATGCAATTCTTCACTTCCCATCAAATGTTTTCAAGCTTTTGTTGCCTACTTCAGCAAACAGGGTTATTCTAGTCACATTTTGAGGTGTTTTCTTTGATGTGCAAATAAATGAAAAAGTTCAGATAAGAAAATCCAATATATTTTGTGTACTTCACGTCAGCAAATCAAATAGATGAAGTGAGCTTATTTTGTACTGAAGGCAGAAAATGTCAGAAGGCATATTTAAAATTAAATGTAGTAATTGCAGGAAAATGTGTGTTAATACACTATTATAATAACAACAGGAGACCACAGATGAAAGGGTAGAAATAAATTTAAAATATCTCTGCTAGTTATAACCAAGCACAGCACAGCAAAGCAATATACTTTTTATAGGTGAAGAACTGCTAGCCATACTTTAAGCAATCTCATGTTTTTCTTGAGATTTTAGGTACTAAAAAAAATGGAGCAATTCTGTCTAACTCACAATGTCTGTAAAGATAATGATGTCCACTTACAATGATTAATTAGTAGAAGACTTGCACTTTATGCAGCCTAAATTAGCTTAAAAATAAAAATTTATGACCTATAAAAGTTACTTTTTTTGTCTACAGTTCATCTCTTCAGTTGGGCTATATTTAAATTACAGAAACTCCTTACAGATATTCTTGGTTCCCAACAAGGTCACAAAATTGCTGTGGAGATGAAGAAGTGCCAAAAACCAGGTGGGTAAACCATAGAAACAGCATGCCAGAATCATGAGATCCTGCTTCTGAGATCCAGTAACTTCTGGAAAGTTACTCTGCTATTTTTTTAAGCAGGTTTGTGAAATGAGCAGTTTAAAAACAAAAGTCTCAGCACCACAGGTAATGTTTTCCCTTATAACCTTTTCAGGCTGCAGGATTGAGCTCAGCTTGGATCCTGTAGTATTCTTGAGAAGGCTGTACAATCACTATAAAGCCATCCATCCAAATCCTGAGAAGAACTGGGAATCGTGTTCTGGTGTTTCTCCAATCCACCCTCTTAATAGTGTCAACATCATGCACCACTTTTTTTTTTCCTTTTCCTTTTCGCTTTTGAAGCTGATGATAGGAAGCAGCACAACTACACAGAAGGTTGAAGCACGCACATGTCCTGCAGCTGTGTGTGCCCACAGTCCCAGAAAAAGGTGCATGTTTGAAACCCACTCCACTTGGGGAAGGGGGTGCCTGGAAATGCAAGGATTAGTTGCAAAAGGATATTTTGAATATGTAAAAATTATTAATGGTTTAGAAGTCTTTAGTATTCTGTTTCATCTGTTGTATTAGTCATATTGATCCCAAATGTGTATTTCACTGATTGCTGCCTAATTATGTATCATTAATAAATCACTAAATTAATTTAACTCCTTTGATCCTGATTTGGTTAAGCTATATTAGCCCATGACAGGTGCCAGCTCAGCAAATGTAGAAGCAATTCCTAGAAATCAGAATTCATGCCAGTAAATTTCATTTTCTCCTTGTGTTCATTTGTATGCAGTCAGAGCTTGAATGTGCAGCTGCCACAGGAGACCAACTACTTAATTTAGTGTCCTGGCCATTCTCCAGTTGTACAGAATTTCTAAAGGGAAAAAAGCTTTCCTTTCTGGTTCTTAAATATAAAAAGAATTAAAGATAACACAGTACAGCATAATTTTAAACAAAATAAGGTTAAATAAACCTTTTTTGCAACTGCTCCAAGACAGTTACCTGAATTATAATTTGCCTGAATTTTCCAACAAGGTGAGACACAGACAAGTATTCTACTATATTCTGAATATTAGGTGAAAGATATCACAGATCAGATAGTGTAAATTAGAAATCCTGACTACACCAAAAAAACCCCAGATAAATGTATTTCCACAAGTGTCTCACACAGGACTTCCATACAGCTACAGTGAAGCCGTACAGTTCTACTCCTGCATATGTGGAGGTTTCTCAGACTCCACTGCCTTGAGTCTTACTGTAATTAAACAGTTGCTGTTTAGAAAAATTATCTGGATTTTTCTCCTCACTGCTGAGATGAGAAAGTGATTAAAAAACTTGTATAAGGGGAAATTGACATTGATCCATTGGATTTATATTTTTGTAAAATTTCATACAAGCTCATAGCTCTTATTGTGATTCTACATAGATTTAAGTAGAATGTCTATTTGCAACATTTAGGAGCAGAAACAGAAACATCAATTTCCCAGAAAACATTAGGTCTCTGTCTTAATTCCTTCAGGCATAGAAGCAACTTGTCAAAGATGTAAAAATCAACATCTGTCTCACAAAGTTGCATGGAGGACCCTGAAGATAAAACGTCCTAAATAATGCTCAAGACAAACGATTTTTCACACGATTACTGATCTGAATTTCCTGTATTTACCCTTAGATGGCAGTTAATCAAAACTTTTATAGAAAGGGGGGAAAAAAAGCAGGAAGAAGAAAGCTAGAATCTAACTGCAAAAAATGTAGTTTAAGCTTTTTAGAACTAAACCCAAAATTGCTTCCCAAAATAAAGTATATTAAAAGCTGTCCATAAAAATCAGTCAAAATATGACAAAGATTTTATACCATCAACTGGGTTGAATAACTTATCTTCTTTTCATCCCTTAGGCTGAAATTGCATTTTCTGACTCTCCTAGATGTCCTGAGGGGTTGTTTTATCTAATGGTCCTTATAGTGCTCATTTAGTTCTTCCAGAGCTTCTGCTTTAGGAAAGAAAAATGCCAGAAAAAATGCCAGAGGCTTGCTAACTTTTCTCTAGACTGGAATCTGTGGTACTTCAAAGTCACCAGGCATGTTTATATTGCTCTTGGCAAACAGCAGTGATCCAGAGTGTGGAGCAGCTTCCAGAGGTTCAATACTTATAGCTGTTTATCTCTCTCCTGGCCTTACTCAGAGGGTCATAAAATATCTTCAGTTGGAAGGGACCCACAAGGATCACCAAAGTCACCCTCCTGGTCTTTCCCAAGAGTCTCACCATGTGCTTGAGAGCATTGTCCAAACCCTTCTTGAACTCTGTCAGGCTCGGTGCTGTGACCACTTCCCTGGGGAGTGTGTTCCACTGCCCAGCCATCCTCTGGGTGAAGAACCTTTTCCTGATATCCAGCCTAAACCTTCCCTGACACAGCTTCAGGCCATTTCCTCAAGTCCTGTCGCTATATTGAGATTAACATTTCCCCCCAAATTTTTGGTATGAAACAACATTAACTTAATCTACTGAATTTTTAATGGGAACACAACAGTTAAAAGGAAGCTTTAAGATGTTTTAAATACTTCAAAATCAGAGAGATAGGATCTGTCAGGACTACATGTGACAAAAACATAGGAGGCACACTCAGAAATGTTAAGGACATAAGAGAAGTTGTCTTTACTCCAGTTCAAGATTCCCAATGCATTCATTGAGGAAGGCAGAGAAGAGGAACTAGATCAATTTCCAGTCCTTTCATAAGGAAAATAAATTATTAAATCAAATGAATAAATTAGATGTGGAATAACAGCACTCACACAGGAGGTCTGAAGGAACTCACATGGCAGTTGTAAGAACACAGACTAAGGTGTGTAAGCTGTTGCTGTGCCAGGAGACCACCAGGCTTGCCAGGGTAACCTTTGGCAACCAAAAGAGATTTTCAGGGTATTCCAAGAACTACTGGCTGATGCGTCTGATTTGCATCTCAAGATGGATATCGAGACGGAGAGTCTACAGGAAAACATAGAGTCACTGAGCCTGAACATAAACAGACTGTTTGGAAGGATACATTCTGGCTTTCTGTGAAGAAAAATCCTGGCCCAGCAGCCTGACAGAGTTTTTGAAGGGGATTAATAACCATATCCAGCAGACATAACATATCTGAATTTTCAAGACACTTTTAACAAGGTTCCTCAACACAAATTGCTACAGAAATGGAACTGCCTTATGACTGGGAACACTTTCATAAAATAAAAAGCTTATTAAGACAGAGAAAAAGAAAAGGAAGAGCTTAGTGCTCCCTTCTCGGGACAAAGAAGAGCAAATCCTGTGGCCCTCCAGGCATCAGAGCTGTGATGGACTCATTTTATTTACCTTTCATGACAGAAAAGGAAGTTCACTGTCAGATCTCCAAGTCTGCTGACAATAGTAAGCTTTTTGAGTTAGACAGATGCCACAACAGTGGTGAGTACCTCACACAGAGCTGAGTGTTTGAGCATCAGATGGCAGATGAGCTTCAGGGTAAACAGGTGTTTGTAAACAAAAGGCAAAAATGATCTGAAGCATGCTGAACTCTGAACCAGCAGATGGCTCTAGATCCTGGAGTCACCACCAGCAGTTCCCTGAAATCTTTCAGTCAGGGTATAGTGACAGGCAAAAAAGCCAACAACCCTTTGGGCATCACGAAAGGATACAGGGAAAACAAAACAGAAGGCCATATTGCAAGCAGTTCTGATATCCATGTCAAAATGCAGCTTGAGCAGCTGCCTCATGAAGAAAAGCTAGAAAGGTCTGTAACCTTTCATTTCAAAGACCACAAAGATGAAGGGGATATGATCATTTCTCAAAATCATGAGCATGCTGTATAGTGTAAATGCAAAATTCTTACAACCAAGTCCTGCAAGACTGGAAGTAAAGAGTACTTAATACCAGATTTAAGAAGTATTACACAGCAGGCTTCGAACTTCTGGGAACTTCTTCTGTCAGGTTGCTAAATTAGGCTCTGACTGTGGGTTCAAAAGGAGTTTGGACAAATTCAAGGACCACAGATTCATTAATGGATATTAATGACAAGTTTCATCTAGAAGGCCTGGGTCTGCTGTTGTTAGATAGGGAACACTGATTTGAGTTATCGGTCTTGGCATTAAACATTAAGTTACTACTCAAAACCCAAAAAAGCATTTAAATTATTTAAATTCCTAGGTATAAGACCAAGTAGCTTGATGGCTAAAAATGCCTACTCAGCAGTCTTGGGCAAGTAAAAAAACCATCAAATGATTTATAGGATTCTTACCTCTTGGGACTGAATGGGAACTAAAAAACAGGAAAAAAACCCAAACTACTTTATAACAAAACCAGGACAATCCATAGAAGTGAATAAATATAGTTTGTTCAAAGAGTTTGTGGGCATGTGTCAAGCTGACAAAATTTTAACACATGCTCCTTTCAGCATGGTAAACACATCCCACTTCCTTACAAAAAGCTGGCAATTGTTGCATGGTTGTTTCTAGGGTTTTTTTGGTTTTTTTTAGAGTGGCAATACTTTTATAAATGTAATAGTTTATATTGCTCTCTTTCTCATGTGCTACCACTTTACTCAAGACGTGTGCTTGATGTTCTCAGGGTTTTCCTATTTGCTTGCCAAAGACCCAGTAGTCTCCTTCTAAACCCAGGCTGTTGTTAGACCTCTGTTTTGTTCCTTCACTATGTGACATACCTAAAAATATTTTTCCCATAGGAATGAAAACAACAAAACCAAATGTAGTCTTAAAAGCAAGTCTATATCAAGAAGTCAAAAAATAATCAGGCAGCTGATAGCTGGAGTAACTGTCACCACTCTTGACCACTTCCACCATCCTTAAACACCTTTCAATGATAAAAATTTTCAAATTCTCTTTGTATATTAAATTACCAAAGAAATCTTAAGTGACAATGATATTAGCAAAGATTCTTCAGAATGAAATTAGTTATTTAACTATAATCTAAATACTGACCTATATGAAGATTAATGTTTTTCTATCAAGTCATTCACCTGTGGCTTCCTCTCCTTTTGCACAGACATTTTATTTCTGAATTGCTAAGGCTAATCAACTTTCCTTTGATACTTTCAAGTTCTCAGAAGCTCTTCCTTTTTCCACTGATTGGAAAATGTATTAGCCATAATAAAGAAAGCCATTTTTTCCCTATCATTAGGAGGAGTGAAAAAACCAATACACAACTGATTGTCTGTGGTCAGCATTAAATAAAAACTTGTGCCAGTGATGAAGATCACCAATACTCATTTATGGCTTGTAAATAATCAGCTCTCAAAAGAAAGCAAGTAAAACCAGCAAAGTTTCTTTAGGATGCAACATGCATCACACCTATAAAAGTAATATATATATATATTACTCATATATATAATCTCATCTGCCTACTTTCATTGTTTTTCATCTCTTGTTTTTCTTTATGGGAATAAGTTCTTCAGAAAAGGTCAGATATGTAAAGCATGAGAAAAATACAGAGATCACCACCTAGGTGCTTTTGAAAATTCTTGCACATCCAGCAAAACAAGATGTCACTATGTCACTAAGTCAGTTGAACATCCTTAACTCTCCCAATCTCAGGGACAACTGCTGCAAAGTTGCAGAGAAGCATCTGCAACAACATTGTTCAGCAAATAAAACTCAGATGAACATAAAATGGCAACAGAACTGTCCAATACTTTTGTGAAATACTTTCTGACTCAACATCAGGGACAGGAAGACTAAGAACAGAGGTAAGTTACTAATCCTGTTACTGATATGTATATAGTGTCTTTGCAGTGAAAAAATTGGTTTGAATAGTGCCTTGGAAACCAAGTAGGAATCTCTGAAACTATTGCCACAAGGTGTAGGATTTAGCCAAAATGCTAATTAAAGCCCTTCAGGAAGCAGAAGGCTAACACATCTGTGGCCAGGTACATAAAGTGAATTTATTCACAGTGCTTTTTTCATAACTTCTCCATTTTCCATTCAGACATAAGGGAAAGAGAAGGCATAAGGGAAATGTTAATTAGCAGCCTGTAATGGCTTGTAAACCACAATAAATAAGGAGATTTAATTATAATTATTTTTTATATAACATTACTCTTATCTGCAAATATTTAAAAATGAAACCCTCAATGGGATGAAAGATTTGATAATGTTATATTTTTATATGAAATGTTTCTAGTATCTCCAGACCCATATTTTGCCATAGTCAGAGGCAAATATGCCACCATATAAGCATAGAATGAAGGGAACAGGAGGATGCAGCTTTTTTTGCCTTATGTGTGCCTGTCTCCATTTTTCCTCTCTCTTCCAGCATTAGGAAATGCTATAAATGAAGTCAAAACAATGTATGTCACAAGAGATGAGAGATTTAGCTGTCTCCAATGATGCATCTGACAGCTCTTATTACTGCAGAAAAGGACATGGAGCTAGGCAATGGAATCTCACAAGGGACTCCAACTGGTGAAGAAAACTTTTCACACTTTGAACTGTAGATCCACATGGGAAAACTTTAAAAGTTCAGGATGCAAGTTTTCTAAAACTTTCACTTCTTTTTAATGTTCCTCCATAATTAAAGATCATGTAAGGGAAATGAGTTTCAGTACCTGACTGAAAGTTTTGACGTAGGAATTACATAGATATCCTAAGACACATTTTTCAAAGACATATTTCTATTTAGACCTGTCACATTCTTTCCTGGTGCAAAGAAAACTAGCACACGGGTAACCAAAATTAGGCTTTCAGAAACATTTGAGGCTGTTCCAGGGGAGGTTTAGGTTTCCTACCAGGAAAAGTTCTTCTCTCAGAGGGTGGTTGGGCACTGGAACAGGCTCCCCAGGGAAATGGTCACAGCCCCAAACCTGACAGAGCTCTAGAAGTGTTCGGACAATGTTTTCAGGCACAGGGTGGGATTCTTGGGGTGTTCTGTGCAGGGACAGGAGCTGGACTTCTATGATTCTTGTGGGTCCCTTCCAACTCTTGATATCCTATGATTCTGAGATTTCAGAATAAGGAAATAAATTATGACCCAATAATGCATTAATAAGTAAATGCCTACCAAAACATTATTTGTGTATTGAGAAACCCTTTTGGCCTTCAGCCATTACAGACTATCAAACTGTGTGTGTATCCTCTGAAATGTGGACAAGCAAAAAAAAAATTAAATACACAAGTAAGACAAAAATAAAGATTTCATGTAAAAGGAAAGGACTACAGTCTTATACTTTCAATTAACCTGTACCCTGTTGAGCAAAAAGAATTTTTAAAATCAATCCAGGGAGCTATTTCACCAGCTTGAGAGCATTAGAAAAGCATTTTTTTTCAAAAGAAGGCATTACAGAAGGTATTCCCAACATCCATGGCAGTTCTTAACATCAAAAATCAACTTCAGGAACTCCTTAATCTTCAGAGGTCTGAATCCAAGCACTGGAGCAATACTTCAAATTATCACCATCTGATTGGTGTTTAGTCACACACAGTTTGTAAAATGCTTTAGTGAAGTCTGATGAACATAAACCACAACAAGCAACTCATTAGCATTTCACTCTATATTCAAAACTTATTGTGTGCAGCCATGCAAGCACTTAAACAGGTTAGCTAAAAAATAAGTATACACTTAAGGTACACATAAAACAAATTTTAGTACATCCTCTCATAAATGAAAACTTGGATATTATCTTATTTGTGGTCTTATTTATGGTGGTGTTGAAGTACACTGAAAGAAATTTTCTATTTTAGAAAATCCAAGCACAAGAAGCAGCTGCCTTTCCTTAAAAAAAAAAAAACCCACACAACAAACAAGAAAAACCTAAACACACTACTACAATAAAGACGACTTCTAGAAAAGATTAAATACAACACTTGGAATTCGTGACTAAAACCTGGGAGCCCAGACTGTCACAGTCCAGTTGGTGCTGGTCTTGTTTTTAAGCACAATTCAACGAAGCAGCCACCACTTACAGTTTCAGTAGAAATGAGTTATTATGAATACACAGTTTAGCAGTAATTACTGAACCTGAAGTCAGACTCATCTCTAAGTTCCCACCTTCTGCTTTTACTCACGTACTTACCATTCCTTCCATGCTAAAGATCTCCATTCTATTCCACATCATTTCACCAGAAAGAAATCTTTTTGCTTTGCCAAGTTTTCTCTGTCCATGTGACTAAGTTCAACATCATTTTTTAGCAGCTCTCATATGACAGGATACCAGGGCTTGTTTTTTTACGTCTTCATATGTAGATTTACATTTATACATGTAAAAGTATCTGATATGTTACATAGTGCCCTTATTAAGAGTAGGATATAGGTGTTACTGTAGTAAGCAAATACATGGATTGTATGTTCCATATTAACAGACTGATGATGAAAGAACCTTTTCCTTCTGGTGCAGCTTCAACTAAAAACTTTATCTTTCACTATTTCCTAGTAACATTTTGGCAAGCTGAAACAAGACTCTCAATGCATTTGACTTCTCTTGATGAATGAAAACCTAAAGCCAACTACTATGTTGAAGCACAATTGCTCATAATAATTAAGAAACCCCTTTGGGAACAGAAAAAAAAAAAAAAAGAGAAAAGTAATTCTGATTTTTACCTGAAAGTGCACTTCACAATGAAGTCTGTCATGCTTCAAGTGTTGAGTTTTGGTGAGTTTTTTGACAGCACATTAGTGATGACACAATCTAACAAATATAGACTGTCCACTGCTGCTAGTAATTTTTAGCAGTCATCCTTTTATATAAAAAGTAGGTCAGACTGACCCATTAAATTCTGCTAGGAGGTTTTTGGAGGAAAGATGTAGAACACCAGTGCAAAATTGCACATTAGTATATTCTATAATTCAGTCATATTAGTTGTGTACAGGCAACAGAACAATCTTTGATGGAAAAAGTCTTAACTGTATTTAAAATACAATCAGATGAAAGAAAAAAACCCTATGGAAGTTTGAGCCTGTTACCAATTTTTCTAGAAAATTTCACTGAATAGAAGACTAACCACAACTTGCAGAGTGACACATAGACTCACATACTGAATATAGATTAATCCTTAAAATATTTCTATCCTTGGAAAGCTTAACGACCAGTTTCAAACCAATTTAGTCAGAAAAGTGTCAGGTGAAAGGATAACATCATTTTGCTTTTAGCCTACAAAAATGACGTGTATGCAACAGGTAGCATTATAGTTAACATTAGTGTTTACAATGACATACTGTTCTTTACAGATGTTTATATTTACTTATTCCTGGTACATGTACGTTAAAAGAATGTGGTAGTCAAAGCATTATCCAGCATTTGAGGATAAAAAACTAATCACAGAATCATAGAATGATTTGGAATGAAAGGAACCTTAAAGCTCATCCATTCCACACCCTCCTACCACAGGTAGGGACAGCTTCCACTAGACCAGGCTGCTCCAATTCCCATCCAACCTGGCCTTGAACACTTCCAGGGATGAGGCAGCCACAGCTTCTCTGGGCAACCTGTGCCAGTGCCGCACCACCCTCACAGTAAAGAATTTTTTCCTAATATCTGATCTAAACCTATTCTCAGTTTGAGACCATTCCCTCAACACTGCCATTTGGAGACAGAGAAAAGCAGACATATTAAATGTACATTTAATATGAAAACAAAATCCAAAACTAACCCAACAAAATAATTTTTCTGCTCTCTGAAGATTTCAAGGGTCTATATGTACATGAAGCTGCACAGTACATCATGCTATTTCAATTTATATTGAGTATCTTATTTTCAGTGAAATTTAACCCATGCCTGTTTTCAAGGGCAAGCACTGGCATTTGCATGGCCATATTTCTTTACTTTAATACACAAATCTCATCAGAAAAGAGGTTTGGTTCTTTTTGGTATTAAGTACCAAAGTACCCTCAAAAAATGAGGTACCAATTTTCCAGATTTTTCTAATCCAAGTAAATGTATGGAAACAATTCCAATAAGGGTTTTAATAATTGTCTTGGCATAATTTCCTTGCTCTGAACCTTGGGAGTGTGTTCTGCTGCCGTATCCACCACCTACACAAATGTACTCTTCAGCTCTTTATCCACATTAACGATATTTTAAAGAAAATTGTGCTTACATAAGACTTCTGTACTTATTACATTAACCATGTGATACTTTTATCATCATTTGCAAGAAAGAATTCCATAAGCTCTTTCCCAGTTTTGAATATGCAACTTGTTATCACAAGGTGAAGTCTGTAGCTTCCATTTTAAAAGAAAATGTCTTTAGAAACAATGAGTACAGAACATATGGAACTACTTTTCTTCCTGCATTGATTATTTAGGGCAAAATTAATACAAAGAATAAATTAAATGCATATATATATATAAAGCACGTGGCACTGCCATGACTGGCTTTTATAATGTTAAATTTTATTATGTTTCAGTGATGAACATTTTGTTTCCTGGAACAGATTTTAGAAGTCTTCTTATCCTTACCAAAACATCTGTATGACATTCATTTTTCAAGACATACACTATGGTTCCAGTGTTTTGTGTTCAGTTGTAGGATGAAAGTCAGAAAATAGACTCTTTACGGCACATTCATCCCAAGTAATCTCTAGGATATAGATAATTATTGGAACTACATGAAAGTAATCAGTCTTCAAGTAATTATTTACACTTAAATTACATGTGACATTAAAACATTGGCAACACCAGATAGATTCTCTAAAACCTCATTTATCTCAATGCAGTTTGGTGTGCTGTTTTGGTTTTTTCCCCAGTTCAATTGTTTGAACTAGTGGTTGGTCTTAAAAAGGAGAAAGCCTCCTTATTAAAAAAAGGAAGACCCTATTTTAAAAATTTGTTATAATTTACACATTTTTTGAGGGTGAATACTCACAATTATGATTTTTCCTCGTTTTCAACTAATGGTAAATCTTCCTGAAGAGTGATGAAAAATAAAATTTTGAAGTTTAGAATCCGCGTAAGATATACTATCCCCCTACACAGAGTGTTTCTTTATGGTTTAACACTGTGTTTAATTCTTTAAAGGAGATTAATCTATGGTACAGGGTGGATTTTCTTTCACGTCATCAGGCGGGCACTATTTCACAGATATAAATGTTACCCATTATGCAATATTTAAGTAATATTTTTGCTGCCAGGTGCGAGATTCAGCTTTAAGACTTTTTTCTGCCATTCCAAATTTTTAGGGAGGGTGATTTCAGAACATTATACATCCAAAATATTTACTGCAAGGGTATATAATAGCAGAGGTTCTCCTTAGGAAAAAAAGATCACATTGTGCTAAGTTAAACCCAATCTTATTAATCATAAATAAGAAAGCTAGAGGTGGCACCTGATCCACGAATGTTGCTAAAGAAACTTTAACTAACATTTACAGGGGTGGAAAGATTCCCATTGCACACTAGTCTGAGATTAAAAATGCATTAACTGAGTGCTTAGTTCTGGAGCAACAACACTGAATGTATCTGGGTATTTCCAGACTCGAGTCAGGCTTCCCAAAGACAGCTCACTTGGCCCTAAAATTCTGATGTAGAACACCCAGAAGAGAGCTACTGAGATTATAATATGAAATGTGATTCCTGTGAAACAGTTTCAGCCACTAAAAATGGCATCTTAAAAATTTAAAACCATTTTGCTTCCGTCAAAGCTTTTTTCTGTTATTGAAACAAAGGCATTCAACTATTTAACTGATATTAATTTTGCATTTCCTGCCCTATTGACTAATTGATCAATGACAAAGTGTTATCTTAGTAGCATTATGATGGGCTATGATTTAGGCCTGTTCTTCAGTCGATTATTCTGTTTTTCTAGGTTTTGAATTCATTTAAATACAGCTAAAATATTTAGGTTTTAAGAATTTGGAAACAAAGTTTTCTCAAATCTGTAATCAAGATCCCATTTTTCAGATGAAGCATTTATCATGACCAACCATCAGGTGATCAGGATTCAGCAATGTAATGTTAAGGTTACCTAATGTAAATAAAGTATTTAGTTTAAGGTCGAAACAGATTTTCATCGGCCATGTGATTTAGCCAGCACTTAAAAGATCAATAAAAAGAGTAGGAACAAAGACCCTGCACTTGGTTCCATATCCCGAGTGAAAACTTCAATGAAAAAATAACCATTTTTGCAAATTCCTGAAAACATGATATTGTTTTTCAGTATAATGAACTCTGTTATATTCCAACAGGTTTTTTAGATGCACAGACTTCCAACCATACAAGGGAAGGACGTTACAAAGGCAAAATCATATAGTGCACAAGTCAGTTCTAGTCCTAGATCTACACTACAAGTCTCTGAACAAAAATAACTCAAAACCACTCTATAAATATACTGAGATATTATCAATATCAAAGAAAGAAAGAAAGAAAAAACAAGAAAAGAAAAATCAGATCCTAAAAGAAAAAAATCCCTATTTGGTGTATGTCACCAGTCTCTACATGCCCCACCAGCTGAGGAATATATCAGTTATGCTCTACTTCCCAGACTGAGATGGAAAAACATTGGTGTTCATTTTAGAAGGTATTTCATTGATTTAAAACCTTACTGGCAGAGCACCATGTAATAGTTAAATTCTTTTTACTGTAAGTCCAGATTGGTGAAATTTGTTCCAAGCAATTCTTATTCCCCTATCTAAGCACTTTCTGTAATAATACAAAGCAGCAGGGAACCTATGGAAAGGAAATAAATTCAACATCAACAGAAATACAGCCATGGGAATGTATTATGTAATCATCTTTGGGATATCAATAAAAAGTAAATGCTGTCATAACATCTGCTGCATGTTTTATGTCTCAGCCAGAAGTGGCCCCTCCAACCAAACAAGCAAGTTGAAACTAAGCATGTATTGTCTGTGCATCTTATTTTCCAACTGTCACCTGCTCTCTTGTTTAAATGGATGTTAACAGGGAAAAAATGCTTTGTATTTGTCATTTGTTTGACTGAACAGTTTATTATGCCATGTTTTCACTGTACACTATTGATCAGACAGCTTCCTAGAATCTACAGATACAAACCCACAGAACATTTTAAAACTGGAAGGTGTCTCTGTAGATCACCTAGTCCAGTCCTCTGCTCAGAGAACATGGACATGGGGCAGGGTGCCCGGGACAAGGGCCAGGCAGATTATAAGCATGTCCATTGACAAAAATATCTCTTAGGGCAGCCTGTTCAACACCTTTTGTTACACAAGCAATGACTCTCCCTCTTCCCCTCTTATAAGCCCTGAATACACCTCAGTTTGCTGAATGTAGGCTGGAAAATAGCAGAGTATGTGTAATCTTGTATTAAGCTTTTGAGAATTTAGGAGAAATTAATGAAGCAGATGTGCAATAAAATGCAGGAGGCCATATGAAATCCATCAGTGTTATGGATAATGGTGGGAAAATTGATGGTATACATCAAATTTGCAATGTCCTGCAAATGAGGAGCAACTTTAAACCAGTTTAACAAGCTGGCATTTTTGACATACTTCAGAATAGTATAGAGCAGCTGAAGTGCTTATATAGCTTTAAAGAAAAGCTTGAATGGATAAAGAAAAATTAATTTTGCTATCATTGCCTGCATCACTGCCTATATTAGCTGTCTGCTGCAGCTCCTGAAGAGCTGGTGTCAGTGTTGCTGCATTGAGTTTGCTGCAGCACAGCTGAAACACAGAATTGTTTTTTGTGTAAGAATGTGCCAGTTTGGTCCTGAGCACTCACAGAAACCCCCTGTAAAATACAGTATGTCCTCATGGTCCACAGGTTGCTTGGCCACCCCAGTGGATTGCTTGCATGCCTCCTGTTAGATGCCACATTGCTCGGTAGTATTTATACCTTCTTTCTTAACTTTACTAGGTCAGTACATTTTGAAAGCAATAACCAATCAATCAGTGCTACATAAAAAAAAAAAGATGACTCAAACCTGAGGTAAAATTTTATAATCCCTTGTTGTCTCATTATGCTTCGATAGCTGTTCCTCAGATTGTCTGCAATATTTGAATGACCAGTTGCAAGGGTTCAAAGGCTGATAACATGAATTTTTTCATTTACTTCATATTCATTATTTCAATGTCCTCCAGAGAACAAATGCTGAAAGAATTTTAGCAAACTTTAAATTATTGCCGTTAGCTACAAATGATCATCAGTGTGAAGGGCTGGTTTCTGAGAAGCAAGTCAAGGGATGGTCCAACTGTTGACTAACAGCTGTTACATGACTACATATATTCAACTACCTAATTTAAACTATATGAGTTAATAAAACCTAGCAGAATACTTACTGGAGATGCTTTTCTCATAGTAGCCAGTATATGGGCCTTTGATTAATAAAAGAATTATTCTTCTGCTCTTTTCTGGAAAATGAGGGGACAGAAAGGCATGAAAATAAGGACAAAGTCAAAAATGTTCCATGGAAATCCGGAGTTTTAATAAATTGTTTATTTGAAACCCAAACCAACAATATATTTGACCTGTTATCTGCTCAATACAGCTATCTAGCAAATAAAAATGTGAGTTTATATTTTTAATTACTTGGAAAAGTCAGATTTCCATGAGGCTCTCTGTTTAACAACATGGTGGATTAATGTTAGTGCAAACAAAAGCATTCACTGGTGTGTAATTGAGCATGAGGTTTTCATGAAGATTTGCAGCCCAGAGAAACTCACTGTGGGATCCCAAACAGCATTTGAGTGGGATTGTAACAACTGTAAAGATTTTATCATAATAATTAAAGCAAGGTATAGGCAAGGTTGAACTCTGTTCAAGCGTGTACAGAAACTATTGTTCCTGTGGCTCAGATAAAATGTGCAATTTGACTTAGGTAATTGTTTACATGACTCAGAATAAAGCAAGCAGAATGCTGCAATAATACCTGCATTGATTATTGTTTTGGGAGTCCTGATCTGGGTAAGATAATACTTCTCTTATGCCCATGTAACCCAGAGGATGAAATACCCATATATGGATAAAAAGAAAGCAAGCCCTGATCAGTCTCTTACAGAAGCTGTTCTGTAACCTTATGCTGCAGTACCATATATCAGGTTTTATAAGGTTTTCTTTTCATGTGCTGTTCTTCCTCTGCTGCATGCAGTATGTTAGCTCTGTCATGGATGAAACTTTGATAAATAATATTGTACTGAACTTACAGCACAAGTCAAAAAGTGTTCAGTAAACGGAGTTCTTCCTTCTTGCCTTGATGTTTTCCTAGTTATAAAGGTTTTGCTAGTTACTTTTATATTATTTTCCTTTACTTGTTACCTATGTTCAATAACACATTGTCATCAGCCAGATCAAGAGGTAACTCTGTAAAGGGTATGCCTGAAAACTGGTAGCTGCATAGCAGAATCTGAAATCCAGACAACAATCTCACATATATTAAGGAGCAGCTTTTTTGCAAAAATGGGTAATTTTCAATGTGTTAGTCAGATTTTAGATGGCTTTCCAGGTAACTTTTGAGTTCTGGTGAAGTCTTGGAGACAGTTGTCTCCTTTCTGTGTGAGGGTAGTGTTTCTAGTGTCAGTGTGCTACTGCTTGTGGGTGTGGCAATTTCAGACTGGAAAAGAACCAGTGAACTGTAATTCTTTCTAACTCTTCACTTAGGAAAACCATTTCTCATTTGTTTATGCAACCTTGATGATACTGAATATTTTCATTGGATTCCTGTGACACCCTTGTACTTGGGAATATATTTTCAAACTATCAATAGATACTAACAAAACCTGACATCTTATACATCAATTTCAAAGTGGTTATATCTACCATTTCCTGGATGCTATTTTGGACATTGCATTCTTTCTACTTGGAAGCCTTTACACTGGAATACTGAAAGCACTTGTATCTGAATCCCAAAGTTTTGCATGACTTATTGTCCTCTATAGTATCAAGTTATAGCCAAGCAGGATTTTTGTTGGTTCATCCTGCTTTATTTCTAGCTTTCTTTACGACATTGTGTATTGTTTGAAATGCTGTGTGAGAAGTAACTTCCGCAGGCATGTGTTTGGATACGCATTGGAAGCAGCAACATGGCTGAGTCCTGTAGATTAGAGTTCACAGAATGACAGAATGGCTGAGGTGGGAAGGGAGATCATCTGGCAGCTCAATTAGGACCACCATGCTCAAGGCCATGTCCAGATATCTTTTAAGTAACTCAAAAGTGAGAGACTCTGCAACCTCCCTGAGTGATTTGATCCAGGTTTCAGTCACCCTCACAGTAAAAAAAAAAAGCGTTTCTTTATGTTCAGGTGG
This sequence comes from Corvus moneduloides, assembly GCF_009650955.1. Classification (NCBI taxonomy): domain Eukaryota; kingdom Metazoa; phylum Chordata; class Aves; order Passeriformes; family Corvidae; genus Corvus; species Corvus moneduloides. The sequence goes on along the minus strand of NC_045477.1, from coordinate 14,166,691 downwards.
AACCTCCTTTCAGTTTGGCCATTGCCTCTAGTCCTGTCACTGGGATCCACTGAGAAGAGACAGGGGCTCTTATTTTTTCCACCCTCCCTACAGATAATTGTGTCCATAGGATTTATTTCCCCAGGCTGAAAAGTTTCAGCCTTTCCCCACAGGAGAGATGTTCTAGTCCATCAGTCTTCTGAATGCTGGACTCTCTCCAGGTTGTCCATGTCTCCCTTGCAGTTGCGAGCCTAGAACTTGACCCAGCAGCCATGATGCCTTGCCACCAGTGGTGAGTAGGGGAAGAATTACATCCCCTGGTGTCACCTTGACCTGCTGTCAACACTCCTCCTAATGCAGCCCAGGACATCGTTAATCTTGTTCGCTACATGGGCACGTTGCTGGTCAGTGCTCAGCTTGGTGCCCACCAGGACTCCCAAGGCAAAGCCACTTTCCAGCTGGGTTACCAATGTCTATACACTGGTGTCTGGGGTTATTCGTCCCCAGAGGAAGGACTTTGCACTTGCCCTTTTTGAACTTCCTGCGTTTCCTGTTGGCCCATTTCTCCAGCCTGGCAAGGCCTCTGGAAGCCAGCACAACCATCTGGTGTATCAGCCATTCAAAGTGGGAATTGAGAAGATGGAAATAATTTTAGAACCTGAAGGGAAAACACAAAATATCATCCTATAAATCTGTTTGCTATCACAGCAGCTCATCTGAGTGCTTTGGATAGACCAAGCTCAGAAAGAAATGGGTCAACTCTTTTAAATATAGGTATCCAAATTCTTTACTCCTAAATTAATCACTTATTTTCAAAAATTACGAAACACAGCTGAAATGATATCTGAAATTTGCTGGTTTAAAACAGCAGCGAAAGAACTGCTTTGACTTATGTATTTGTAAACAGTTTTAGGAAGTTTTGAAGCCCCAGAATGGAAGCAAAAAAGATATCTGTCTGCTCATACTTAAGTCGCAGAATTGTATTTGTGGGCAATTATTACAGATTGTAAATACAATTTGAACTCTGATTTTATTTTTTTCATTCTGATAATTATTTACATAACACTGTAATGTGTATGGATCTTTAAAATAATTTCAGTGGAGGAAGATAGGGAAGAAGTGGAAAGTTCTTCAACTTACAGGTAACCTCTAAAGCTCAAAGGAATAGAAGTAAGTTCAATAAAGAACAGATGCAGGATGAATGTTAATACTGAAGTGTTTGTTGTAACAGATGGATTTTGAAGAGAGCAGGGAGTGTGGGGCTACTGGCACATATTCTTTGGCAGGCAATTTGGAATTAAGGCCTTTATGCTTTCTGGCCAGTACGAGATAGTCCAGGGACATTCACATGAATAAAAACATTGTTTTCTTTTCTGATTTATCCTAGTTTGTCAAGAGATAAAAAAAAAAAAATCATAATCCCTGTGATTTGAGGTCTGAGAACATAAATTACTTATAGAAGAGACAGGAAAGACAGCAAAATAGCCTGGCCATGTATTTACTCTTCAAGAACACAATTACTGTATCAGTGAAGGACCTCTTGCTGATCAGAAGAAACACTGGATTGAGTCAAGTAACTGATGTGGTGCCCTGTATGTAAAATACTCCTTTCCTGTTCAGATACAAGTACAAAGGATTGGTGGAAACAACTGTATATTGAAATTAAAAACTAAAGTTCTTTGAGCTCCCGCTAAAGATGATTTACAGGTTTGATCATGAGAGTAAAGAGTAACAAAATTTAACTTAATTAACTCTACAAATACACAGAAGTTGAAAAGACCAGGCTTTTTTATCTTGGATGCATTAGTCTGTTGGATATTTAATTAACAAGACTGTTCAGAGAGCAAGGTTTGATATACTTAGGAAAAAATTTTGACAGTGAGGTTTCATAAATTCAGGAATTTTTTCTGTTATTACAGATATTAAAAGTCTAATTTTTTAAAAACTTCATGCAGACCAATTTAAATATCTAGTTATGTAAAACTGACCCAGCCACTGTAGAAGTGCAGTAAGATATTTATTTCTTGTAAATAAGGAGCTTGTCTGCACATAAGACTCTAAAGCTCACTATCTCTGAAACAAAGAGAAATTTTGTGCAATGTACGAGTTAGAACGAAGTAAATGCAATTGAAATTCTGAGCTTACTGATCTAAAGGCAGTGAATACTAAATCTCTTTATGAATCATATTGTAATATAGTTTTGCCTCACTTCAAACAACCTTAGCTTTGTCCTTAGAGATATGCCATGCACACTTTACTTTTTAGTATGACTACTACCCTGTTACTCATGGTAGCGCAGTATCTGACAATCTACTGCTGGGGTTGCTTCTTACCATTTGCAAAAATTGACTTTGTGTCTACAGCACTGACTTGTGCCGATTTCTCTCCTTTTCTTTGCTAATCAGAGAGTGAGCATGCAGTTAGAAATGGGAAAGATGGGACCTCAGGCGATACAGTCCTTTGAAATTTATCTTTTTTTCAGGGAAAAGTACCTTCTTCCTCAGGCCTTTGTTGGAGGCATTGTCAGTCACTGTGAAAGCTTTCCTCTCGTATGCCTGGTCAGAATGAAGAGAAAGAGCTTATTGCATGTTGCTCTTGTTCACCTAATCAGAACGCTGTAAGGAATTTTTACTCTGTCTCTTAGGGCTTCTGCTGTTTGCTCTAGGCAATCCCAGGCTCTGTGTGGGAATTGAGCAGCAGGTTTTTCCATTAGACTTTTGTGGTTACAGAATATTGCCAAAAATAGCAAGGCATGTGTGTTATGTACTCTCCTTGATGCACAGAAGGACAGTGATGCACTGAAATCCTTGTAGCTAGGGTTTGCCAGCTTTCTTTCTCCTATTAAACTGAGGAATCCTGGAAAGACTGATGACTTCTGTTTTCACTCAGTTGAACTCTGTGACACCTCGAAACTCTTTCTCTCCTGTGGTGTTCCAGCCAGGCTGGCATACAGCTGTCACTGTGTCCTAGGCAAGACAAAACACCGCTAGTTTTCTTTTTCATCGGCTACCTGCAGATGAATGGGTGTTTTCTTGGATTACCTGAGCTTTGGGAGCTCAGAATCAATATATTCTGCAAGAGCAACCACACTGTATCTTGATTTATCTCATCAAGAAAGTTGAATGCAGGGCCAGAAAATCTATATTATGTCTAAAGTTCTGCACACTTTACAATGCAATATTGATATAAATGATGCATGGCAATAGATTTCCTGGGCAGACCTGCTAATGGTGGTGGACAAGACGTATAGATGACATTAAATGGGTAACAGAATTACAAAATGAACATAAATTATTGCATTCACTAAAGAAATCCAATTAAAATGCATCGTGCAATAACAGTCAGTTCTAATAGCTGGAATTATCTCCTGTTTGAAGAAAAACTTGCAATTTTGGTACTATATTATACATAAGTCCTACTCTGGATATTAACAGAATACTTTTTGTATTCTGAAAGGAAAATACACAATACTTTGATTAGTTGTCGGTGCAACGGTAGAAGAGTCTCTGATTAAGTATTTATTTTTTCTCTTAGAAGATCAACTTCTTAAGGGACCTGCAACTTCTTTCTAAAAATTATTTCTAACTGAAGTTTGATATGTAACCTAATAGACTAAGAGCATGTATAATACATTATGCTTCTATGAAAAAAATAAAAGAAAAAATAAGAGTATTTCTGCTTTATGTTCATCTTTGCCTTCAAGTAAATACCTTACAACATCAATTTAAAAATTGCTTTGTCTAATAGTTTTTAACAGTTTTGTTGCACATGGCAAATTTGGGGTTTATTTTTGAAGCGTGGAGAGGGAAGGCAATAGGTAGTATTTAACTGAGGAAATTCATAGTCACTTTTTAAATCATAATTCCCTGCAATTTATAAATGTGGGGTTTCCTGGTAGAGTGTGAAAATACATTCTAACAGGGAGTCAAATAGCTCTGGTTAATAATTTATGCACACAAATAATATTTTGTACATATTATATATGCTTTGCATATAGTTTGTATATAAATATATAGAGTTGAAATGATGAACGAACTGAAGGATTTCTGCATGTGTGTATAGAAGTATGTGTACACATATTGTAATATAAACATGTGCACACTTAAGCCAAGATATAGAAAAACGACATTTTTTAAAATGGATTTTGGTAGAAATTGGCTTGAAACAGTAGCATAGAAAATATTTCAGACACAGTGCTTGTCTGAGGATGTAAATATACAAGCATTCATTTTGTAAATGCTAGAGCTTTGTATTTCCATATGATGATTATTCTCATTGGAAGAGCATTCTAAATTGCTGTTCATAAAATGAATAGGCAGTCCTGACTCAGCCCCTCTGCTGTATGTTTTGCTAGACAGTAGGTTGAATATAGCCTGTTTAACCCTCAACCAATTCACTTTGCTTACTACATTAAAAATGTTTCATTTCAGGATTTTTTTTTGGTCATTTATTGCTTTGTCCTTTAGTGTTGTACATTGAATGCAAACAATTCTAATACTTGTACACAGTTGTCCTAATCACATAACTTAGTTATCGTGTGTGTGGATTTTGAAATATTTAATGGCCTTAAAATCTCTAGGATACAATATGGAGAGGAGCATCAGTTTGAAAGTAACTTAACTAGTGACTCTGAAAGGGGTGATGGATTTGTTTTCTTTTCTGCTTGCAAAGCTGTGTTTTAAACCACCATGATGTCTTTTGAAGGAGGCAGCATAGTGGACCTTAAGCTATGAAGGAGGTTTCTGGAATGCATTGCTGGCACTGGTGTTGGAGAAGCCCATGAGGGAAGACGACCTGCTAGAGCTGGTATTAAAAACAGACTGCTTGAGGATGTGGGAGTTGGGAACACTCTTGGTCATGAGATGGTGGAATTCAGGATCTTGAAGAACAGTAGCAAGGAAAATCATGCCTGATGAACCTGAGAGGTTTCTGTGATGAGGTGACTGACTTGTGGATGAGGAGAGAACTGTGGATGTTGCTGATTTCAGCTGTCTCACATCACATCATATTTGAAAAACTGATGCAGAGTGGGCTTAATGGGCACTGAAGTGGAACTGAAATTTCTCGGCTGAAAGGATTGTGATCAGTGGCAAAGTCCAGTCCCTGGCAGTCCCCTTCAGGGTTCAGTGCTGGGCCTAATATTTCTTAATACACGCCGTACTAAGCCATATGACAGGACAGAGTGCACCCTCAACAAGCTTTGTAGATAACCCCAACTGGGCTGATGGACCAAAGAGATGGTTGGTGGGTGGAAGGGAATGTTGTGAAATTCAACAGGAAACATCGAGTCCTGCACTTGGGGAGGAATAACCTGGTGTAGGTACAAAAATGCTGTTAGTGAGGATCTCCTTGTTATTTTTCTAAGTCCGTGAGAGACTTTTCTCTCTCACAGAAGAGGTAGCAGGGAATGTAAACAACCAAGCCACCTGCAACCTTGAAAAGTCTTGTTTATGGTATAGTAGAAAAATATTTTGACAATGGATGTTTTAGGATTTTGGCCAATCACCCCCAAGGGGTGGCTGGACCTTTGTCCAATTAGACTATGAAGAAAAAAGTCTATAAAAGAGTTTGTAAAATAATTAAATAAATCAATCTTGCTGCACAATTCCTGCCTGCTGGATCTTCTCCTCCTCCTCCTCCCTATAGCTGCAGGACACGGTGATATACCCTAGGAACCAGGCCTGCGGTAATAACCTGGTGCCCAAATACAGGTGGAGGATAGACAGGCTGGAAAGCAATTTGAATTAGAAGGTATGGGAGGGGCATGGGGTGATGGTGGTGGCATCCTGGGTGAGGCCATGAGCAACCACTGCACCTGCATGGCAAAGAAGGCTATTATCATCCTTGAAAATGCTCACAGATTTACTGGCTGTAGTCCTGGGCACCTTGCCTTGTCCACCAGCTCTCTGAGTCAAAGACTGGACTAGGCAAGCCCCAGAGATGCTCCTAACCCGAGCAATTTTGTGAAGCCTCTTAAATCTGCAGGCTATGAGCTCAATTTTGGCACTAAGCAAGTCCTTAAATGCTTTCTGATAACTAGAGCCTTGTTGCTGTGCTTTCTGTGTCAAGGATGGAACTATAATTTTTTCTTTTTTTTGGAAGCTTCTTCAGAGGAAAGATACATTCACATCTATAAGTTTGCAGATGTTGTAGTAATGGTATCCCTCCAAGTACTTTAAATACAATGGGGATTTGTGTTCTATTTTCTAGAAAGTTTTGTCTTACTGCATCATGTCAACATAGATATCAAGTACTTGAAGGAACAATCTAGTGTGAATTATTACCATATGTAATTTGAAGATATCATAGTAATTATGTCATTGTTGTACTGTATTATTATTTTTGTCTTTGAGTATTTCAAAATAATTTAATCAATAACACTAACTATAAAGGTTCACTTCTATTTGTGTTGCAATTGTGCTTAATAATCTGTGGTATGCATTTCACTACTGTTTCTATGATGAATATTTTTTGTGTAATCAGGGGTAAACCATGTATTGCTGCTTTGTGTCAGTTAGTTTTCCCGTTACATTTTCTAGGAAGGGGAGTGCAAGTTTTTTTTCCTTTTGTTTATCAGAGGGAGAGATTAAGCAATTCTGTGTTTCCTAGTTGAGCTCTGTGAAATAGCAAAACTCCCAGGGTGGAATATTGAAGCACAAGGTGCAGAATTACTGGAAAATGAGTTATCAAATGTGAACTTAGAGACGAAATGGTTGCTACATCTGTGTAAGTACATAGTAGTGGCATAGTAGTGGCATAGCTGCTGAAGGCATTAAAGTGCTCATTACTTTGGCCAAATATTTTTAAAGTGCTGTCATCCTGTACACAGAAGAACTGAGCCCCACTCAATGTGATAGTGCTCTGTATTTCTATTCATGGTCTTTCACAAAGGAATAATAGCCACAAAATGCAGGGGCAGGCAGTCTCTGGGAAAGGTAATAAGAGCTGCATGTTTTCCAGGCTCTGTGGAAGGAGATATTTTAAGAGGAAATTCTCACTTGTTTTTTCCAGCTTTACATAATTTTTAATGTTCAAAGGGTAGTAGATGGAGGAGGAACAGAAAGATTCTCAGTGCTAAATCAGACAGCTGTAAAGACTGTGTCCTCCAAAAAGTTGTATATAATTAGTACTTGTCATTCATTGTGACGAACAGTAATTAGTTACCGTGTATAGAAGCACAAAGAAAAAACATGTGGTATACTTTTTAAATTTTAGAGCGAGAGAAACTTCGAGCACAATCTAAACTACCCCTTGATTAATGATAATAATGGTAGCCTGGAAGATATTTACACCTTTATTTTAGAGATCAGTGAGACAAAAACCTAATAGCAAATATTTCCCAGGTGCTTCACTAACATCACAACTTTGTTCAATTTATTTTGACTAAATTCCAGAAATCAGCAGCAGAAGTTTTCAGCTAACTAGTATATTTTCAAACAGAGGTTTGTTTCTTTAATTAAAGATAATAGGCAGATACATTCATCTTCTTTGTTATGTCCTAGTTGTTAAGGTCTTTATCTGTATATATGAATATTGCATGCATAAATGAACATTTTCAGTAGGTGTTCAGTAATAAGCATTTTAACTGTAAATTGAGATAACATACAAGCCTTCACAAAGTAATTTTAAATGGTCCTTTAAAGAATTAACTGAGTGATGGTCTTACTAATTAGTCACCAATAAAACAAATGAGTGACTGTCTGCCTGTCAGTATTCCCTAATTAGTCTCCTTTGAAATATTAAATGTGAACTAAATAAAAATTCCCAGGCACTATAAAATATGTTTCGAGAAATACTTTATGTTCTAATCTCCTGTAAGCACTGAAAGAGAGATGATTTTTGAAGATGGGTGGTTTGAGTTGTGTATAGACACACATGAATTTTGGAATTTTTGATAGGGTGTTGTACATGATATTGTAAAACTTCTGTTCCCTGTGGGTACTGTGTTCAGGGTAGGTTTAAGATGGAGGAGATATAGTGAATGAAATCAAAGGTCTAGAAAATATGTTACCTTTGATGTTGATCAGAAATGTTAGTCTTGAGGAGAATAGATAGAACATCCCACAGCAAAGTCCAGAGCTGGGCTGACAGGACACAACCTCATCACTTCGGAATTGAGAATCCAAGTGGGATGAGCAAATCAGATAGATAGAGGTGTGCTCTCTTTCCCAGTAAAGACTTCTGGTTTAGTTATAACCACCATTCAAGGAAAGAGAACATTTATTTGATCTCACCCTTATGAGCATCATCTTCGTATCATTACTTAGCCTTTCCACAGACATATCTGTGTCTTACATATTATGGAATGCTCCATGGCTACATTTCTCTTATTTGATGATATAAAACCACTTTGAGTTACATAGATTAAGTTTTTGGGGATGCATGTGTGTAGTATAAATTGAAATTAATATAGTCTTTAATTTTGAAAGACGTTTACAAACTTTTAGATTGTGTTGCAGCTTCAGATGTGTTCAAAAGAAAGAAAGAGACAAAGATTTAGAAATTGAAGGGAAGAAAATAAAAGAAAAAATAACATAAGCGCTGCCATTTTGATCATATGCAACAATTTATGCTTTGGATTATAATTGTAACATATCACCTTAATTTGGAATAACACTGAAATAATGCAGAAAATATGCTGCCCTGTATTTCTCAAGGATTAGTGTGGATATCAACATTTCCTGCAGACAGCAGATAATTTAAAACTGTTGACAGCTAGAGGTAATATTGTGTAAGGTAGAAATGCAGTGGTATGAGGAATGGTGTTGCTACATAAAACCCATGTTTACTGTTTAAACTATTAGTGCTTTAACATGTCACTGAAAGGTCAGTCTTTAAGAGTAATGGAGAAGCTATTGGAATGAAGGCTGGGAAATAAATTGAAAAGGATGTACTGTGAGTTCATTCCAGCTCTACTTTGTTCATTGGTGATCATAAAGTAGGTTTTTTTCATGTTATTTTCATTGTTTTGTTTTGTTTTGTTTCAGATTTGGGGGTGTAGGGGTGATTCGGAGGGGTGGGGCACGTGTATGATTTTATTCATTTGGTTGGTTTGGGTTTTGTTTTTACTTTTTTATAATTGTCCTAGTTTTGATGGCAGTACAATTAATTTTCCTCCTAGTAGTTGGCTGGCTTGGATTTAATATGAGAATGATGCACACTGATTATGTGATTGTTGGCAAGTGGTGCTTACCTAAGTCAAGGACTTTTCAGTGTCTCACGCTCTGCCAGGGAGCAGGTGCACAAGGAGCTGGGAGAGAGCACGGCCAGGGCTGCTGACCCAAACTGGCCAAAGTGACATTCCATAACACAGAACACCACGCTCAGGATATAAACTGGGAGAAGCTGTCCTGGAAGGTCCAGTCACTACCTAGGAATAGGATGGGTATTAGTCAGTGGATGGTGAGCAACTGTGTTGTGCATCACTTGTCTTTACTGGGTTTTATTCCTATTTATTATCTCTATTTTCATTGCTACTATTATTTTTATGACTATTACTATTATTACTATTGTTATTGCTATTATTGCTACCATTACCGGTACTACTATTATTACAACAAAACCTAATAATAATATTAACAATAATTCAATTAAAACTGTTCTTTTCTCAAGCCATGGGTTTTGCCTTTACAGTTCTCCTCCCCATTCCATCAGGAAGGTGTTGGAAGCAAGTAACTGTGTAGTACTTAGTTGCTGGCTGGGCTTAAAACACAGCAATAGTAAGTATGAATTAAGCATTTTCTAGATGTGTAATAGTCTCCAAAACCACTGGTGAGTTTTGGGATTCTTATCTGTGCTTACACGATTTTAATCAACATTTTCCTGCATTTTATAATTTGATTCATTAAAGAAACCAAACTCACTGTAAGAACAGTTGTATTCTTCTTCAGCCAACAGGGAAGATCTCAGGTAACACCTGCTGAGTGGGTGTTCCCAATGCACGTCAATACCAGAGTTAAGGAATCTGCCCTCGAACAGGTGCTCAGCATGAAGATGTGTCCTTCTACTTAAGATTTCTTTCCTAGTATATATTTATATACTGTTATCCCCCCTCCCCTTGCCCCCCCACATGAGTAGTTCTGATCTACTCATTGATTTTTCTCCTGCTCATTAAGGTCAGTTATTTTTGACACTACTACATGAGTTTTCAGTTTTTCCACCAGATCTGTGTGTGCTTTTTATTGACCAAACAGAACCTACATCTTCATGGCTGTTGCTGATGTGGAGTGTCTAGCTTGTCAGCTTTAAGTAATTTGCATCAATGTCTCCAGAGATGTGTTATGGACACCTTTGCATGAAACTTTGAAAACAGAATCACAGAATCACACAAAATAGTTAGGGTTGCAATGGAGCTTTGGAGATGATCCAGTCCAACACCCTGCCAAAGCAGGGTCACCTGGAGCAGGTGACACAGGAACACATCCAGGCCAGTTTGGAATATCTCCAGAGAGGGAGACTCTATGCCCACTCCAGGCAGCTGTTCCAGTGCTCTGCCACCCTCAGTGGAAAGCAGTTCTTCCTCATGTTCAGTGGAACTTCTTGTGTTTTACTTTTTGGTGTGCTTCTTACGAAAAGGTGCAAGAAGTACAAGTTTCCAAATTATTTATCAGTTTATAGTTTAGCAATTAAAAGAAGGCCATTATATCGGTAAGATGAATGTCATGGAATAGGTGGATCTAGTGTCTAGCTCTCCCAAATGGTGAAGCTAGGTTATCTGGAAGAAACAGAGCCTCTTATATTACCAGGAAACTGCATTTTAAAATAGCATTTAGGGGGAGACGAGTCAATGAAATTTATCTTTTCTAAAGTTATTCAGGAAGTCTCCCCCTATCACAGCTACAAAAAATTGCACTTTTTTTCAGAATTCTCAAACTTCAGACCTCTCTGTTCTTCAGAAACTAACAACAACAAAAAATCCTATTTACAATTAATCAAAAATTCTATAAGCAACAACTAACAAGTAATACATTAAAACAGTGAAATGTGTAATCTATGCAACAGATTCAGAATTTAAGTAACCAAGAAACTGCTCATCAGTAAAAAAACCCTCTATCATAAAATAATGTTTGAAAAGTTATATTCAAAAATTCACTTCTAAACATATATATTCATACAAAAACCCCTTACCTCCAACTACAGAGTGGAAACAAACGCTCTTTGAGAACACAGAAAACAGGTCACTCCTACTATCGCCTGCCATTACTTTTTTGACAGGTCATTGATGACTTTGTCAATATTACTTGTGACAAAACATTTATTTTTTAAATTTCAAATATTTAAGGATAGGACTATGTCTTCCAGAGTTGCAGCTTACCTGAACTGTGTCTATAAAGCAGGTTTGGTCTGTCAAGAGACTGTGATACTAATGCAATTCAAAGTAGCCCTTCTTTTGCTATAAGTAAAAACAACTTATGTTCCCCAGGAGCCAATGGGACAGCCCAAAAAACCTGGAGACACTATGCACTGGGCTTGTTTCCTTCAAATTCCTTTTCTCTCCAACATTTCAAACAAATGGAGGAAAACCACAAAACACAGTGCTCTTGGTGTAAGGCTGCAAAGGATGGTAGGAGAATTTTCACCTGTCCTCTTCTGATTGGAAAGTCTGAATAGTATCCCTACTTCAATGCAAGAGGGACTTGAATGCAAAGTAATTGCTCCATTTTATAGCATTACAGGCATTTCCAGACTTAAAGAGGCAGTCGCTTCTACTCAGGACTGTAAAACTCATAGTCAGTATTATCACTGTGGCATCGCATACATGAGACAGGACTATCTCAGCTACTTTACTAAATCACAAGATCAAAACATTCCTGAAATGCATGCAAAAAACCCAGCTAAAGAACAAGTCTTAAAAGGAAAAGGGGAAACCATTGTGCAATACAAAAATAAATGCATTTCTATTGATGCCTTTTCCTGGTCTTAAAATCAAGAGTCAAACACGGCTAGAAGGGGAAAAGGGATTTTACCTTGGTATTTATTTTAAGGATCCTTAGGTGCACTACGTCCAGGTTGAATGCACCTCAAGGCACACCGCAATGCACACCCCCAAAAGATCTGGTATAACACTATAGGTTTTACTAATTAGCATATCTATCAAAAATTCCCCAATGAGAGGCTCAAGTGAGCCCCCTTCCCCAAGGGACCTTCCCCTGGATGGTTCTATCTTGGTTTACAGAATGTGTTCTGGAGAGGACCTTGGGGTCTGAGGCACACTGATCTCTAACTATGAAGCTTCTAAAATGTTTAGTCTCTCAGCTTGACAAACAAGTCCAAGAATGTAGGCAAGAAGCACTAAGAATACAGAAGTTGTAAAAAAGGTATAACAGGGGTGTAAAAGAAACGGCAAAAAAGTCTTCATGGCATCACTATAAAAAGAGGTCTCTAATCATTCCAGTGTCTGTGCCAGTGCAACGTGGTTATTTTTACTGCATATCTTAAGAAGCATAAATACAATAGGCCTGAAATTTACTCACCCTGGAGGCCACATCTGGAGTGCTGTGTCCATTCTGGGCTATTCAGGACAAGAGAGACATGGAGCTCCTGGGGTGGGTCCAGTGGGGGTTACAGAGATGATGAAGGGATGGAGCATCTCTCTTATGAGGAAAGGCTGAGGGAGCTGGGGCTGTTCAGCCTTGAGAAGAGATGACTGAGAAGGGACCTCATCCATGTCTGTCAGTGTCTGCAGGGAGCAGGGCAAAGGATGGACCAGGCTCTGCTCAGTGGTGCCCAGCAGTAGGACAAGGGGCAGAAATGGATGCACAGGAAGTTTCTCCTGAACATGAGGAAGAACTTTCCTGTGCAGTGACCACACACTGGAACAGATTGCCCAGAGAGGGTGTGTAGTCTCCCTCTCTGGAGATGTTCCAGAACTATCTGGACACAATCCTGTGCCATGTGCTCTGCTTGAGCAGAGAGGTGGGACCAGATGATTCACTGTGGTCTCTTCCAACCATTCTGGGATTTTGTGAATCTGTTTATTTAAAATTCTAGCTCAGGCCTAGGTCATGAGATTTTTTTTTTTTTCAATTTCAAGCAAAAAGGCACCATTTCTGTTTTCCTGCAAATTTCCAACTCCAGTGGCATACTAAAGGTGTAAGATTAAAAAGTAGTCTTTATAAAGGGCCAAACAAAAATTACTAGCCATATATCTTGTTTGATCAATTCTACTATTTGGGCAGAATTCCTCTTACATAACTTGCCTATGTTTAAAAAACTATCTAAACCCAGAATGAATCACCTTCAGTTGAAGTTTTCTCTTACTCTCCACTGATCCTGCAGAGCCTCCAGATTAGTCAATCTGGAAACATATACTTGAAAATACATCATGTAACTGAAATGTATCATGCTCTTTTCTCCTCCCAGGAAGGCAGCTCAGAAATACATACTTTAAGCAAACTCACAACCTGCAAAGGACAATTTTACTGCAATATAAATAAAAAAAAATTTTGCTACCCTCAGTTTTTCTTGTGCTTATTGATTTTTAGTCAGTCTTTCAAAAGACATGGAAAAGTGTACAGGCATATACTTACATTTTATATTTATAAAACATATACTATCATTCTTCAGCTGCTGTAGCAAGTACAGGGGAAGTGAAAACAGCTTATCTCAAATTAATAAAAAATCAACTTCTCTCTCTAAGACAATTCTTACCCCCTCAGTAAATATACTTGTGTAACTAAAAGCCACTTTCTTGTCACAGGACTGATTATGCCTCTGAAAATTCTGAAACATGCAGTTAGTTTCAGTCTGATGTAGGAGACCACTTAGCTTTAGGTACGTCTCCAAGACACACTGCTCTCAAGCACAGTAGCTGATATTTGGAACGCACTCCTTTACTGAAGAAAGGTTGCTGGAATTCATCCACTCAAACTAAACACTGACATGACCACATGCTTCTTACATGACCACTGAATATCACTGTTGATCAAAGACTGAGAATATATTAAAAACCAGTTCTGCTATGAAAATGTAGGTAGGTTGATGCCTCTCTAGAGAAATACTCAAGATCAATAAAAAGTTAAGTAGAGGAAGAATGAAGCAATAGATCTGTCTAATACGAAAAAAAAAGTAAATGGTACCATGTATTAACACATTATCTTAGAAAAGTAGTGCTCAGTTTTGCTAATGTGTGTTTTTACTAATCCGAATTGCCAAGCAGAATTCCTGCCCACTGATCACTTCTGCCATATAGTCAGAACAAAGATGTTATGTTCTGGAAAACAGGTCTTCCCTGGCCTTTCAAATACTCGAATTTAGCAGTATGTTTGAAACAGTCTCCTTGGCTTTTCCCCATCCCCCCAAATAATATGAGCACTCATATGCATAACTCACTGGGAAATGTTTCTGATCCAACAGTGGATCTAAGGATGGGTATTTGGTATTTATGCTTTCTCTAATCAATGAAGATAATTAGGATGGGTTCTGGAATCCCACCCTACAAAAGGTTACCCTCATTCCCAAGGATCACTGAACTCAGCAGGGGCCTCTGAGACACAACTTCAGCACCATAAAACACTCTTAGTTCTTGAACATATTTAAAACAGACCCTGAAGCTTCTTACATATGGGTACGTTTGGTATGCTGCCCTAAAAGGCCAGCCACAACCTGAGGTATAAACAGTGTGAGATTCTTTCCCCATTTAAAAATTTACAAAATTTGCCTTTTATGTTAAAACCCGTCAGCAGTAAAGTTGGACGTCCTACTCAGATGAAAGAGCAGCATTTTTTCATTGCCACAACAGCTCCTCTTTGAACACTTCAAGACACATTAATACAACAAGAAATTAGGTGACTGCTTAGCTACATCCACAAATAGCTTTTTCAAACAGGAAGCTGAAAGTAAGAAACATCCTCCTTAGGAGGGCAGGGGGGGCAGGCATGGGACCAGCAGTGAGGAAAAACAAAGTCTGGCTGAATCCTTCTGAGCTTTGTTAGTGGTCCAGGTGATGCTAATCTGCCTAAGTTTCCTCATTAGAAGAGCCAGGAAGCTCGAACACAGTCTGCCTGTGGATCAGCACTTGGCATAAAAGCTGACAGGGATTAGATTGAAAAGCAATACTGAGAGCCCACAATTACATCACTATGAGCATATCTTAAAGTAAACATGGCAACAACAGTCACAGGCAAGGCAGATTACATAAAAACCATGCTATTTTATAAAAATGTCTCAAATATTTTCATTTAAAGGTTATGTATGCCTCCAATGAAAGGTGATTCTACAACAGTCAGGAGGGTGCATTTCAATCACTTGTTAGTCAGACCACTTCTGTTGTTCAATAGTGCATCCCTTGACAGGCAGCTCCCCCAACTCTCTTACATAACAGCCACAGACACTCTCATCTAACCACTACCATAAAAGGGGAAAATGACAGGAGACTGAAAAAACCAGAATATTTTTGTTTTCTTCCATGTATATCAAAGGACTGAATAATTTAGTCCATTTCATGGTCATGTCCCATTCCTGCAAGATTTCTATAACCAGAAAGCTCAGGACATTCAGTGATTTCTTTTTAAAATTCTTTTCTACAGTTTCACTTTAACATGCTGTTGTACTTCTCTGAACATTGAGGGAGTAAGCATTTTAAGACTGACATTTATTTAAAGAGAACAAGCATCAAAATCTCTCAGAGCACAATGGTTTTAGTCCTCGCCAAATTAGGCAAGGGTGCTTACAAATGTATTTGTGGTGAGCATTTCCAGGATTGCTACACTTCCATCAGAAATTTTTGTGTGATTAATTTTCATCAATCTCACAGAATCAAAGGTCAGGTTGGAAGAGACCACCGTGGATCATCTTGGTCCCACCTCCCTGCTCAAGCAGGGTCATCCCAGAGCACATGGTAACAGGGTTTTGTCCAGATGGTTCTGGAACGTCTCCAGTGAGTGAGACTGCACACCCTCTCTGGGCAATCTGTTCCAATGTGTATCACTGAACAGTAAAGAAGTTCTTTCTCATGTTTAGGTGGAACTTCCTGTGCATCCATTTCTGCCCAGGGCCTCTTGTCCCATTGTTGGGCACTACTGAGCAGAGCCTGGTCCATGCTCTGACCCCTCCTTGCAGACACTGACAGACATGGATGAGGTCCCCTCTCAGTTGTCTCTTCCTGAGGCTGAATAGGCCCAGCTCCCTCAGCCTTTCCTGAAAAGAGAGATGCTCCAGTCCCATCATCATCTCTGTAACTTCCACAGGACCTGCTCCAGAAGCTCCATGTCTCTATTGTCCTGAGGAGCCCAGACCTCAACAGGCTGCAATCTCTCTGCTGTCTTTGATTCCCAGTTGCCTTCCTAGACACAGACTCTCACCTGTCAAAGATGCACAATGTCTCCACAACCACACCATCTTCACTCCTTGGGCACATAACTGTCCAAAGATCTCTCTTCGAAACATTTTAGAGATAGGCATCAATAAAAGCAAATAAGCACAGAAATTGGCAGCAAATCCTAAAAAAACTTTACGTCAAACGATCTGCAAAAATACAAATGTATTTCCCTGCCTCAGCTTACATACCAATTCTGATCATCCAGTGCAATTCATGTAAATTGGAGCCTTGGACCCTGGGCAAAGGTCACTCTATAAAGCACTAGACCTCTTTTCTAATAAGAGAGTTTAGGTAGTCTTTATAGGCACAACAATGAAGAGAATTAAAAGGGTACCAAAAGGATAGATTAGCACACAACTACATTGCCAATATCAAAAGAAGTGTCACAAGTCACAGTGCTCAGCAGCAGCTGTCCAGGGATTAAGCAATGTATTCTGACCACTAGCACCAGCTGAAATCTGTCAGTAATGCCCACTGTAACTGTTACCTACATTATGCAAAGTATGATAAAGATAGAATGCATATACACCTAACCACATCTTATTTTCCCTTTAAAAAATGGCTGTGAATCTTTCCAGCTGACCTGTCAAAATTCAGGAAAATATGTATACAGACATCACAGCTTCTTGCCTAGGGATACACTGCTTGATTTTCAAGTTCAGGCCTGAAATGTTACCTCTGCAGGAACTAGACCCATCTTTTTCTCCAAAGGATATTTCTTTTGAATAGACAGTTAAAATTAGACTATTCCCTATCGTTAGCTCTATGCCAGGTACAAGATTTTGTTCTGACACCTCCTGTAAGTTTAGCTCAGTATGAAAACAGAAGACAGACGTGGCAGAAAACAAACTGCACAGTTAAAATGCAGTTTGCAGTCTGACACCCAGACACAGAACCCCTAACACCAGGAAAGATTCGGTACATAAACACTTTCCCCAGGCTGTTACAATAACACTACAAACCAAAAGGTTTATGCAATGCTTTCTTCAGCTGACATTTAAAGCACTGTCTCATTTAATTTATCCTGCCCCCTCTGTATTTATCCTCCTCAGAAGAATGTTTGGGTGGCTCAGAATTGTGAGGACTCAACAACCCTTGTACAGAGGCAGAACCATACAAAATTTTATTTCCAAGGTTTACTGTATATAATTAAGGCTTTAAAATATGTGGCCAGCACAAAAGCTAGGCAAGCAGCTGACTTTGACATACAGAGTAAGTGCTTAAATATGTAAAAGCACATTCTGCATATTCACACAATCTATAATATTTCAAGCCCTTATCCAATACTAACTAATTTTATCTATGTCACCAACACTGAATGTGAATCAGTAAGATAGGATATTTCCAAACATGCTTAACTATTCTGTGAAGGAATGCGAGGGCTAGGCTTGTATACCACCATTTCAAACTGTTAACAGAAGTAATCCCCCCTTCTCTGTACAAAATCTGAACCACATTCAGGCTCTCCTGTAGGTACGAAGTCAAGTGCTAGTCAAACATTTCCTGCTCCAGTACTTGATTATAGACCTGAAGTGTGAAATACTGTAAACTTCCAGTAACTAGACTGAAATAAGAATGTTCCTCAAGGTACACTTTTATGTGCCACTTTTATGCTATCTTTGTTGGCAGTGGCCTAACTCCAGCAGACAGGATTTAAAAATCAAAATGCAGATTTCTCCTGATCTTGAACAGACGAACTTCTCAGTAACATCAATGGTGATAGTATCTGTACAGTCTTCAGCATCAAGCTCTTCAGCAGCAGCACATATAATTGCATATTTCCTGAGAAGTCAAACATTTTTCCTTCAACCTATCCCATGCTTGAACTTTTCTTTAGAATCCTTTTGACAATTACTGTGAAGATTCTAGAGTGTAGGGGGTAGGGGAGATGGGGTTTATGTATTTTACTATTTTTCCAACTGTCTTTTTCATAATTGCACATCATTGCTCATTTTATTTCAATGGCATTTGAAGAGTTTTAATTTCTTTTAAAATATACTAGATACTGAAAAATTATTTTTAGTGCTATGGGTTTACCTTCCAGTGCCTGTGCTATGATGAATTATACATACAACTAATCACAGTGTTCACAATACAACTAGTTTTCCAAACTGAGTACTGGGAGGGACTCATTTTATTGCCAAAATAAGATTATTTCTTCTTTATTCAAACTGCTGAAGTGCAATAAAAAGTATGGAAATAAACCATAAAATGCAGTTTTCATTTTGTTAGGATTTATTTTTGCTGGAAGGTTGGGGGAATGGGGACACCCATGACTTTTTCCACAAATGTCAGTGCCAAATTGAAGCATTGTCACCAAAATGACTCTGCTTTTAATTCTGTGCCACTAACCAAAGTGCTTTGACTGCATAAGTGTATTCTCTGCATTGCATTATGAATTGTGGTACTAATCTCAGGAGCCCAAGGCAAACAACACAATGCACAATAGTTTTTTTTACCTACTAAAAGCTGTTTTCAGCAGTATGGATATAATAGGTAATGTCAGTCTTCCGTAAGCAATACATTTTGGAAATGTATTTAGGTGGCATAAGTAAGTTCAGAGTGAAGGTAAACAGCTGCAGATATCCCACATTGCTTTGTTATCCTAGAAACCTGGGAAAAATGCTTTATGATTTTGGTTGAGAGCACTGGTCTTGACAGCTCTGCATGTTTCTCCCCTAAAACACACATGATAAAAGTCACAAATAAATGCTTTCGCTTCAGCAGCTCCTGGATTTTTGTCATTTTCACAAGCATAATACTTATAACCGTCAAATTTTTACTCTTCATCTGGCTGAGCACTGAATTCAGTCCCAGAAATTAAGCAGATTCACTTGTATCAGAAATGTCTACAAGAGCAGCTTATCTTGCATAAAGACAGGCTGTCTAGAAGCTCCAAGAATCTCCTAAAAGAGGGATAACCCTGGGAATGGTCATAAGTCCCTCTCGCTTTCCTATAGATAGCAGTGACTACTGCTTAGGGTTGCTGCCTAAGGGCAAAATCTACACACAACCTAATTCAATCCTTGTAATTTACACTTTCCATCCTTCATCAGTAAAAAGCTACCAGCAACTGTCTGACTTAAGTCATAGAGATACCACTGAAGTTCAAAGACACTCTGAGGGTTTTGATTCAGCGTTTAATACAAACCTGACCTTGGAAGTAATGGTAAGAATTTCCATTAATATCTACGGGACTTACATATGCATGCCATGGAGATCATGAGACTCTAAATGCTTTTAATGCATGATTTAGAATCCCCTTAAACAAGTATCATGGTATTTTAGGGCCTAATTCCTCTCGCCTCATCCAGCCAAAACTCACATGAGGAAGAAAGGTCTGATCCATAAAGCATACTGAATTAAAGCCCATAAAAGAAACCAATTGCTTACCAGAGGGATTAAATTCAGATATGGTTCCATAGGGAAAATAAAATGCTTCTTTGCAAAAATTCACTGCCAATAGGAGCTAAAATTCCCTTTAGAGATAGTCACACTTTGCTGGAAGTATTTCTAACAGACAGTGAGGGAGTCATGAAACTTAATGCTTTCTTTCCTTTTCATATGTCAGCCTCTTCCCTCCTTCCCAGCTTTTCTCACTGTACTTTTTATTCTTTGAGACTGAGAACACAAACACACACAAAGTATTAGACAGGTCTATTCTTTGATTTTCATCCTTTTTATAATCTGCTCCTCTTCCCCACAAAAGTTCTTGTCAACAAACATGATTTTCTCTATAATACAGTTCTATTTTGCAGCCAAATGTTTGACAAAATGAGAGAAGCACCACAACTATGTTACATTTTCACTGTATTAGTATGTGATGGGCCAGTATCACATACTGCAACATACAGTTGTGAAGGTATCTGAAAGACTGCAATTTTTCCTCACAAAACAGAAAAATTATAAACACTTATATTTTGGTTTTAAAAGTAAAAAAAAAAACAACCTCCAAAATTTATGAGAAAGCATTAATTTTCCTGCAAATAATGTTAAACTATCATTTCAGGAGAAAAAGTTTTACTATCAAGTAAAGTTTTATAATTGGGCACTTTTATGTCAACCATTAGTATTTTACCTGTTGTCTCTCTTTTGTTCTTTTCAAACACACCTGAGTTAAAAGAAGACCTAATTCACTTTCTCTTAGAAGTGGTACATTTTCACCATCTTTCAACATTTTTTGGCCTTCAATACTACATTTGAAGGTCCTAGAAATATCTTTATCCTTTACAATATACCCTGAAGGATTCATTTCCATAGAATCATATTGCCAACACCAATTTTTGTTATACATACAGCACAAGATGCTCTTTTCATTACATGCCACCAATTAATGAAATTGATTCATTTTTAAATATATTCATCATTGCACCCATAATTAATGGAAGTCATGATGTTGGAATAAAAAAAAAAAAGAAGCTTTTTAAAAGAAATTATTATTTAAAGAAATATTCAAGACTAAGAAAATATTTCTATTCTTCTCATCCCCTCTTTAGGCAAAATGACACAGATGGCATAAGTAATATTCAAATCATTATCTACAAAACAGATCCAGCTCTCTGCACTAGCAAAGATCAATAAAGCAAGAAGTTTGTATGCTACAAACTTAATCAAGACTTTTCCCATGGATTCATACTGGTGCTTCCCTCAGTCTTTCACAGCTCAGCCCTATGCCCTTCCATGCTCGGATAAATTTGGGCAATTGTGGGCAGGTACCTCATTGATATCTGTGTGTTCTGATTTTTTGGTCAAACACCATGTTCCCATCAGCCAGCCATCATCTCCTAGGCAGGACCCAGCTGGAAATTGCTGTTCTGCAAGTTAAATCCTCATTTTCAATTCCCTCCAAGATTTTCTTAACTGTGTGGTTCTCAAGGCTTCTAGTAAATTTGGTTCAAACTGAACTGTGATTTCAAGAACAGTTGATGAGCAGAACACACAGTTGGGTGTATATATATATATATATATATGTATGTGTGTGTGTACATCTGTATTCATCTCATCTCTTAGCACACGGAAGTAGAACTTAAATTGACTGCAGAGTATTCATTAAAACCATGCTTAGGTAAATAAACTTGGTAATCTCTTTGGATAATATTTTCCTTAAGTCACATCTTCAAAACCCACACATGCACTCAGGTGTCAGTGTCTCAAAGTGTCTCCATGCAGCACTTAACGGAAGCAAAATATCCAAGAACACAATAACTATTTCTACAGGGGAAAAAAAAAAAAGGAAAAAAAGAAAAAAGTTCCCTGGATATTTTAAAATATTAACTTTTTTTTCTGAGAAAATTTACAAGCTGGTGATAACGATATCAAACCTCAAAAATATCAGAGAAGATAGCTGAGGCAGCACTAAAGTTGATTCTTTTTTTTGTTCATGGGAACTGCATCTTCAGATACAATTTTCAACCACCACCCATGTGAGACAAGATAGCATTTGCACATATGCATAACTCATGATCATGGCAAAGAAAAGCAAATATCTGTAGCTTTGCTTCACCTAGTCAGCCCTGTGAATTACTCTTTATATCCTCCCCATTTTCCCCAGATGATCATTCCAAAGAGCCACTAAAATGCAAATTTTACTTGTCCTTTAGCTTTAACATCAGATAGAACAATGAAGTAATGAGAACATGTTATTTACTCTCAAATATAAGATATATTCCAACTGCATTCCTCATTATTTTCCAAACTGCAGTAATTCCTGAATGAATTCAGCCCATACCATCTCTGGATAGACTCAAACGGATTCAAGAGGAAAGAGGGAAGCATTCTAGATGGCATATGATGTTCCATCCACTCAATGCCTAAAGGGTTGGCACCACCTGTCCCTTTCTGTAAAGAAAGTCTTGGAAAACCTTACAGCACTAATAAAGTCAGCATTATCCTCAGGATTTCCTCAGTGGGAAAAAGCATTTCCATCTCAAATTTCAGCTGCTTGGAACACCATTCTTTTAAACAATGTTCTATTCAAGTAGCTAATGCTTCTCCAGAAGCTGTGGATGCCTAATTCCTGGAAGTGTTCAAGGCCAGGCTGGATGGGGCTTGGGAGCAACCTGATCTAGTGAAACGTGTCTGCAGTAATACTAAGAAGTCAACAAGCAGCACAAAAAATGGAAGAGGACAAAACCATATCAGTATTCAGGAAGAAAAAAGAAAGGTATGTTTTCATTACCCTTCCACACTGAAGGACTGATATACTCAGATTTTGCCCAACACCTACGCTCTAAGGAGCCACAGAAATTTATGAACCTGACAGAAATTATGTATCTCAAAATCCTTCAAGGCAACTAGTAAATACTAACTGGAGAATCTGATGATTCAAAAGCCTGATGATCAGGATAAGAAAAACAAACAAAAAAACCCCAAACATTGCTGAGATCACACAGAGAAGCCAGAAAGTTCCAAATAGGAAACAGTCTTCAAATGAACATGTTTCTTTATACAATGTTGCTAATATAAAAGCATGTTCCACATAAGCTTTCTGTGGTACATTTATCATTCCTTTAGAGGCACACCAAATTGGTAAGTAGCTGTTATACTCTTAGGAACAATAACCTGGAACAAAATTGCATATTTCATCCAGAAAAATGTCATTAATAACAAATGGAGGCTTATTGCAAAACGGTATTTAGCACTTTTTGTAACTGGGTCTTTTATTCGATCTATCACAGCAGAAGGTTGGCAGTGAATTGTCTGCAATCACTGTGAGCTCCCAACAAAGCCAAAACCCTGCAGCTGACTCTTTGAGCTACTTGATGTACAGGAGTTACCTTTCCAGAACTTAGAATGCTTACTTTGTGTATTAATTTGTAATCAGTGGACACTAAGACATAGCTTATTGTCACTTTTCCTGGAGGCTCTACTAGGAGGAAAAAGCCTTTAGTGTCTCTGCTGCAGATCACTCTGTACAATTATTCTGTGGCAGCTGAAACTATTCCAGTAAATACAAACCACATCCCCATCCCTGCCAGCAGCACACACCTGTGGCGCTACATTAGCCAACTGCTAGTTCCACCAGCGTATCCAAGTCCTCCACAGGGCCATTATCAATCCATCCATCTCCTAGTCTGTGTACTAGGGATTGCCCATGTACAATTGCACTTGACCTTGTTGGAGCTCCTGAGGCTCACATGGGACCATTTCTCAAGCACATTAAGATCCTGCTGGATGGAATCCCTTCCCTCCGGGGTAACCATCAAGCCACTTAACTTCATGTCATTTGAAAGTTGGGTGAGTTTTCAACCTAATTGTCCATGTCCCCAAAAACGTTCACAAAAGTAGAGTCCCTTCAGACTAAGGGAATGATGTCTTTAGACATAAATGAAGAAATTTCTGGGGAGGGAAGAGCAGCAGGCCAGGAGAGAGAATGTCAGAATATGCTATAAAAACAAAAAATGGAATATGCAGTGAGCATGGCTGATCAGAAAATTAGGCTGTTGGGATTAATGGCTGAATTCCTAGGGCTGCTGGCCATCCTACTGCATCTTTCCTGGTAGTTGTGGGCTTGTCTCCAGGTTGTGATCATCCCTAACATTTGCTCCATGGAAAGAGGTAAAAGGCTCAAATCAGAGACATCTGCTGCAATCATTGAGTACTCTGTTTGCTAAATCCAACAAGAGGAAGAGCCTGTAATAGCTCAGCTGTTCTCTTTCTGTCATAATTAGGAAATAGAATTTGATTTCATGGAAGAAGAAAACAAGGGCAGTGTGAGACAACAAAATGCAAGGCTCCAATAGGAGCTAAGTTGAGGAAGTTTTGGTTTCTTTTTTCTACAGAACAGGTTACATGGTGGGAAACAAGCATGTCAACATGTCTGAATTTAATTTTTTGAGAAAAGGCAAACTTGAATTGGTGTGTTAATCTCTGACCTGAGAAGTTGATGGTACTTTTGGTTTTATTTTACCTAAATTCAGTTATCTATGAACCTCTTTCACTATGTGATTATGACAGAAAACAACCTACATCCTCCAATTTGGAACCAATATTTTTCCCCCCCTTTCAGGTGTATTCTGTCATTCTAAAAATGAAAAAAAAATGCTGAAACAGGTCTTCAGTGTAGTATCATATATAAAATAAAAAGAAATAAAGTATTCAGCCATGATAAAATTCCAAAACAAGTTTATGAAAGAAACTTGCAGGCTTGAATTGTTTGAATGATATTTCTTTTATACCAAGAGCCTTATTGGTAGCATGCACAAATAAGATTTTACGAGGGTGTTCCTCCATCACTTTTCTTCAAAAGTTGAAAACATTTTCCTGTTCTTTTTGTCTGTTTGAATGTTTTTTCCTTCTGTCTCTTAACACTCATACAGAACTTTAAATAGAAACAGGTCTACTCTTTTAAATTTACCTAATGGGAAGCATGGTATTAATTAAAACACAGGAACAATCAGTTGTCAGGGGATGGGAGAGAACTCAAGCACACATATAAACACTTGAAACTCAGTTTTTCTGTTGGGAGCAAGATAAGAGTTCTCAACCTTAACCTGGGAGAAAGGACATGCTGTTCCTCCAGATGTTCAATTAAGCATCACACACTGAGGCAGGAAAATTAGATAGAAGGTGATCTCTCTCTAAGCGAATGAGAACAGATGATGAGACCTTTGCTTCTCTTGATAGAATGAAAGAAATCCTACGGGATGCTTTTAAAAAGTTTTTACGAATTTCCATGTGCTCCGGATTACAGAAGCAAAAATAAACATGCAGTCAAGAAAAAAAAAAACCACCACAGCTGACCTTTTAATACAGAAAGGTCTTAACACCCCAGTTCCTTCCGGGGCTGAACTATTGAGTAGGTCATCAAAACATCTAGGTTAAAATAATTCCTATGACCAAAAGACACTGTTTCCCATGTTGGGGAGGAGGAAAAGTTGTAAAAGTATTGAAAACTCTCAATCCCAGATGATTTCAGTTAGACTGGTCTCTGAAGAGCATCCACAGATACTTTAAGAATGCAAACAAAACCATATCCACTTTCGAAAACAACTGTGGTTTCATTATTAGAAAAAGAAAACACCCCAAATCCTACACCAAGACAAACAAAAAACCAAAAATCAACCCCCCCCAAACTATACTAAACAAAATAAAACAAAAAAAATTCATCATTATAGCCGTTAATGTCATTCTGAGAACAGAAAACAAGAGCAATAGATGCCAAAACCATGTGTCTTGTAATTGCATCTTAAGTTCCCTAGGAACTCCAAATGAACAACAAAACATCTATGGAAAATATTATTCTGGATTGTCGTGAACCGTCCACTGCAGCTTTGTGGCACCGGAGCCCGAGGTGCTGCAACCTTCCCAAAAGTGTCTCCTTAGCAAAGCTGCTCGGCAGGACCACCACACACTCACACACGTGTACACGCACACACACGGATAGCTCCTTAAAATGGGCTGACGGCAAAGAGGCAGGAAGGGTCTCCATATGGGGTTCCACGGGAGGAGGTTTATTGCAGCCACATGCATAAACGGTTCCAGGAACGAAGACAAAGAACAATGGAGGGTCCAGGGCTATATACAGGAGCAGAGGGAGCATCAGAGACCAATGATCTGAGAGCACGGGGGCGGTACAAAGGCGGGACTAGGGCATGGAAGCCAATAGGGAAACTCTGTGGGAGTGGCGATGGGACAAAGGCCAATGGGGAGAATGTGGAGTGGAGAACCTTCTAGGGCAGGAACATGTAAGGTAACAAGGGGCAGAGAGGCCAATGAGGCCAACCAGGAAAGCAAAACTGGGGTACATTAACATAGCAGGGCAAAGCATCCTGGGAGAAATCTCTTTTGCCACCCTAACCTGGGGAGGAATCTCTGATACTAGGGACTGTCTCTTTGTCCCTTTTTCTGTAGGCTTACTGGCCACTACACTGGATGGTAATTAGACACCTGACAGACTTCAGCTGAAACCTAGTCTTCTTCAGCAAATAAAAAAGAATCATTAAAAACTAAAAGATAAGACATCAGGCAATGGCACAACCTTCTCAGTTTTAATTTTTTTAAACTGAATTTGCAGGATTTCTCCCCACTTTCCCTGTGAACCAGGAATAAAGTGGTTTTTAGACATTATTGCAATAAATTAAATGTCCATTACCCACACCCACTGGGAGGGAATGTCACACTCAAAATCTCAATCTGGGTAAAAGTGAGCACACTACATATGTGGAGTCAAGAATTTATTATCGGCCTAGTTAATGTTTAGACTTTAAGTTGGGCCAAATAATCTAATACAGAAAATTTGCAATTATTAAAAATGTTACATGTATACTTATGTATGACTATATTTAAAAAGACATTCCTAGTCCTTTCTTCCTATGGCACACCCATGTTCCCAAAGCCTGTGTGGGTCCGATGGTGTTCCCCAAGCAGAGACCTGGGGACTGTCATGGGCACATTAACGTCCTCAGCTCTCTCTGGGACAGGTGGAATTCTGGTGGTGGCATCCTTCCCTTGCCAGAGCCAGTTCAGATTTCTTTGCATATATGTTTGCATACTATGGCCTTTTCCCTTCTCCCAGGGAAGAGGTGAAAGCTCCCCCACAGCCACCAACATTGCTGGAGCTATCAGCCCCATCCCTAGTGGCATTTGGAGAGCTGGACTAAGACAGTCTGGGTAATGGGAACCCAGTTCAGCCCCACTCAGGGCAAGGTCAGCCCAGTCACCCCTGGGACCCAGCACAGCCCAATTCCTGCCCCAACAGCATTTACATGTAAACACGATTTTGCTCTTTCTGGTTACACGTAGCTACCTACTTTAATAGATTTATTCTCCAGCTGTTCTCCAGCATGATTCATCTGCTAAAGAGATTGGCACCTTTTGGAATTTGTGCTTCTAGACATGGCTATCTGGGGAGCTATAATTCATATTTCACTCCCTGAACTCATTTCAGTGCCTGCTTGCCAGACTTTTAAGGTTACTCAGGATTATCCATCTCTCACTTTCACCCAGTTCAGTAAGAGTCTTAATCGGGATAAGACTCATTTGCTTCAATAGGATTTAGTGCTTAAATTAGGCAGATGCTTAAGACTCTAATTCAGCAAGGTGTTTAATCATTGCAGCCTGCCTGTCAAAACAGTAGCCCCAATGGGAACAGTGATTTAACACTTATTTAAACTCTTAAATATATATTTAATTTAATTTTTTTTATTTTAATACCGTGAAGAATATAATGGAACGTAAGAACATGCTTAAACTCACACACTGCATGCTTTGATGCATGGATTTCATATTCTTTGAAATACCGCATTAACAAGTTAGGAGAAGGATTTACAAAGTCTTCTATGGTTTTTTTCCTGATAGTCTTACCAGGAAATCTATTATACGTATATATAGAAACTCCAGTTAAAGGGGAAAAAAACCCTAGATTTTTTATTAGTAATAGAAGAGTTATTTCATTAGCATTTTGGCATAGAATATGAGCCCTTTACGTTGTTATGAAGGTGTTCATAAAATAGGTGAAAATGAAAACTTGGAAAGGCTATAAAATGTTATTACCATGATGAACTTGCTTGAATAGAGATGAAAGTCAGCTCAAAGTTATCAAAACTTTGAATAACTGCAGAACTATACAAATGCCTATCTTTAATTAAAGTGTCTATATGGGGAGAAAAGTTACTGTTCAATCAGTATTTATCAGCCCTCATGATAAAAGTTTTAGAATTTTTTCTTCCTTGAAATACTTTTCTTTTAGTGTTACTATGTGGGGAAAAGGACTGATCAACAGGCTTCTGGGCATCCATTCTTCCTTCTGCCTTGTTTGTTGGTATGAATGCTCAGCTCGATATCAGACCGAAACATATCACTGACACCACCGCATGTAAACTCCAGGTCCAGTAAGCTTGTTTATAAAATTTATTAATTATCTGTTTATGAGATAACATAGAATCATTCCAACATAGGAAAAGGGTACAGGAGTATTCTTACTCATGTTTTACATGCCTTTCTGAATAGTGACTTGAGCATTTTCCTAAATAGAGATAATCTCCCAAACTAGACGTGAGGCCAGAAGGACTTGCTTCAGTGAATGAGCCCTAGCAGTCTAACAAGCCTAACAAGGTAAGAGTCGCTGAAAGTAACAATAATGATTTGGAATCCAATAACCTGAGAGTTTCTTTACTTATTTAGAGATACTGCCAGGTTGGGATCAAGGAGTACAAAGTAGCTACTTTTGAAGTAAACAAGATACAAGGCTGGAACAGTCTCTGGGGCACCTTAGTTAAGGAGTAAGTAGATCTTTGTTCAGCGAAACTTTCTTTTATACTTTCTTTTTTTTACCTAACTTTATTAAGAATGTTGAGCAGCACATGTTCTGCAGCAGCAAAGTTTGGGGTTTTTTTCTGTTCGCATCTTACAAAAAATATGACTGAAGATACAATGTGAAAATAAGGACTACTTTTCAAAGTTAACTAAGCAGGAATTTACACAAATTAGCTTTTTGACAAGAAAATGATCAGAAGTGCAACAATGAAGGTAAACTCTCTCCTTAATGCCAGGTCTGAAGATGTGTGTTTACTGTAATGACACAAGTATATGTCAGAATACAACGTGACAGCAATAGTACCTATTACCTTGCACCGTGGAATTACCATGCTTTCCAATAAAATCCCTGCTGAGATGCCATACCTCACGAGTATCTAGACTTGTATCAACTACTTTCTTAAGGACAAAAAAAGGCAGAGATTCCTCGCCTTGTAAAACCATGTGCAATTTAAAACTTAAAAAGTAGCCAGTTCACAGATTTTTTAACTTGAATCCCAAAGAATAAGAATGAATGGATGGAGACATACAAAAAAAAGTGCAGAATTTCATCTTGTGAAAACTGAGCTCTTAATAAGCAGTCTTTTTTTAATAGTCATTTTTTTGAGGCATGTGTAAGCAATATCTAGCACAATGGGGTGTGCAATACAGCTTCCCAAGCCTCCATGCACTAATAGAGCACAGGCAAATCACAATAAAGTTACTTGGTTTTGACTCCTTCAAAGACTTAAATTAAAGCAGCAAGTTTGAAACTACCACCTTAAACACAAGAGCTAAGGCAAGAATTCTTCCAAATTAATTTACTTCTCAGTTTTTATTGAAAAAGAATGCTGAATCCTGTCAGGAGAAGCCCAAATTTATTTTTGTTTATGCATGCCAATGAATACTGACAGGTATAATTCATAGTCAGTTTGTAATTTATGCCTCAACCTGTAGAGAGTGGTCAATTTAGAGTTTTAATATTAAGTCAGCAAAGCAGGAGATATAGTATATATTTTCAAGTATGTGCAGATGTTTTATTTATTTGATACTTAACCAATAAATTGCACAAGTAGCAAACACATGAATGGATGGAGACATACAGAAAAATACAGAATTTCTTCTTGTGAAAACTGGGCTCTTAGTAAGCAGAGCTTTTTTAAATCATTTTTTTTGTGGCACGTGTAAGCAATATCTAACACAATTCATTCTTAGTCTTTGGGAATACACACATTTGCAACTCACCTCCATCAAAATCAAAGTAGAGAGTGGAAGGACTAAAGGCATGATCGGTGAAGTAGTTTTCTTCAGCGTTCCATTTTATCTGCAGATGCAGCACTGCAATAAATCGTCCCATTTACAACCAAGATGATCCCAAAAACCTATGCCTGAATTATTCTGAGAAGTTCAGCACTGTGGTGTCAATGGCCCAGAATAATTTGGAAGTAACTACTGTTCACTTTTCCTTTAGGTTAGTGCAATTTTATCTTATTTTCACTTAATTTTCTGAAAAATGTTAAAATAGCCCCATTAACATTAAATTTCTGAATTTTAAACAGCAAAGGTATAGAATTTTTTTCATGTTTATGTCATCTCTAATTTTGTTTTGAAACCACACGAAAATTTCTTGTACTTTGAACATTTTACATTGGCATCCTATAATTTTACTGAAATAATATACCTCCTATTCAGGTACAAGCTTTTAGTCCATTTCCTTTAAGAATGATTAACAGAGGTCTGGGGTTCAGACACTGCACACTTCCAGAAGAAATCTATTTCTCTCTGTCCTGCTTTAAGTCCAAACCTAGTTGTGCTGACTTATTTATTTTCAGCCTTGGTAGGTATTTAATTATCACTACTTTTAATTGAACAAACTATTGCTTATCAAAAAAGAGGATGAGGGAAGAGGAAAGGAAGAGAGAAGAAGACATCTAAAATTTTATCTTCTCCACAGAGCCAAAATACATTATGCCCTCATTTAAATGGGACTGTGGTAGCAAGCCTGTCTATGGTACATGACTTGTCTTCCTTAATCAGCATTCCTCAGTTTGACACTAATGTATCCTAACAAGGAGAGCCAGAAGTTGTGTAAAAATAAAGAGAGATTTGGCAAAGAGCTGAAGTTGTCAATAAAATCTCATAAGTAACTCAAGGCCACTGTGTCAAATAACTCACTTCAGCTTGTGTAGAACTGCAAATTGACATGGAGAAGACAAACTGTTTTTCAGAGCCCCATCTCTGTCTGCTGTAAGACAGATTCCAGGCAGTTTTCAAATTGGGTGTTTTGAAATCTAAACACTGAAGTATCACATTTCCATCACCTCTATCATTTCTGCCTGTGGGCAAAGTAAATTGAAGGCTTCCAAGAAATACTTAATTCAAAGTTAACACGAGTATGTTTTGTGCCACATAAACAGGACTTGGAAAGGTGTATCTGCTACACCACTATGAAACATAAATGAGTGAGACAGATTAAAAATATAGAAAAGGGATACTGAATGTCAGGGAGAAAACAACATGAAAAACATACAAGTGGTAGAAATTTCAGTATTATATTACTTTCAATTACACAATAACAAAAGAGGCTCCATCTGGAACTTGGCTATAGTTGTTCACAAGGTAGAATTGGATATAACATAATTTAGATTAGATTTAACATAAGAAAGAAACTGGTTACTTGAAATAAACTACAGATAGAGGAAAGAACGAGATAAGGTTAAAGCTGAAAAATAAAAACTTTAGCATAGAGTAATCCAGAAAACTTGTGTATAAACTGAGTAAAGCCGCTCAGTATATGAATTAATTATGTTAAAGTCAAAACTATTTACAAGGATACAGACTCTATAAAATTAGCATTATTAAGAGTAATTTCTAGAAGTCATTCTGGTCATTATGGCCATATGGAAAGTTTAGACCTTAAAAACAATCAGAGTGTTATTACTGCAGTGACATTCCTGTCCATACTTCTTTAGTCTAAACAACTGAATACGTGTGATATGTATGTCATGATTTTTTATATTGAATCTTTATATTTAAGCTATGGAAAGGTGCACAGCTCCTAAAAGATGCTGGGTGAATGAGTAGGGAATGGGGGTTCACACCAATATACTGTTGATCTTCCCACTGAAAATTCTGCTGTATCTATTGACAACTTCAAACACAGAAAAAAACCTGCAAATACCTGAGAAAAAAAAGGAGAGTTTTGCATGATACACGTTAAAAGTGACAAGCCCAGGCTGTCACTATTCCGTTAAAGAACAACATCATCCACATTTGACAGGAAAAAGTACTTTATCTCTGTGCTTTATATATGAAAATGTTACTGAAAGGTACTTGGGACCTCCTGAGGCATTTGGTGCAGTTAATAGCAGCTGTTTCATTGAAACAAGCATCTTGGAATTAAAAAAAAATCCCACCATATTATAACAAGTATTTGTAGCTATTTTGCAACATAATAAGGAATGGAGCAATAAAAACAAGGATGGTTTTAAATACAAAAATAATTTGTAAAGACATATTTTAAATAATCTGTGTTATTTTTCTTTCTGAAAAGCTGTTATTTCTAATTACAGAAAGAAAAAACCCCAACAAAACCAATCTGCTCTCATCTTGGAAAAAGAAACCAAACCAAACCAAACCCACAGATAAAAAAGGCCATTCAAAGTAATTTTTTCGCTTATTATTTTACATATAGTTTTTTTATGTTTTCCAAAATGTCTAGTAGTTAAAAAAGAAAAAAAAATTATATTATAAGCAATCTTTAATCTTATGCTCTTTTGTACTATTCAGCCCAGATCCTCTAATACGTGTAAGTTGTTGGGACATGCTTTATTACAGAGAAAGGTATATTAGCAAAACCTATTAACCTAATATTTTTGAACAATGAATAGATATTCTTTTATATTGTACCCTTGAAAAAGTCAGAAGACAAAAGGTAAAACACTCATCAAATAAATAATTAATTAGAAACTAGCCACCAAGTTCTAAGAGTAGAGGGCTGATATATGTATATTTATGGTGACTTTATAAGTGCATTGAAAATGAAAGCATCTCTGGAAACTCTTGAAGTTAAAATATGAGGTTATGTATTTAACAAAGTGATGGAGAACTTTAAGACACATAGCTGGAGACACTTGGCTTAGAGTTATTTACATATGTGTTTATTTTCCTTATAACATACTTTTCATTCTAGTATTTTTCTTTCCGGAAGACTAAACTAGCCTGTTAAAAAAAGGTGTAAAGCAAGTCATGGAAAACGTCTTTTCTGCATTATTTTATTTCAATGACATTTGAATATACCATTAGGAAAATGGAATAGAAAATCTAGACTGCAGACAGCATTTGCAGTGAATTTCAGACTATACATTAAATACCTAGAAAGATTTTAAAC
The DNA here is from genome assembly GCF_009650955.1 of Corvus moneduloides. Taxonomy (NCBI): domain Eukaryota; kingdom Metazoa; phylum Chordata; class Aves; order Passeriformes; family Corvidae; genus Corvus; species Corvus moneduloides. Next base: position 14,133,770 of record NC_045477.1, on the reverse strand, counting down.
TAAACCCAGAGAGGAAAACTTTGCCATTAAACTGCTGTATAAACATACATTTTCATTAAATCTTCCACATACTGCAGATTAAAATTTATAGAAGTTCATTAATAGCTTGTAAACACTTAGACTGTGCCAAAATGTTGCTCTGTGACCTCTGTGATGTGACTACTGATCAGGAGTTTTAAGTGAGAGCAAAGAGAAGAATCATATAATTGTATAAAGAGAGGACATGCTTGTGTTTATATATGCAATCAGAGTTTCTCAAGTCTTTCTTCCTGATGAACTGCTACTCAGCTGAGGGAAAAAAAATGTAGACCCAAAAGCAGGTTATATAGACAGCACGGATTGCTTGCTGGAGCGAGTACACAGCAGGGCCAAATAATACTTGATAAGACAGAAATCCACAAAAAGTTTCAAACCAAAGAAAGGAAGATATTGAGTTACATGAGTAAAACTTAAACATAAGACAACTGCAAATTTTTTTTTTAAAGAGTCCACAACACAATTATGAAACCTAGAAATCTAATTGAGGACACAATCCTGTCAACATGCATTATGAATGAATATCAATACATGTTTTCTCTTCTTGTATTCTTGGAGGATTCATTTCTGTCCATAAGATCTAAACCATTTTGTTAAAAAACCCCATCTGCCTCCATATGTGCTAAAACACTGATTTCTCTTTATGGAGCTCTCTGCCTAAAGAGAAAATAGTTTGATATTTCAGAATTCAAGTTGCATTCAAGAAAATTAACTGTATCTCAGCCCAAACTAGGGCAAGAGGGTCCAATTCAAAATCTTTTAAAAACTGCATGTATAAGACTTCAGAAGATATTAGTAAGATATCCGGTATTTCATATGTAGATGACAATAAAGCCCTGCTGTCTTAGAAAGATCATTGATCATTGATTGAGCAGCATAATAATAAAAAGTGTTTAGTTTTTGTACATTAACAGACACACACAAAAATTATCAATCTTAAATAAGAGCATACAACACAAAACAGTTCTTGATTAAAAAAAAAAAAAAAAAAAAGGACTAATTATAACTCTAAGAGTAATCACTCATTACTTTAGCACTACTAGGTTAGTCCTAAAAAGAACTACTGTGATTTTATGGAGCTTCCATTTCCCTAAACTCTCCATTAAATAAACAGTAACTTAGTAACCAGCTCAGCTCAGCACTTACTATCACACAATAATATGTGGGAATTTTACAACACTGAAGCTTTGGTTCAGCAGTCAACCTTGTTTCAGCAGAGAATACACACCTAGAGGTAATAAATGTAGTTGATTATTCTGAACTATCAAACAGTGTTTGATTTGCATGCAGATTCAGAGATTAATATTAACCACTGCATCTTGAAAAATTCCTCTGAAAATCTCAGGGTTACACTGCTGATTCAATCACCTTTCAAAACGTCTTTATATTTCAGTTCACTATTTTGTTCTGAAAGCTTCCTAAGTCAGAAGCAGCCTGTGGGTGTGCCTGTTACAAAAATATTTTAGTAAACAGGAGGCAAGGGTCAGTCAATTAAATTTAAGAACAGCAGGAATAAACAGCTCCTCATAAAAGCAGCTAGAGCATTCTTCGTCTCAAGCACTTGACTATCAGATCCAAAGAGGTAGTGGAGGGGCAAGCATAACACAAAAATAAGTTAGGTTATTTAACAGTTTTAATAGCATTATTATTAATGAAGAATTTCTGTAGTAATTTGGGCTGTGTTCATATGCCTGGCCTAGTAACAATTGCCATGTGATTAGGTCTTATCATTTTTTGTTAGGTTAACAATAAAGTCTTGGTACTCCCTCTCCTGCATATGGTGTCCTCTTTCTTCTCTGTAATAACAACTTGAAACTTTGTACATCTCAGTTTATTTTATTGAACTATAGTCCAAAAGATCAAATAAACTGCATGTACAATTGTTTTAAGTTCTGTGCATAGACATCAGAAAAGCTGGCAAACCAAAGTTGCAGTCCTGTTAGATGTGATGACAGGCAAAAACATTATAAAAACAAACTGTCATATCTAGTGAAGTGAGGAAAAAAAAAAAAAGAAGAGATTAAATTATCTGCCTTGAAAGCATGTAATAAAATACAACTATAAGTTCCTAGTCCTTGTCCAGAGCTGTTGTTGCCTCCTAGTACTTTAAGATGATAGAGTCAAAATGTGACTTGTTTCTCACCTGTATCTTTTATCTTTTAATCCTTATTAAATATATTAACTGGCCTTTTTGGACACAAGGCCAGTTTAAGAAAAGTTTTTGCTTCATTACTATTATACCTAGTTTGTCATACGTAACAGCCTGAAAGACCCCAATTATGTTTTCCACAATCAAAAACCAGAAGGACTAAGGTATGAAATTTGGGGCGCAAGGAGCAGAAGGCCTTTATTAAGACTTGCAAAAGTGTAACCCTTTTGAGGCAGTCAGCTGGATCTAGTTTGGCTTTGGTAGGACCGTGTCAGCACACACCAGCAGCTTGATCATCAGCTTAGGGCACAAACCAGACCTCTTTACCCTGCATGTTTACATGTCTTTTCAAGGGCTGACTTCAAAAATGAGGATGGAGGAAAGCCTTGCCTTCAAACAGGCTGAAAACAAGCACCTTGAACACTGATTTTGCAGAGCTCCAGCTTTAAATGTACCCAGTGTGAAGAGGAGCAATCATCCGAAATGCCCAACACATTGGCAAACAACCGTTTCAGTTCCAGCATGTGCTGTTTGGAGCAGTCATGTCAGAGGCCGGATCCTTCCTACTTACAGGATATGTGGAGCCATTAACAACCACCTTCCCTGCAATGTGAGCAAAGGCAAAGAACTTACCCAGGTACTCTCTAGAGTTCCTGCAGCAGCTGTGCTGAAGAAATGGGTAAGAAGAGAAGGAACTTCTGTTGATTAAGCTGTAGCTCAGAGAGAGTTGGAGGTGGACAATCCTGCTCCCAACTAAATCTAGAGTCGTCTTATCCATACAAAGGGAGATCAATCTAATGGCTGCAGCATCTCATCATCCTCTCTTTGTTAACACATGAAATCACACACCAAGTGAACAAGCACTAATTTGGATCACAGAAGAAGAGGTTATTTTCTAACTGGAAGAAGAGAGAAGAAAAATGAACCCACAACTTCCTTCTTAAGGGACACTCTCCAGCTGCTCACTGTCCACGTTTTCCTTCTGCCTTCCCGCTTCACTTTTTTCCTGCTTCATTTTCTTACATAAACACAGTATGCATGGAACAGAAATTCTTTTGTATCTCTGGCTAGCATTTTGTATACAATGAATTGCTATTTAAGCCATCAAGAATGTCATTAGGATAATAACTAACTAGGCAGTGAAAACTTTTCTTCTCCCTCTATTCAGCCTCCCCTCCCTCTCCCCACCCCATGCTGCTGCACAAGTGAAGGATGTTAATTATCTTCAACAAAAGGTAAAAATCCTTCTAGTGAATATAAAAAAATCCTATATGCCTTTAAATTAGCATGCTATGTTAACTCTTGCATGCTAGTAAATTAATTTTAGCTTAGCAAATGTAGCAGACCTAGCTCAAAATACGTGTACATAGAAGTCTTAGGCAAAACCTTTACTGAGAGATAAGCCATCAATTAATATAAAGCACCAGCTGTGGGTGCTCTTCATTTTCTGCACCAGCTTTGTTGCTCCAAGTGTGAGAGGAAGCTCAGACAGACTGCAGTATTTGGGAATGGTTTATACCTGTACAAACACAGGCCTACTGAAGTTAAGTGGAAGGTGTAAGAGAAAACCTGCACAGTGAATCGGTATTAACAGTGAAGATTGTCCATCATCCTTTCTATTACTGTGGACTAAAGCACAACAGAAAGCCTACTTCTAGACACCTTAAATGGGGACTGACTTGGGTTCCATCACAAAAGTAAAGCTTTGGTAAAATTACCAGTGGAATCAATTTACTTTCCTTTGCTCTCTGTGGGTTCCACAGCATATCTGACATAGTCTTTCTACTTTTGGGTTTAACTGTAGGTGGTAAAATCTGTGATGGCTATTTAACCATACCAGGGACTGACTTAACTCAATTTACTTATATCATATTAGGTCTTTTAACAACCTATCTGGGATTTGTCATATTCCTATTTTCATTCCCATGCAACACTGAAAACCTTAGCACAGATGGTTCATCTTTATAATACTGTAATTTAATGTGTATTATCTCAGATGTTTTGGCAGTTCTGGATGGTCTGAGGAGGTTTTCTGGCAAAAGAAGTCAAGCTGGTACAATATTGTGATGGAAGGGAAGCAAATATGATGTTTATTTCTGATATATTATGTAGCAAGTGATGAATCAATCTTAATTCATGTGCAGGTATATATTTATCTCACTAAGAAAATTAAACTGCTAAGAAAAATAGCAAAGCAAACAATCCATATCTATCTGCCTGTATCTAACAAGCTGTAAACCTTTGTTTTGAGAAAATGCTACCTCTTCATACTATGGCAGAGTAACACGCAGTGGAGCATAAAAATGAGGAAGAGAAGTTGTGTGTATAGGCTGTGTGTAAGCCATCTACATCCATCCCAACTCAGATCTAATAAAACCTTAAATTATACTGCTATCATGTTTTGAGCCTAATAAAAATAACTGATGAAATCAAGATGTATAGTATATCTTTACAAGCTGAAATTTCTTTTAAAGTCAAGTATTATTCCTTGCAGTTCTAAATGCATCACCATGTGATGGCATTTTGTGTACAGTGGCTCAAAGGGAGTAAGGAGAAGAGACTGAAGCTGTCATGGCAAATTTCTACATTTAACATATTTGTGGTTACAGATGCTAGCACCCAGACAAGAGACTGACAACCTCATGTTCACAGACTCCTTGTAAGAGGCAAATAAACAGTGACCAATTTGGCTATAAGGAAAACACAGGACAGAAATCAGCTTTAACATGAGTTGGAACTAATTTTTAGAGTATCTTATATTACTAAATACAATGGATTTTTTTGGCTGCAGGAAGGCTTCTAGAAAATCCCAGCCTGGTCTCAACTAATTTGAAGTGATATGAGTGAGACTTAACAAAAGGAAGTGTTCAAAGTCCCCAAATTAGGCATTCATAAAATAGAGTCCTGTTTTTTTATTGTAGTAAAGTTTTTTGAGATGCATGCATTATATGGTCATACCACAAACACGTCTATTAAGAGCCAAATAATTGGAAATCAGTTTAAAAAGAAATCAACTGTATTCCAACAGATAAGTTTGTTCAAACATTCAAATTGAGTAAAACTCTACAAAGCCTGCCAGTCCACCCAGTCCATTTCCAGTCGATCTGCCCAAGAGGGCACTTCTGGCTCAGGGATTAATTGCTAAGAAAAAGCCAAAATCTTCTAAAGATGGATATACTTGATTGTCCAGCATGTTGTTATCACCTGCCTGCTTGCTCAGCTAAATGAGTGAAGTAAACCACAAAAATTCTAACACAACCTGTCTGCCTGACACATTTTTGAAATTGAAGCAATGGAGTCATAACCACAAGTACAGGAAGAACAGGAGGTCATGCCATAGGCTCCTCGGTCAATAGATCCATAAGTGGTCCAAAGAAAAGGTCTGTTCACAGAGAAGGGAACAGGAAAACATAGTATGCTTCTCATGTTTGTCCTTTTTCATGATTCAAGCTTGACAGAGAAAAATTTACATAGTGGAATAAATGTTCAATTACATAAATTGAGCTTAATCCATCCTTAAAGCTACTCTAAAAAAAAAATCCATAAAGAGAAAATATGCAGGGAATATAATTTGTCTGGACTATGCAAAAATTCCACCTCAGCAGAGCTTTGCAGCACACATAGGTGCTATGCAGTTGTCAGAAAAATTAGTGAAATAGAGCCTGAGAGGAAGGCAATGAATTGTTTGCAGAAAAGTTTGGGGTTTGTGCTCAGCATTATAGGAATAGGTGCATATTACGCAGGCCAGGATGCTGAAGGTGTTAACAACACCCGAACATACTTACGTACCTCTGGGAAAGCACAAAGCTGCAGGCACCAGCCAGCTGCAAAGTAGTCACACCACACCTGCATTTGTTTAACCCCTTGAGAGTTGTAGTGCTGCCCTCAAAAGGCCTAGTAAAGAAAAAAAGCCCTAGAAGAGGTCATTCTGCTGTTTCAGATAGCAAAGAATTTTAAGATAGGTTAGCTAGGATAAGTTAATGTTTCTTTTGTTGTCTGTTAAGCTACTCAAGCACCTCAGGGAAATTTGGTTGATGTGGTATAGGAAGATACTGTTTATATTCCCTGAACAATACATTAATTCATGGCTGCCCTTTTACATTGAAGTTGCTGCCAACTCTTCAGAGCAGTATGTCTCAACAGGCAGCATAATGTGTTTATACAGCAGAGGTTTGGGAAGCTAAGCACAGGCATTCAGTTTCTCAATTTGATAAAGAATTCGTAATTCTTTTGGGTGAAGTTAACAACATCACAATTATTGACAATAGTTCTAATTTGTCTTGATTGCCACTTAAATATCTTACACAGGACATACTCTCTTCTCAGGATTTGGCTATTGCTCTCATGCTCAGATGGTGGTACCGACTCAGGTGTTAAATGTGTGCTCAGTAACAGGTGTATTGCAAGAGCTGAACGCTCCTATATGTTCAAACACAAACACACTCACACTCCATGAATCAGCAGGAGAAGGATTTCTCACAAAACACAGCAAAACCCACTTTTAATCTAAGCTGTAAATCTGGCAAACAGTTTATGCTTGTTCTTATATTTATTGAGAATGGTCGTACTGAAATCAGTAAGATAAATGGATCCATAAATCTTTAGCACAAAATAGCCAAGGAGAGGAAAAGAAACATTACACTTTCCTGTCAATTGATTTGCTCAATCCAAGCAACTGTCACCCAAAATGGGAATCAGACCCTCCGATCCCTAATCCCGTGCTACAGCCTTTCTCATTGCTCTGTCACCTAAAACAAATTACAAACTACAAGGACCTTATCTTCCAAGAATCTCATATAAAATAAAACCAATCTGCAAAAAGTATGATCAGTCTACTTATAGCACTGTATTTTTCTCAGCTGAGAATCATGCTTAACCTGAAACACCAATCAATATCTTATTGCTTAACATGTTGGCAATGAGCACTTACCTAATTCCCATCTCTAAAACCCCTTTTTTTTTTTTGTTTCCTTCTAAACCTTTAACCTGATCTGAGAATAAATTACTTTCTTTCTGAAATTTCTCTCTAACCCTCCAGGCTCTGGGAACTCTGACTGGCCTTAGAACTCCCCCCACTTTATCCACAACCCAAAACTCATATCAACCTCCCAGCACCATTAAAGCCTGTTCCCACCACAGCTGCACTCACACACCAGGTGGATCCTGGCTTGATTTTGGCCTTGCATCACCTCTGTAGGATCACTGGGGCTGAGGCTGCCTCACCTACTTCTCCCCCTTGTCCTGGCTGTCTTGTTCCTGGGATAAGGAGGGTGGGAGACACCCTAGCTGCCAAACCCTGCCAGACCCCACACAGGTCCCCCAACGCTCCAGTGTCAGGGAGTTGCCAGACATCATGGCACCTTGACACTGGTTATATTTCAACAACATCAGAGAAATCTAATACTAGCTTCTAGTTGCTTCATGGGTTTTATGGGTATTTTTAGTTAATGGAGTTAACAGCAAATCCATCAGTAATTGATGGAGTGGCTTTTATGCCTCTACATTACTGCTTCCTTCTTATGCCCATATCCAGCAGAGAGTGGTATCTTCAGAAGTCCTAGACTGATGCTGGAATCAAATTCTCAGAAATCAATCAAACACTCTCTTTGGTCAAATATGCATCATGTTTAGGTCCCCATCCATCAGCATAACACAAAAAATATGGATCCTGCAGCGTAAGACAAGACCATGGATCCTTCAGCTAGCAGTAGGATGTTTCAGCTTTGGGAGTTTATGTTGACCTGAAAAAAACAAGTGACCATTTGCATCGCAGTGATAATAATATCTGAGTATTATATCACCAGATTATATCACCAAAAACAAGTGGTTTTTGTCTGTTTTCCTGTATGCAAAATCATATTTCGATTTGAAACAAAAATCATATTTTGCAGAGTAAATGCCTTTAATTTTTCAAAAGATTCTACTTTCTACTGAGTATATACTTTACAGAAAGAAGGGTAGAAAAAAATGCTGCAGATGGGCATGGCATGAATTCCAAGAAGGGCAGAACCATTACTTCAGTGCAACAATTGACAAATCCCATTATGGAATGGCCTCATTACAAAAGTTGTCTATAATTAAAAGCTTTGCATAGGAAACTTCTAAAATACTTCACCACTTTTATTCTGTGCTACTTATCACACAGTAGTTTGAATTTCAGTGCAAGTGCCTTGTCAATTACATTTGCAGTACACCGTGTGAAAGTGTCATTACTTTCTCCAAATTCTTTTTTTCTTAAAGATATCTGGGACTTATAAATCAATTTGAAACAATTCTTAAAAAAATCCTAATGTTTATTTCTGAAGGTTTTGGAAAATGTATAGCAGTACATGGTAACTTCTATTTCTTGTGATTAGAGATTATTTAGGCCTTTAAGTACAAGTTGATGATGAAGTTTTATTTCCATGATCTATGACAAAAATAAGTGTCAATGTAAAATTTATTCATCATGTTGTGGTCTATGACAATGAAACTCCTTTTAGATTTTAAAATAATAAGATTATCATTTCTCACTCCCTAGTTTAGTCTTAAAAGATGGCATTTGCTTAGAAAAAGCTTTTCTTTTTAATTCAAAATTTTTTTTTCTCCTTATCATCAGATTGCCTGAAAGAATTCTACAAATTTGTGCTTGACCTGATCACTCTCCTGCCAGATGTGATTCATTCTGCTTTCTCAGCAACACCACTGACATTGCTTTGTACTAGCACTGACTGTGGATGGGTTTCATTTCATTGTTTAACCAGACAAAGATAGTTTTATCTTTTTGCAACATAAAGGATTTTTACAGAAACTAAAGTCTGACACAGTTTAGAGGTTTAGTTTTTTTTAGAAAGTATTTAATAAATCAAAGAAGAAGTTTTAACCATATCCCCAAAAAAAAGCATTTTCCATATAGAAATGAGCTTACAAATACAGCTTGTTTTTCAGGATCTGCTAGGGCTCAAATGAGAAGTTTAGTCCTCTTTTGCCAAGAATCAAAGTGTCACACTTTTTTCATTTTGTTTAGGTTTTCTTGGTGCAGTGCTATCTGTATCTAATTTAGGAATGACATGGATAAACAAATTGTCCTTATCAAGGTACCTGAATATAATTTTAAGTATTTTATCTTGTATTGGGAGTAATGTCTGAAACATGTGAAAGCATGATATATTTTGACAAGGTTAAACTTTAAAAATTTGCATCAGTTTCTGAAGATGTCATACATTAACTTTTTATTAGCAGCAATTTGCAATAATTGTATTAATACTCACCTGTAAATTAAAGGGGAAACCTCTCTTGTGGCCAGCACACTGAACCAATTGGCTCAAGAGATCTGAACTAAATTTGTGCGTCATTTGAGGACATCTGGGGTTTTTTATGACCAAGAAACATGATTATATGAAAAACTTTCAGAGACAAGCTGCTGTTAACAGGACACTGAAGCAGTTCCCTCATGCTCAGTTTTTCAATAGAAAGAGACATTTTTGCTAATTGTTAATGCTGCCACTGACACTTAGGGAAGCACAGGCCTAAGACATCTGCAGTGGCAGAGCTTAAGGATCTGCGGAAGGAAGAAGATGCAGCTGAGAAGATTTTGTTGGGTGAAAAAATACATTTCTCCTATATACTTCCCCCCATTCTTAGGCTGACGTGGTTTTTTAGAGCTTAGGTTGCACTCAGAAAACTGATTCTTAGGCATGAACACAAAATCTAGAAAGTTTCTCCTGTGTTACTTCAATTTATTGGTGATAAAATGCATGCCACAGACATCCCTCTGCCATTTCAGGGAAGTGGCTGAGCTACATTCTCTGGGCTGTGCTTTGCCCATCTTCCATCTTAGTGGAATAAAAACCAGCACTGCAGTAAAAGCCCATTTCATTGCAGGCTATGACAAACCTGTTTTCACCAGCTCCGGGTGGTGCTGACACAGTTACAAGACTTTTGGAAGGTTCTAGGTTTGGCAAAATAAGGTGGCTTCTGTCAATAATATATTTTTCTCTGGCATAAACGAAATACCTCTAAAATGTCACACTTGCATTGTTTGCAAAAAAATATTATCTATCAGCACATTATCTATTGGGGATGATCATAATGGGCCTCAAGCTCAGCTGGAGACTCAGGATGCTAACAATAGATGTATTTTGACAGAAAAGAGAATAATAAATTGCAGGTCTGTGTGAGTACTTCTATAATGGGGGTAAAATAAAGGGTATGTTTCTTTTTGGAAATGAGACTCCTAATGAATCAGACATCTTGACAGAAAGACACTTAGCAAAAATAAATGTAACTACAACACTTCATTAAAGTAAAATTATCTTTACTATTAATATACAAATGGTGAAGAGTGACAAATAATTGATATACTTTAAGCCATACTTTCAATGTCTTTCATAAATACAAAACCAGCATCTGCGATATTACTTCTTTTTACAGTATAGAGATATATATATATACACAGCATTTCATAGGGACATAAGATTCTGAAACAATAAACAAACTAGCTCCAGTGGTAGCTAACTTACCAATATATAATTCAGGTGGCAGATATCTCAAGTGGGCTGTTGACAACGTGTGGAATAACAAAAACAATATATGGTATGCTTTAGCTCATACTGTACACAGCATACAAATATGTACCGAGTGCTCATTGTAGCAGGAAAGCCTTTTTTCCCCCCTCCTTTTAAAACCTTGTCTAAGTAGTTTGAAATTCTTAGTGACAACTCTACACCATGAGCAATAAAATTATCTTCTGGGGCAATCTGACTCCTTTATATATTTGTCACTGATCTGTAGAGACTCTGAGGGTTTGTCTTGCCTTCCTCCAACCCTACATTTTACATCTGAAAAACCATAGCCTAATTACATGGGAGAGTTAAAGGATGTGGCAGGGTTAATGTCCCCTCTCCTCTGGTTTTCAGAGCTCTCGTTACCCTGCCTTTTGGCAGTGCCCTTCAGCAGCCTCTCTGCTTCAGTTGCTGCCCATTTCCCTTGTCAATGGTAAGGAGAGATGCTCCCAGCCCTCTCCTGGCTCACTCTTTGGCACCTGTTCTTTCTGGCAGTTGCTTTCCTGAGCTCTGTCGGCACTGCATCTGGCCACCTCGCCCGCTCCCGATCTCACCTGTGACTTAAAAGCTGCCAATACAAATTTGGCAATAAATATTTATTTCATTTCTCTGGGCTAAAAATGGCCAATATTCAAGTTTGAAAGTCAAACATTATGAGGCTTTCAACGCCTCTTAAGAGAAAAGATAGACTGGTAAACTGAGAATTCTCAGAACCTGACCCAAAGCCAAATTTTTAAGGCTTATTTTGTCTCAAGTCCAAGTAAATTCATATAAGAACACATTTATATGTGCAGTGGAAATACTGAAGATCACTTAAAACTTACAGAACTGCTGTCAAGTGGACAGGGTACTTCAGGAACTCATACGAAAAAATCTGAAAAAGGGGTGAAAAGTTTTTAAAAATATTTATTTAATCATGGTAGCTTTTCACCTATCGGAAAGATTATCTGAAGCTAAACAAAGAGATTTAAGAAGGGGCATTATTTACTTAGAAAGTTTTCATCTTCACCTAAAGAAGTATCACAATCACAATGACTTACTTTAAGAGATGTTTTATTTCTAGACATATAGTAATGTATGGGATAAGGCTGTATTCAGATATTCTATCACCATTTCCTGATCAGTGAAAACTCCTGATAGAAAAACCTCCTCTGTACAAAATGTCAGCAGGAGTCTGGCAAGACTTTTAAGTTCCACTTACACCTGGAAATCTGATTCACAGAAGCAACTCGATCAGCTGAGGACGTGCAGAGCCTCGCTGAGATGGATGAATAAAATCCAGGTCCTGCTGGAGTCAGTTTGTGTCTTAAAGACCGGTGAGGCCTGGATTCCACTGTGACTCTTTGTGCAGCACTCTCAGTCCCCCTCCATAGATCAATTTGTAAGAGATCTTGAGCTTTCTCAGTAAATAGTCTTTTTGGAGGTCCTTTAATCAGGAGTGAATATCATCCAACAGACACAACTATTCTACAAAGATGGTGAGCCTGCAAATGACTGCAAAACGAACATTCACTCCAGTTTTACTCCAGAGGTAAAATGGTGGGAAGATGCTCCACATCATCTTTCAGATTTGAGGAAAGATTTTAATGTTTTAGGTCTAAGCACTTAAATAGAACTAAGGAGACTTTCTATCTGACTCTTCAACTTGAGAAATTGGTCAAAACACCCCTACACATCCACTACATGCTCCATCTATTTGAAACTTTTCAGCAGTAATACACCCACCATGACCCTCATTGCAATCATGATCTCAATAGATTTTTGCAAATTTTGTGTTTCAAGTATTTATGTGACTTGAAAATAATATCTTCAGTTTAATTTAGATGAGTATTTGAGAATATTTGAGCAGAAAAGTATGTGACAGTAAAGCTTTCAATTATTTTAAACAGGCTTTGTGGACAAATTATTGAAGATTTTTCTTTAATAAAGCAGAGTGGCATGCTATCAAAAGGCACAAATACATTTCCATTATCTGGACTAGGAAACAGAAAAAATGGCATGATGATTATACTACAGTTTGATGATTGGCACTTAAATAAATAATCAAACTAATTACCATCATAAAAAGAAAGCCACTTTTTTTTGGATGAACATCGATGCAGAGGCTGAAGACAGCAGCTGGAATTGACTACACCAGGGACTGATGTCAAACAGCCTTTTTAGATGATGGCCACGGTGTAGCTATGTTGTATATATCTATGAAGAGATAGAAAGTAGGCCCAATCCCGCAAGTTCTGTTATGAAAGTACATCCATCTTCCTGCTCACATCCACCCCACTAATGTCAGTGTGGTGCCATATAAGGGGTGGGTTCAACCACACAAAATTTCTTGCAAGACTGAGGCCTGAATAAATTAATTTTTGTCATATTAGGCATTAGCATCACCAGAATAGTAAATATTTCTGCAACCACAAAAAAATCTTAGAAGTCAAAAAAAGGCAAATAAACAAATAAAACCAGGAAAAACCTCTCCAGGGTACATCTGATTACTAAATTGCAAAATATTAATTCAAACTTTGTTATTATTGTGGTAAATCAGAACTCAGGTCTACTAAAATAAAAAAATAAAAAAAACAAACAAGGAGCTTTAAGTAATTTTACTTAATTGTACTCCTTTTTTTTTTGTTGTTGTTGAAAAGAGATTGTCACTGCCACATTTTGTATCAGTACTAATTTCCCTCCCACCTTGGTCCCTGGAGTATGTTAGCATAACAATTCAGATTACTTTTACAAATAGTTATATTTTGTCAACTCTTCTGACATTTCATACTAACACTTAAAATTACTTTTAGACAGTAAAAGTGACATTTATACAGGTATCTTTTTTTTTTTGTGTGTGTTTTTTTTTTTAATCTAGAATAGGAAAAGAAAATAAACTAATGTTGTTATTCCAGTTCTACACATATCTTACAAATTACTATGCGCTGTCCTTCGTTTGGAAATATTTGGAACTATTTCGAAATATCAGTGTTTTTCAGCATTCTTTCATAGTGGGAGTTTGGTTTTCTCCTGTACAGCACAGAGTCAAAGCACAAGAGACAACCTATTAAACCACAGACCAAAAAGGTGTGCTTGTACAGTCCATCAGAAATTTAGAGCTGTTTTATTCTCAGCCCTCACACAGCTCAACTGCCAAGAGACATAACAGCAAGAAGAAATTAAATACTCCTGGAAACAGCTTTTGATTTGTAATCCAGTATAGTGGGAAATGCTTTTGCATCCAATATTGAAATAATATTGCAATATATTTTGCTTATAAAAGAGTAGCACAGGTGTATTAGTAATGAATGCGCTAACAAGACCTCTTAAATCTTCTAATCCCTTCAAACTGTAATTAGAGGCCGTATCAAGCGAAAAAAAGAAAAAAATCCCACCAATATAGAGCTGTTAGGCCATGATTTTTTTTTTGTGTAAGTCCTACTAAGAAGTAGCAAAATTTGAAATGCATCTGCAATTGAGCCTAGACACTGTTAATTCTGCAACATTGTATAGGCACCTTCTTGCAGAAATGATCAAGCTGGCTTCAGAAAAAACACCATCTGCCTAGGGAAGATTGAATATGCATGGCACCACCCAAATTTGTGATTGCAGGTAGAGGAGGAAACAATGTCTACCACCTTCATCATCATCCCGGTAAAAATATTGTGTGAGAGGATGTTCAAGCCACACCAATCACATTATTCTCAACTGCTGGAGTTGTCCACATCCCTTCTTACATTTTGATAGAAGAAGAAAGTCCAGCTGCAAATACATACTTTGTAGAAAGAATATATATCCATATGTATAAATGAGACAACTGTTGTCCTAATTATAGGTTAGGAGCAGTCCGTCCTGCTTGCTGTGTACATAGAAAGAATCAGGACAGAAATCTGATAGACAAGCAGCTATTTGGTATTACTGCCTGCTCAGTATGAGGGAGGAACACTGAAAGCTCATAAAGGAATGTCTTCATCTTCCCTTTACCCAGAATTAGTGCCTCACCATTTACAGAAACTTCTTTCCAGCAATTTTCAATTATTATCTTCCATGGTCTTTCATCCCACATCGCTATCCCCTCTTACCCATTTTTTTCATTTTGGTACCAGTTTTGTGGGAACTTGGCCTCCTATCCTAGCCACACCAGCAGTATGCCTCTGTCCTCAACTCCTTGGTTCATTGTAGGTATTTCCCAAAGTGAGGAAAAGCCGTAAAAAACTCATAAAATAACTTGGTTTTGAAAAATAAGCTCAGCTCTTTCAAATGCATTTAAACATGGGTTAACAAGAAGGTTACTGTGACATTTTCCTCAAATTTAAGGAGACCCTTTTACATTTCACTTTCAGTTCTACTGAAAAAATGTCAACTAGTACAAAGACTTCAAATATTATCAGAATTCAGATATAGCAGGGAGAAAACACAATTTGTTGAGTAAAACTACACTTAAACCTCAGGCATGACTTAGATGTAGAAAATTCACAACATACTCTACCATTTACTCCTGACAAGTAGAATTTTCCAGTTTAGATTTCTATATGGTTTATCTACTTCTTTTAAAGCAAGGCTTTGAAGAGTTTGATAGGTGTGGATACACTGTGCTGGAATGGAAACAAACTATATTGCTCCAGTTAGTGGCACCATTAAATCAACCATTCATTCATATGAATGAATTTTGGATCAAATAAATCTGTAAAATTTCCTGGTGGGTCATGTTGATCAGAATAGTAAAGAGGAATATCTTAAAGGAAGCTTGACATGAAAAAAAAAATCAGTTGAATATAAGGTTGCATTAGTTCATAATTAAAAATTGTTCCTAACTGCTTAGACAAAGTCCCCTTTCCATCTGTTCTTACACTGTACTTTTTACGACAAAAGGTATGAAATCACAAAGGAAAAAGTCCTGCTTCAAAAAGGCCAAGTTTAATATTTTATGTACTGATTTGGGGAGAAAATGTATTCACTAAACCACAGTTTTATCCCTTAGCTAAATCATTTGAACTTAGACAAAAATGAATACTCTGTATGTATAATATGTTGGGACAAACATTGTAAATTTTCATTTGAAGTGAAGATTATGATTTAAAAACAGTTTTCTTTTTACACCTTGGCTGCATTTTAGTTCACATGTAACCTCCAAAACTTTCATACAGAAAACCTGAAGCACTGAAAATCCCAGAGCCTTTCAGAGTCACACTCATGTGGTTAGGATGAGGCCAGTAGACTATTGTGAAATATTTAGCCAATTTTATTTGAGTTTGTGTATGGTCATTACCAGCTATTTTTTTTATCGAAGAACCCAGGAGAAACTGCAGTGGGACATGGCTCTGTGTTGATGAGTGTCTCTTTTTTTTTGTTTGCCTCAAGTGATAATCACAGCTGGAATACTATTGAGTGTCAGCCAGAACTAAGGTCTTAAACATTACACTGAGAGTGGTTTAGTTGTTTTTTTTTAAAGGCAACCTAAAATTTCATTTTATAATAAATGGAAATAAATACATTATCATATGGCACTTTAGGTACGTAGCTTGCACTGTAAGATCTGGAGAGGCCTGATGTGTTGTTTGTGGTTAGGGGTGCTTTAGAATTTTTCTTCTAAATAGACACACTTTGTCATATAATAAATTACAGTTCTTATTCTGCAGATTTTTCAAATTTATACCATGGGACTTGGTGTCAGAAAAACTACATACTAAAGCCATTAACAACAAAAAATATATAGAAAAGAACTGTAGACAGGAACTGTTTCATCATATGTACACATGTACTAACTATTCCAAGCTTAAGTTTCCCAAGAAATTAAGGTCAGCTGTAAAGTTTTGGTCACGGGATTACTTCAATCCAAATGCATTATCCAGACAGCTGTAGTTTATCTTATTATGCTTTGCTATCATCTTCTTTTGACTGGATGATGTCATTAGCAACTTTGATTTCTATGGTTTCTGGATTTAAAGCTTCTTTGCCATTTTCCTCCTTTAGTGGCAGCTTCCTATGAGAAAAAAGAGGAATCATGGTAATACAAAAATCAAACAATCTGTAATTTCAGTCTATAACATATGTACATCTTATACAGGTCACAGTGTAAAACAATAATTTTTTGAAAATAATGTGTAATTACTTTATTATGAGCACTGAGGTTCTTTACTTTTAAAGCAATTCATATTAAGTCTTTCCATTTCTGTAAGGCCACAAAAATCACATGACAAGAACATTGGTGCTGCCTGAAATGCAGTTCTTCAATTAGACAAAAGAAAAAATTAAATGTCAAATTACTTGACCCAAGACAGTACAGAGGTATGTGTTGCCTAGGATATTGTGAAACTCTTACAGGCAAGCTTTTTGCTAAATCTCAATTAAACTCTTTATGTCTTTTCTAAATGTAAATTCAATTGTATACAAAAGAACACAGCTATTATTGGAGATTATGCCAAGACATAGGTAAAGAACCTCTTATAGTGCAAGGAGGTAATGGAAGTTATTATTTAAAAAGTTCTACAATTTAGTTTTCATGGATCACACAATGTAGTTTCATTAATAACTTACAGCTCTTCTAAGACTTTGTGAAAACTCCAGAGATTTGGTAAAAGAGTCCCCACCCTCTTGAATGTGATCTCATTGAAAAAGGTCTTGAAAATCATTGATTCCCTACTGCCAGTAATTAGCTGTCAAAAAATATAGCTGTCAAAAAGATGTATGGTTTACTGAGATGTTCCTGTAATAATGTCTCCTGGGCATAATAGCTCTTAATCGTGATTCCAGTTTGGGTTTGCTTTCTGGTTTTTAACTAGGGAATAGTATGCATATGCCTTTTTTATTCATAATAACTGTTAAATGTTTCAATAAATTTCCGCTTTGATTGCTTTGATGTCCCAAAGAGCAATACAGTGCTCAAAACCTATCTGAGGAATCTCTTAGGAATGTCTTATTACAAGACAGTGTTTAATAACAGCAAATAAGACAAAACAGTACCCGATTTCCCCATCTTATGAAATTTGTCTGAAATGAACTAAGAAAGATGCTGTTTATCCAGTGGTTAAACAATGAGCACAGCCTGTACCTGAGAGAAATCAAAGACTAACTTATTCTACTACAGTAAAATACATGGGATATATTATCAGATGTCTGGCTCTGAGCACAGAGGGAGGTCTCTACTAATTGTCTGTTTCTCATAGCACACCCAAAGGAAACAGATTTCAGCCCACAGCAAGATGCCTGAAAGAATGGAAACGACAGAATCAACACAAATCTATTTTTAACAGAAGGTAAAACACTGGGGCGGAGGAGGAGTAGCCCATGACACGCATTTTAGGTAAGCAGGCATGTGTGTCAAAGATCTGATTAGGCAAAGTACTTAAACAAGTACTAAAAAAAAAGTACCTAATGTAATTTAGTTTTAAGAAAAGCAGAGTAATTTTTCAAAAGATGGTGCTGGAAAGAAGGAAATACTTAGTCAAAGTCAAAACTCAGGAATTGACAGAATATACTGTGTGGAAATTTAAAGAAATTGGTTTAAGTGGATTAAGACCATGTTACAAAATATTTGAAATAGGAAGATTTACTTGAACCCTCTTGAAGTATACTGGACATAATTGAAATCCATGTTCATGTAAACAGTGAGATAAAATTAGCCTTGCTTTGCATGCAAGCAAGGAAAAACAACTCAACAAAAGCTACACGCAAGTAAAAAGTTTTACTCATCAAAACTTTCCTCATCACAAAGTCCATGCACCGTTCTTGAACCTTATTGTATTTAAAAATTTGTGGTTTTATTTTTTTTTTAATAGGATGTGAGTTATGAGTGCAGTTATCACTAGACTATTCTTTTTCACTACGACAACTTTTTTGTTATTTTGGATTTTTTGTTTCCATTTGCTTTAAACACATATTTAAGCTCTATTAATAGATTCAATCATTTTCCTCTCTCAATTAACTAATTCAAGTTTAGGTGTTCTAATTATACCAATTTTTCTATGCCAAACTTTTCTTTAGCTACATCTATAAGAAAGAATTTTTCATTTTTTAGCTGGGCAGACTAATCATTTCAAATGTTTATTCATTTTATAACAAAAAGTTTTTTTAAAAAATCCAACAAAAACCCAACAAAAAGTTCTTTCGCTTTAATCAGATATTGGCTGCTATCAATCATTAATAATATTGGCTCCTATCAATCATTAATAATACTGACTTCCTCTAGCATGGCATGTGGCCTAACATCAACAGTCTGCTGATGTTACCCATACAAAACTTTAACTAAAATATTTACTTTCTTATGTTATAGGAAAATGACTCCTAGCCTTTTTGATACTGGAATTCACCCAACTGCATTAATAGTAAGAAAAACTTAACCAATACTAGAAACACATTAATGTCAGACTAGGATCATAATTACAGTACCACACTGCATGTGGTATTTTAATTACAAAAGTGTAATATGATATGCACAGCTTAAATTGATTTCCTGCCAGCATGATTAAAACTTGTTGATTTGCAGGTAGAAGTGCTTTGAGCTAATCTGTCACACATGGATTCCAAACATGTCTTTGACAAGGATCATCTGATATAAGGTAAAAAATAGCTTGCCAAATAATATACTGAGCAATATAATAAAGAATATTGTTGTAAGAGGAAGTAATCTCTTCACTAATTAGTTCCCACAACTTCTTAAATTGCATTTGAAGTTCTGAGTGTAATTTGCTATTATTCAAAATAATTCAATTAATCATTAAAAATATTTCATCTAATTTAACCTCAAGGCTTATCTTGTATACCTTTAAGACAGCCAGAATTAGTCATCATGAATCCCACCTTGTTTCATTGCCTTCCTGAAATGTCCTTGAAACTTTTCTTTCCTGCAAGCTAAGTTCTTCCCTCCAAGATCCCTGCTGGTCATTCTCACCCTGCCCAGCATGTGCCTTTCTGGCTGTTGTTGACAATATATTTTTGTGTTATTTCTACTGAGAGACTGACTTCTACTCTACTGCATCTTCCCTTTGTGCATCTCACTCATACTTTATATTGCTTCTCTGTTTCCTTGGCTATGACCTGTGTCTGAGTCAAAGGTCTTTCCATATTCCCCTGGTACCAGTGGGCCTTCAGGTGTCCTGATTGCACCAACTCTTTTCATCTTTAGTTTTCCAAGTGACACTGTCCCAAATCTTTAGCTGTCTTCTGTACAGCTGTGCCTTGGACTGCTGCTGCCTTTTATGGTTGTGAGAGAAGAAATTACCAAGAAGGAAACTGTCATCATTATTAATATCTCTTAGCAGTCCTATTTTTCCAAGGACATAATGCCCATCAAATCCTTACCAGCTGTTCCTATGAATTAGCTTTTTGGGGTTTTTTTGCTGGTGGTTTTCTTTTTTTCTCTCATGACAGTGCGGACTGATTCTTTCCCCTCCCCTAAGACAATAATATATTTTTTATTTTAACTTTCTCATATTTCACTCCTGTCAGCTGTTCTAATGATTGTGACAAGCAGAAAGAAGTGAACTGGATCTTTCCTGGTACCATGTTCCCCGCTAGATGCATCTCATTTGCAAGATCCAGTGCTACAAATAGTCTTAAATCTTGAACAAACATGGACCTGGTGCTTTACCCACTAAAATATCCAAGGCTTGCAGGACTTGTACAATATTTACAACTACATTCCCCTGACTCTTTAGATAACTGTGGGCTCTGCACTGTGCCCCTGATTATAAATTCTAATATGAAGAGCAAACATATCAGTAGTCACTCAACAGATTCCATAATTATTTAATTAACACAAGTTCAAACTCTTTGTGCACAGCTTCTTCAAAGAACTATACAACTTTATGTGCATCTACTTAACATGCTCCCTATTTACTACAAATATCAATGGCAGCCACTAGCAAATCTTTCTTTTAATTAAAGGTTCTAGCTTTTACAGTTTTACATAATGGCAAAAAAGGAAATTTCTTCGTATTTTCAGGAAAGAAAAAGACTGTTTCATAAAAACACCCTCTCCTTTTAAAGAGCAACTATGATTTAATCAAATTATCAACAGGTGAATTTCTATATTTACTACATAATCGTCTTCATAGACTTAACAGCTTGAGGATGTCATGAGGTAGGAGATTTTCACAATACATGAAAGGTTCTGGGCTCAAAGTAAAGAAAACTTAGAGGTTTCTTTAGTAATTTCATCCCTGGGCACAAGGCTGGTCCCATTATTCAGAAGGCAGCCAGAGTCTGTGAGCATAGCTGAGAACTGCGGTGCTTTCTGTACTGAGACAAGGTTGCAGGGACAGGAAGTGGGCATGAGGAAACAGAGCAGAGGCTGCCCTTCAGCATGATTAATCCAATTACACTATGTGGACTTAATACTGAGCTATGCTCTCAGTTAAATGTATGAAAGCAGGAAGAGGCCACTCCAGTGAGGAGCTGGGATTCTGAAGCACAGGATCCTTGTGCCCCATCTTCAGAACGTGTGTGAGGATGAGTGCGATACTCAATCTAAGGTAATTCCTGAAATTAGGAGATTGTCTCCAGAGAGTAATTAATAATTGCTGGGTAGGTGGTAAAGATCAGGGGCAATCAAATGAAAAAATCCTTGTACTGCTGTGCTCAGCCAGTGTATGCGAAGTACCACAATTTAGATTGATTATTATAAAAACCAAACCAATCAAACCAACCCTACACTCACACACTGCACTGCCACAGCAGACCACTTTGGTGATGCTGTGTATCTCCCCTCAGAGTGTGGGAAGTCCAGTCTGTCCACACAGCCAAGAGCAGCTTCTGTGAAACGCCAGAGAGTATCAGGCTACTTACTCCGGTTCTGTGAGGGGAGTTGTCTCATTTGGCTCATTTACTGGGCTTCCATCTTCATGGTTGGTAATTCTTTCATCCTCTGTTCTCATTTCCACTATCGGCTCTTTTGATCCATCTTTCCTAAAAATTATAAAAGAGGTTTAGTCTCTTATCATCACATTAACTACATATACTACACATAACGAATTACTAAGATCCCTTCTCTCAAAAGTTGGCAAAGAAAAGGCAGAACTAATTATCAGTGACTAACACCACCAAGACACATTTAACAGCGTGTTCCCAATTCCTTGAAGTCTTCAAAGCATCCTGTATCCATGGTTACTTCCCTAACTCTGTAAACATGATGAATTAGCATCTCAAAAGAGCATTTTGTTTATGACTAATAATAAGACGACAGCTTCTTCATGGGGATAGATGTAAACTTCCCTAACCTAGTATAATAACAATAGGACTTGATGCCTAGTTATACTTGAAGTTTTCTGGCAGTGTTAAAGAGCCATAATGTGAATATATACACCACAAAATTGTGCTTTAATCTCCTGAGATTGTGACAACCCCAGCTGCCATTCATGAAAAAAGCCCTTGTGTGGTAAAATGTGAAACCCTTCTGCTTTTACAGGTAGAAAAAACTGTTCCTATGTCATATTTCCCCCATTTTAGGAACAACTGCTAGTCTCTCACAAGTAAGTAAATGAATAAACGTTGTGCCAATTAGACAATGAATTATAAGGGAGATGGAGCAGTGAGTATTGTCATTATGATTTTGTTAGTAACCACAGAATCATAGAATAGTTTTGGTTGGAAGGGACCTTTATAGGTCGGGTAGTTCAATGCCCCTGCAATTAGCAGGGACATCTTCAAGAAAATCAGGTTTATCAGAGCTTCATTCAACCTGACCTCGAGTGTTCCCAGTAATGGGACGTCTACTACCCCTCTGGGCAACCTGTTCCAGTGTTTCACCATTGTCACTGTAAAATAGATTTTCCTCATGTCCAGTCTAAATCTACCCTCTTTCAGTTCAAAACCATCACTCGTTGTCTTTGTAAAAAGTCTGTCCCCATCTTTGTCCTAAACTCCCTTTCCAAAGGATGCAGAAAAGTCTCCCTAGAGCCTTTGCTTCTCCAGGCTAAGCAGCCCAAATTATCTAAGCCTGACCTCACAGAGAGGTGCTCCATCCCTCTGATCATCTTTGTGTCCTCCTCTGGACTCGCTCCAACAAGTCCATGTCTTTACCAAGGACTGCTGAGCTGGATGCAGCACTCCAGGTGAGGTCTCACTGTAGTAGAGGGGCAGAATCTCCTCTCCTGAGCTTCTGGTAATGCTGCTTTTGATGTAACCTGGGACACCTTTGGCTTTCTGGGATATGAGCACTCGTTGGCTCATGTCCAGCTTTTCATGAACCAAGTCCTTCTCTGCAGGGCTGCTCTCAGGAATGGGGACATGATATGGAAATAATACAGAAGTATTAGCAATACATACTAATTAGCAATAGTTACTAAAAGTATGAATTAACTTGCATACAGTTTTACTCTCAAAAGGCAGATCAGAGGATACCCAAGATATATGTATGTATTTCCATAAAGAAAAACTCTTTTGATACAAATATTTTATTCCTATATCCTGGAACTGCATCAGCTGCGTTTACAAACAAAGGGTAACTGAGTTACAGATAAACAATCACTTTTATATTTAACAGATTTTTTTTCTGAACTGGGATGTTGTAGGAAGCCATCAGACTGCTATGGGCCACATCAAAGACCTGGATAAATTCTTCTCTAATTCATATCTCACATTTTCATATTGTTTCTTCAAGATAATGGATAAAACAGGCTTTTGCAATAGGAAGTATCAGGAAAACTCTACTGTCCTCTGATAGGTATCCTTAATGAAAGTCTCTATAGGTTAATAAGAATGTCACCCACATAGAAATTGTGTGGAGGAGAATTAATGGGCAGAAGTCTAAAAGACTTCTGTCTATTAAAAAAGCCCCAAGCTGCATGTGCTTATTTATCTCTGCAAGTGACATTTAAGATATACAAATGGATACAAAGCTCATTTTGGTAAATGATGCACTTAACTTTCATAGCTACCTCCTATCTGCAAAAAGATTAGGGATCTAAGTTGGACTGGTGGATGGGTTGGTAAGTTCTGCTTAGTTTGTTGATACATCTACAGTCTTACAAACAGTATTGCATGACAAAAAGCTTGAAAAAGATGTTATTTGTGACCAGCATTCATGCATATTTACATGTATAAGGTACAAACTGTGTAACATTTCAAATTCTAAAGAAGGGAAAGTGATTTGTAGGAAATCCATCATGTCATGGGTGTCTGTGTGTATGTTATATGCATTGTATCATCAGCATTCATTACATATAAAACATCATTATTTAATATATGCATTTATATCTTACAATCAAAATGTAACCAAGAACCATATCATAAACCACCCAAAAATCCAGAATGCAAACTGAAATATTTAAAACTGGGAAATGTCAGTGTATTTTTGGGAATATCAGTTAACATGATATAAATTTAAATTTGACTCTTCAAGTCTGTCCTAGAAGTTTAGTCTGACAGTTTATTAATGCAGAGAACAGGCTAAAATAAGAACTGCCCCAAATATTTTAAGGTCTGACTGACTGAAGACCACTCTGACAAGGAAAGAAAAATGATTAAATAACATAGTTGTTCTTGCAAAGAAGTGCAGTAGAAGAATTAATATGAAGAGACCAGCTCAATGCTTTTTTGGGACAGCATGGAATGGCATTTGGTTATAAGATGTTGATAACAAGGTATAAATTGCTGTCAACTGACATTTGCAACTTTATCTCCCTAAGGTCTTCCCATTCAGGAGGGTCTGTACACCAATTTATAGTTGGCCACTCCTTGAACAGGAAACTTAAAGCATAAACTGAAGTGCTGTGCTCAATAGGAAAGGACAGCTGAGTCAGAGTCAGAAGTTTCACATATTGATTCTATTGATCCGGACAGGCTGGCTTCACACGATGGAAAAAATACTGCTAGTCTTTCTCTCACTGTCAGGTGTGGAGAATTAGGAAACAGCTATTTTATGGCATTACTTCTATTTAGAAGCAGTACTTGATATAAATTCTCCGTGTTCTCTCACAACTGGTTTTGTTCTGTGGAGCTGTTTCTGAAAGGGAACCTCTTTTAGAAGAACCCAGCCCAACCCATGTAGTCAAGTTACATAAGACACAGCCTGAAACCAAATAGCCAGAGTTAAACCCCCAAGAGACACTTACACTGCAACTACTGGCAATGGAGACACCTGCTCAGCTATGAATAATGAGGGCTGCAAGATTTAGTGTGCTCTACATCCATCTGAAGATGGATGGGATCTAGGAAGCTGCAGAACAATGAACTGTAAGGCCTGACTGTTGGGAGAGGCGCATAGGAATTGGGCCAGTAAATGTTATTTAAACCACACACAGACAGCATTCTCACAAATATTACAATGTATGTGTAAGTTGGCTACCATATGAACAGGATGAGGAAATTATGCCTTTTTTCTAGTAAAAAAAATGGAACTGTTTAAAATGAAAGATCATAAGTAATCTTTTCTCCAGTTTACCTACTGAAAACTCAGTAAATGTTAGGTCTCTAAAGTGTGATTATTTTATGTAATCAGTACTTGAACTGTTTTGCCAGAGATCTCACTACCCACTCTAATAATTTAAGAGACCATATTTTCACATCAATGATCAGCTCATTCACATTTGTGTGATGGAGTAGCCACTACAGAATATCTTTGTGAGAATCAGTATTGTTTATTTCCCACTCATGTTTAGCAATCATTGACTGTTGCTATGAAGAACAATCACTCACTACCGTTTCACCCACAATCCAACTCAGCACTCCTATTAAAAAAAAAAAAAAATCAACAAGACCTTTCATTCCTCATGTCTACAGACAAGAATCAAGATTTCCCATCAAGTGCTATACCTGAGAAGGAAAACTCTCTCTCAGATTTTCTTCACTCCTAGATTTACTGGTACTGTCACAACCATAGGCTGAGTTTTTGGGTGTTAGCAGCTCAAAGAGGGATTTGCAGAAATGGATTTACAATGACCTCTTACCTGTTTCTCATGAACCAAATATGTGTCTGTAACTATTTCTGAATTACAATTGATTTCCTTTGCATCAAGCTGGACAAAGAGGTCATCCTAAACTGAGCTACAGTGCATTCCTTTTTTGTGTCTCAACTTTTCTTTTAAAGGCAATAAACAACCTACACACTTCAGAGCAACACTTTTTCAAGTAGTAGAAGCATTTTATTAATTCCCTTTGCAACACCACAAAATGGCCATAAAGTTAATGTAAGTTGGACAGCCAACTTTTTCTTTTAAGGATGTTTCCAACACAGGTGATTAATACTCACAAGTAAGCAGCTTTTCCTTCTTCCAGTTCTTTACTTTTTCCACTTGAACCACTCTTTTTCCCGCAGATCCTCCTGGTGATGCACATGAGCAGTCCACATTGTCGTACAAAGAAGCAGCTAACATCAGTCACAACCAGGATTAACAAAAGGGCTGCCACTCCCAGGCCAATGACAGCACCAAGTCCAAGACCATTAAAAAGAGTGTCTTGAAGGAAAGAAAATGAACACTTATTAATAACATTAATCCTAAAATAGCATTTTCTAAGACGTTGGTCAGGAGACTAAAGAATGTTTAGGAATGAACCATTCAGAAATTACTGGAAATAACCAGTCCTGATGATTAAGCATATATAGTACCTCATTAAAATAATAATAATAAAAAAATACATAATATTTTCCCATTGCCAAAATTCTAATAAGTCCACAGAACACAAATGGCATTATTCAATAAAAATAATATCACATTTTAACATTCCATGACTAAGAGTATCAATAAGCAGCATAAGGAAAACATTTAAAATGTTCAACATGAACATTGATGTAAGTTGTCATTTTCTACATTTCAAATACAACTAATTAGTAGTGATGCTAAGCAGAACTACTGAAAGGTTTAAGAGACTGCGAAAACAGTATTTATTCTTGTAATTTTCTGAATTAGAGTGAAAAACAATTCAATCTGTTTAATCTGCAAACAGTTGCACACACTTAGTCTTAAATCATTTAACACGTCTAGAACTCTAAAATGGAGAAGTAAAAACTTTTTTGGAAAGAAGGGGAACATTTTACTTCTTAAGCAATTTAATATGGGGGAAAATATGCATATCATCAAATGATTATAGGATTAGGACCTCATCTTGTTTAGTCTGGTACCTGAAAATGCAATCATACACTTCAAAATAAACCTATTCCACACCTGATTTTGCCTTCTGTGTTTGAATTATGAAAGCTGATGTTTAGCTAATTTTACTTCATTACAAATCTTGGGAAAAATATTTTAATGTTTTGCCTTGGTTGATATTCCCATGACAGCAATGCTACAAACCCTTTTGGACAGTGTGATTCCCAGGAGTCCGTGAACTCAGATGACGCTAATACAGGAGAGGACTTGTATCTGATCAAGAACTAGGGGAATAAAGCCATCTCAGTAAAGGCCCATGCATCCAGCTAATTCAAGAAGATGCCATACTAGCTCAGAAATTGGCCAGTGACAATTGCCTTGTGTGAGACTGGGCTGAGCAAACCCCAGGGAGTGGAACTGGGCGTGTTTGCCCACGGGTGTTGCACATCAGCATTGCTTCCCTGGCACTCCCATGCCCTGGAGTGATGCCTGAGTCAGCATCACTCACTGGGACATTTCCATCTGCAGCTCTGCCTGTTGCCAAAGTAAGAGTGAGATTATTCTGACCGGAGATTGCTTGAATCCTGTTGTAACAAACACCGAACCATTACATAATGTAAGATAATATAAATATTTTAATTGGGTTACGGATATCATCTTCCTCTTCTTTCTCTTCCGACCCCCCATAAACACTACAGATTGTTTTCAAATTAAGCATAGCATTTAAGCTTTCATATTTCTGCTTAACTAATTTTAATGATATCTTTACCATTTCAAATATAATTTGAAAGGTTTTCTAAATCAATAAATATATATTCTTAGTCTAGTCTTTGTTTAGAACTCTAAAATGGAAAAGTAAAAACTTTTTTGAAAAGAAGGGGAACATTTTACTTCTTAAGCAATCGATTTCATTGTCTATTGTATGGGTCGTCTGTTGTTATGGGTTGATAGAAATGTTCTTCAAAATGTTATTATGCAACAAGCTAGAATTCAATGTATATATTTACATGGTTGGACAAGCAGAAAAACAGACATTATTTCAAAGTTATTTTCCTTTGTTCAGAAAGACTTAAAAATCACTACATAAATTATAAAAGCAATGGTGCAGCAATGAAATGATGTATCATTTATGCATTGCCCCATCAGCAATGTTGGCAGTTGATGTTTTAAATTAATTTCCTTTTTTAAACATTTCCTACTTAAATATTATAATTTCTGATACGTCTTCCAAAACTTTCTTTATTCCTATATCCACCCACCTATTTGGTGACTTCCTTCGTAACCTTCAGGGATTTTTTGTTTACCAGTCTGAACTGTCAGGAAGATGTAAGTAGATATTTAATTCCAGTTTGTTAAAAAGCTCATATATTTCAACTGATATAATACCAGTAAATTCTATAGTCAGTTTTAGAGACTTAGTACAGTGAATCTCTGTACCTTCTCAACCACCAAACAGAATGTGAAGGAAAAAATTAGGGTAATTTAATCCATATTTTAAAAGCAATTCAGGGTTTTTTCTCAGGTTTAGTTTTAGGACTTTTTTCTTAATGCACTGTTAGAAGTCTTTACTACGAAGAAATACATTTTTCACTGCTGTGAACAGCACTTTCAGTGTCCTTGGAACATTGTGAAGTGGCAAGGTTCCCATTCTAAGTGATTCAGTGACAGAAATGTCTACACAGTACTTTCACCTGCAAGTGAAGGAAATGTTTACAGTCACAATATTGCTCCTCTGTATAATATTTGCCATAGTTACAGGGGAGACTCTGTTTTTCAGTTTTAATCTTCTTGGTGTGGGTGAGACATCTGAGACATAAGTATTTGACTGTTGCATATTTCTTCATCTCTTCAGGTTGATGATTTCCTTTACATTCAGCATTCCCCATCCTTACTACTGCTCTGCCCGTCCCAAGTCATATTTTTCCTACTTGAAACCCTTTTGTTTCTGCAGGTTTCTGTTTCATAAGTCTGATTTCCTAAAATTGTCAACACTTTTCCAATGTTTCTCTATCTCCCACACCCCAAAAACTGACAGGAGCGTGGCCAAATCCAGTGGTGGGGTGAGGAGCATGGTGGCAATCAGCCTTCTCATCTGCCTGAGGATCTTATATACTTCTGAAAGCAGGTAGAAACTGGGCTGCCTTGTGTTTTAAATCTGTGTTATGGTTTATCTTTAATCTTAATGAAAACATATAAAATTATTTTTTACAAGTTCATCTGTGGCTTAATTCTGTTCTTTCTTAGATTACTTTGATTTTGTACTTGCCTATCTGCTCCCACAAAAGTCAGTTGTAAAACTAATCCCAACTACTATTAAAGCAGATTAAGACCTCTCCTGACTGGTTTCAAAAAACATATACTAATATATATAATTCCAAAACAATGGGAATTTTTTTCTTTATATGTTATGACATTAAAAAAAGTTCTAATTCTGTGACTGGATGAAATATTAATGTCATAGTACAAACAGCCTTCCCTTCCCACAAACTTTGAAAAGCAATTTATTATCAAAAAATTGTTGCATTAAATATTATTATTATTATTATTGTTATTTTTATTGTTATATTACAGAAGCTATTTTAAATATTTGGGGTTTTTAGTTTCCCGGTATGTACCAAACAGACTCAAAATAGTAGTTCTACTTTGTGCTCAAAATAACGAAGTATTTATGCATTATACACCTTTTTCTTTTCCTAGTTGAAAACAAACTTGTTTTAAATCATAAAAATTCAATGTTAATGTGAGAGAATCGGTTCTTATAAATTTTTTGAAAATGTTTATTGTATACCTTAGTCATCTAACTACAGAGGGCCATTTAAAACTGCTTGATTAAAAAAAAAAAAAAGGAAATTGTAAATTCTATAGTTCTGAATGAGTTTTAATTAGAATTTGTCAAAAATATGCTAAATTTAAAATGATATGGTTTTGTTATACAGAATGTGGCATAAATAATGTAATACCTTGCCACGATGATGAAGGAAACTGACAACTTGAAAGACACTTTTTTCATCCGCTTCTTCAAATAAGTGCTCATCAATGAATACTTACGGAAATAAGATTAAAAAACTTTCAGAAATGAAAAAAATTAACTAAGAAAAAGCCCGAAGCAAGTTTCTACAAATGTCATTGAAAGTTTTGGCAATTTTCAAGTTCTCTCTTATTGAATAAGTTATGTTTCTAACAGTTTCTAATAAGATAATTGAACATCTTTGGAGAAATCATTATTTGATAAGAAAGAGGAATGAAGAGCTTTGGGAAGTAAACCAGAATTTTCCAGTGCAAAGAATTAAATGAAAAGAGAAATTTTCTGGACTCTCAAATATAAGTTCAGACTAAATTCCTTTAAGGGCTCTGCACCAGATCCTCTAAGGGAAGCAGATCAAAAGGGAGAATCACCATCTATGCATGTATACAGAAACAGAGAATGGTTTGGGTTGGAAGGGACCTTAAAGCTCATCTAGTCCCAAATCCCCTGCCATGGGCAGGGACACCTTCCTCTAGACCAGGTTGCTCAGAGCCCCATCCAACCTGAACTGGAACACTTCCAGGGACAGGGCATCCAGAGCTTCCCTGGGCAACCTGTGCTATTGTACAGGTACACTTTATACATGGCAAACTAAAGCTTTTGTTTCTGCACAGGAACCAAACATGCAACATTGATATATTCGGACTGATGTTACATGAACGTATGTCCTTTGAGGTGACAGAATTTCTCTGTGCTCTTACAGAATCACATCACATATATTCAATTACTGGTGCAATAAAATAGTAATTGCAAGCTTTATGACAAGCACTCTACGTGAGCTGGGGGGTTGGATAAGGTGATGTCCAGATGTCCCTTTCAGACCTTCAGTGATATTAAGTTTTGTTGGGACAAAAAAGCAAGTTATCACCTTCCTGTGCATTATTCCCTTCCCTCCTCCTTAGCAGGCATGGATTGAAGTTAAGATGAAAGATAGACAAATATCCAAAGCTACCTTTTACAGTAGCTTTGAGTTTTTAAGGAAAAAAAGCAATGCTATAAAATACTTTCCTAGCTTATAGGGTAACACCTGGCTGCTACATATGCATGGCACAGAGTTATGATACATATTTCTCCTTTCTTTCAAGCCAGTCAGAAGATAAAGTAAACTGCTCTCGAGCTAAAGTAAGAAAGTGAAAATTATGAACTAGAGGGTGAAATTGAAAATACTGCACTGGGTCATGGCAGGAGAAAACCCATTCTTGTTTACCATGTTGAACTGCACTTTTGTACTGACCCTTAAAAGTGTGCCCAACCATGATGGTTATTTCTGCACTGCCTCTGAATATTGTCTTTGATTTTATATCTGATCTGGAACTTTTCCTAGACTCAAAGGCTTACAAAATGCATATACATATACAATACCTCTAAAAAGACAGAAAATATAGGTCTTAAAATTTTGTATCCACTGATGAGCACCAAATAAATCATAACGCAGTACCAAAAAATTAAACAGCTGTATGAGATTTTTACCAGTTAACAGTAAAACAGTTGCAGGCCATGACCATTGCTAGAACAAGTTCTACCAAGCTTAAGATCTGGAGAGAGGAAAAAACCCAAACATATTCATATCTGAAAAATAAGCATATCATGAGCAAAACTACAAAGGCAAATCCAAAAGAATTTACTAGAAGTATTACAGAATTCCAGACAAGAAACATATAACTACAGCACAAGGCCATCACAGACGCAAAAATATATGAAATGTGTATAGAATACTTTGAGTGTCACAGGCAGGGTATTGTGAATAACCAAAGGATGGTTTTTCATTATATCTGATATCTGTATTTCACTGTCCTTAAATGCTTTGCATTTCCTTCATGGAAAATGGATGCATCTAAATTGTGGGACTTGCACAACTTTGCCACTGCATGCTAAAGTATCTTCCTCTCTCATTTTCCAACAGGAAATGTCCAAGAGGGGTTTAAAAGAGCTGTTGTATGCTCCAGCTTCTTTGCTGTGACTGATCAGGATGCAAGGACTGTGGGACACCTGTCAAATGAAGAAGGAACTCTGTTTTGAGTAGCATGTTAAGGTAGCACATACTCAGCGTTTTTACAGAAATTAGAAGAGAAACTTTATCTTTGCTTTGCACAAGAGCTTGCCATTGCTGAACTCCTCTTCTTTACTGACATAAAAATCATGGCAGGGAAAAAGAAGTGAGGAACCAATGATCCCTCCTCCCTACCCAAAGAAGCTCCAATACTTTGGCTGCCACATCCAGAACTGCATGACCTGTTTTTAGCAATTTACATCAATAAAACTTGGCTTGTGAGCCAGGTAAGTGCCCGGAAGCATCATGTCTTCCTTCAAATGAAATAAACAAATCACTACATTTGCACAATCAACTTGCAAGAAATCATTAGGATTCTATGCAACATATAATGGGGGACTGTTTGATGCGAAAGGGAATGTGACAGTAAGGAGCATTCTTTTCTATCCCATTCCTTAATATAAAAAGATGCTAACAAAGCTATAATCGATATTAATTGTAATGCTTTTTCTTCCTCAGTGATTTTTCCTATAACTCTCTGCTAGGACAGATACTGCTGAAGGGCAGTGGACAAACACATGGATGTGTGCTCTGCGCTGCATGACTGAGTAATGTGTGACACTCAACTTTGAAAAATAAGGGGACAGTACTACTGGCTTCCTCTAACTTTCTTCTACTTGTAAGTGACAGATTTTCATTGTCTCCCATCTCAGATGAAATCTGAGCCAGAGTGAGTCAGGGGAGCCTGTGGTGCCATCGGGACTAACAGTTATACAGATTTAGCTACTGAAATAAGCGCGTCTAAAATGTACTTTTCTGATGTTTATCTAAGTGAAGGAGTTTTTCTTCATTATGGCTGAGATTGTCTTGCCAACAAGTTTTCTGAAATGGATTTTTTCCTTTAAATTTTACAGGAAAATGTCTTGTATTATGACCCTCTCAGGATACTGAGTAATTAGGCCTTGAGTTCTTATTTACTCTAATGGCCCTATACAACATTTTTCATAGGAGGGTGTCTCAATAGACATACATGCAATAGCTAAAGAAAAGAAATGTAATGTAAATAGCAGCTTGAGTGTTTCTGGCAACAGTGTCTTGTCTGTGGCCATTGAGGGGTAACAAGGGGAAGGAAAGAAAAAAAAGCTTTCTTTACTAGATAAAGCATGCTGTGTTGTGAAAATGTTCTCTGGAGTTGTTATTTACTATTTTTTTAAGCAAAGTTTTTTTAAAAAGATTCCTTGCATAATCAAACTATCCCTAAGCAGACTTTAGTAGCATTTCTAATACAACTAAAGAGTTATCAGGTTACAGCTACAGCCTCTTTTTTCATGTATTTACTCAGACACCATAGTAAAGGGTATTTTTTTAGCATTGCTTCTTTCTATGGGAAGCCCCAGAAAAATGCAGGCAGAGACACCCCAGTCCTCCTGTGCCTTGAGAGGGAAAGGCTGCACTGTGGCATTCATGGCATCAGCACTGTACCCAGGTTTTCAATAGACTTGGGGAAACAAGTTTCTTTGTCCTGGTTTCCTCCACTCAAACTGACAGCAGATTTACTGAACATGTCTCTTGGAGGAGTTTCTAAGAACCTCTGCAGATTAATTAAGATTGATGTGAGTATTGAGAACATACACTTATGTGTGGTTTCAGTACTACTATTGCATAAAAGGATAAATTATTTTAATTGCTTCATTTAGGAGAATTCAAAATCATGCTGTGCACATACCACAGAGACATGAGAAATTTTTGCATCTTTATAGTGGATGACAGCTCTAAGCAGAGTACTGTAGCCAGCAGATCTGAAAAAGAGTCAAACTATCTTGGGATTGTATTTAAATTGAGAAAGTATTTCAGGTTTGACTGCACTTTCTTTTAGACACGTAAATTTAAACACAAAAGTTTTGAGAAGTAATACTTGGAAACATTTAAAATATATAATTATTTTATAGCATTAGCTACAAAAAGAGCAGTTTAATATTAGGAGTGCTGCCAGTGTATGGTGCATGTTTTTACTTGAAAATGTTAGACTGCTACAACTGCAACTTCCACCAGAGTCCTGCTTGGTAGGGTATAGCTTTTCCCAGTATTAAAACATCTGCCTTTGGGGATACAACTTCCATCAGGCAGATTAAATCACAACGGATCAAGCTCAGGCTGCATATTTATACAGACATTGCACATACTTGCTCCATTAGTGCAGTAGCATGGCAGCCACCTAATATGAACCAAACTTAAAATTCAGGAATTCTAATTTTATTGACTTTGATGTTTGTGGTGGGGGGGTGGTTTGTGTGTTTTGTTTTTATTTTTGGTTTTGGTTTGGTTTTTTTTTTTTAATATTCACTATTGGATAAAACACTGTAAAAAAATAGATACAATGCTAAAAAATCTCTTCAGATACAAAATACATCATGTAGATAGTACAAGAAAAAAAGAGCATTTATCAGCAATAAAGAAAATACAGACAGAATTGCTTTAAGTCAGTTTTCTTTATTACAAAAAATGAAGACAGAAGTTGCATGAACAAAAATGAACTTTGAACAACAGATGAAAGACACACATAGTTACATACATTTCTTGACATTGTGTTTGGAAAGGTGCTGAGGGACATCACAGTTACACCATGCACACATTCTTCAGGGAAAAAGCAGAGATGACAACAAGTACTGCATGCATGAAAAAAATCAGAGGAGCAAAATGGTAGCGAATTATGAACAAGATAAAAATAAGCAATGTTTCACAAATTAAAATTAACTACTTTAAATCCAGATTTTTTTTCTTGCCTTTCACACTGTTTTTGAAAACAGAAACTTACAGATGTTGCCGTGTATCCAATATTTTTCACAGAATTAGCTTTTAGTACATTGCATGTATTTTCATTTGTAATTCTGTTGGAAACATACATTGAGAAAGATTTACTTTGCTTCTATTACACTTATGTATTAATGCATTTAATACATGCATTAAAATTAAAATTTTATGTAAATAAAATATGCACTGGAAATTGTCTCTACAAAAATGTTAAACGTAAAATAAATATACAGAACCATTAATAAGAATATTATACAACATAATGGCACTATGGTGACAAGAACTACCACCGTTTCTTGGGACTTCAGAACCTATAGTAAATGAACAAAAATGGATTTTCCTATCTCAGTTTCTTGCTCTAGTTGTAAAATATCTAAACTTAGCATAGCACTCAAGTGTACAGCTTACGTGCAGCTACTGTTTCTAAGCAGGAAAAGTTGATTGATCTTTACACTTGATATTTGATGCCATCAGCTTTATATTAAGATGTCATTGACATTAAAGGGAAAAGGTGACTTTCCATCACTTTTACATTATGTCTGATAAATATGTAGCGATGGAAAACTGAACATTCCTTATATGCCTGAAGAAAACGTATGGATGAAGTAAATGTGATAAGCATAAATGAACTCTAAATGTAGCAAAGATTTCAGTGATGCTATTATAGACCTCAGAAGCTACATTTCTCTCTATAATATTCAACCTGCTTTCTAAAAGTAATATTTTCTTTCTCCTTTGCTCCTAAAATTCCTGAAAAAATTAACAATCAGAAATCATCAGCATACTGGACAATAGGTAGAGAACTGGCAACTACTAGCACAATCACAAATTGTATATGAACCTCCATTATGTCTTAAAAAAACCCCACCCTGTTTTTTCAGGCTTAATTAGTTTAACTTCACGTTTGCATACACATTTGAGTGGTGCCTATGCAGGTTTCCATGATGGAAAGAGAGTACGTGGTAATACCCTGAAAACTGACTGAGTATTGGTCATAAGGTTACGTGCGCAATTAAATCACCACATCTGTTTATCTTTTAAATAACTATTGTTCACATGCATATCATATTTTTTGCATCAGTGCTTGGCCTTATACTTTCACAAGAAAATTAAATGGAATGTATTTTTGTTATTTGGTAATAGTATGTTTTGTACACTTCATAAAACCACTCAGAAGTTATATTTTATTCACAATGTATACAATATACATGTCTATTTCTGGGCAGTATTTTTCCTATTTAGAGAGACTGCAATTTATATTCTAATAACCCTACAGCAGTAAATAAAAGATTGCATTTGAAGATGCATTATGTAAATACTTTGATTTGTGAACAATTTGTAAATGTTAGGAACTTCTCAAAACTCTGGAAAGAAGAAAAACAACATATAAAATCTGATTAGGAAAGAAGCCAGCCTTAGACTCTAAAGGTTGTAAATCAGAACATTTTAAAAATACTGTTCCTTAGAGATATACTGCTGTATCACAGAATAATCATTACCCTTTTTAAGTTTCTGTGCCACCAATTTGGATTTAAGGCATAAGTTCAGCACAGAATATTTTAGGACTTCATTCTTACAGACAGTTTAATATTAGCATTTCAAAATATGTGACAATGTTAAAAAAATGGTAATATTTTACACTGTCAGTCATAAGACCTAAAATCCCTTTTACAATTACAACATTTAAAGGAACAAATTTACTTATCTAACATTTAAATACTAATGTCAGCAGTATATTGAATTCAATTTGTGAAGACATATTTATCATTTTAATAGAGTTTAAATTACAATTTTAAGCTGTTCAGTCTATACCTATGAATTATAATTTAATTTGAAAATGTCTTTGTTCATTTTTTCCTCATTATTGTCTGTAAGAAGCTAAGATTTCAAAATCTTCTGTATATTCCCACAGATTGTCCAAAATACTGTAAAATAATCTCACACATTGTTTTTAAAGATACAATTAGAGAACACTCATAAAGAGAACTACAAACAAAGCTGTGTTAGTTGTTCGTCTGAGGAGATATATGACAACCCAAGGACATTAATCTCTTCCACTTTTTCTTTCTCATTACAGAGGTTTTGGGTCACTGCCCAGAACTGCCTGGCTCTGCAGTCACATAATCCCTATAATATTGGCTTAACTCGTCCTCTTTGGAATTTGATGGGAAGAGGAGGGCCAAAAGAAAAGGATCACATTCAAAGTACTTGATAACCTCAAAATACAAAGCACAGAATAATTTAAATTGGAGCAGACCTAAAGTTTCTCTCAGTTAACAGAGGAAATTTATGTAGTTTCCAGCTGAAGCTACTATCAGTCGGAAGAAAAGATAAGTGATCCAAATTTGTCTCTTTATCCCACTGGCACTGTGACACAGGATAAAAGCCAACTTGCCATTTATAATGTATATTTAGCTTCTAAAATTTCTCAAGGCTTTTCATTATCTCCTTCACTGTATGTTTGGAGAGTTCACAGTTGATCGGTCTCTGCGCCCTAATTCCTATCTTGTCTTCTTATATACTTATCTGCAGTGTTAGAATGACTTGATAAGATAATAAATTCTTAGCTCATAAAGAGCTCTTTAAATGTCTAACCAGAGCAGAAAAATTATATGGGAATTTTCATTTTTCTGCTTTAATGCATACCTGCAGTAGTGTCCTGTCTTGCTTTACTAAAAAAAGTAAGAAGAGTGACGAGTATATGGAAGGTGAAAATATGTTAGACAACATTTAGCAGAATACCATTAAGGTTTAAAATTTTAGAAAATTAGGAAAATGCTACAAAATAAGGAAATACTGGGATCAGACCATCTGTACAACCTTTTAAGACCCTGTTCTATTTTTCAGTTTATGAGACAAGTTACTCAAGACTCTTTAATCGAAGGGCAGGTGCTCATTAGGTTTGATTGGATCTACAATTTGGTTTTCTTTACTGTTCAGAACAGCAACTGTGTGTCACAAGAGAAGATTCTGTTCCCTCATGTGCATGCAGTGCCTGTCTTACAATGGAACCAGAATGCAAAAGGGATGTGACTGCAAAGAGGAGCCCCTAGAAAGAATTTGCTACTGCCCTGGACCAAAAGGGAACCCCAGTGTTTGTGCACAACTGAGCTCCTGCAGACTGAGAAAGATCTCCCAGCAGCAGTTTGTAGTGTGCTTGTGCTGTGGCTTTCTTTCCCCCTTAGCATCTACTACAGCATCTACTTACTAAATATTAGCCAGACATCAGTTCTCTGATGGTAAGAAGAGATATCCTTGCAGTTCTTTCTGTTTTGTTACCACAGAAAGCAGTAGTGACAATAGTGACAACAACAAACATTTTCACTACCTGGATTTTCAAAATGGTCAGAGAAAAAAAATAAAATCTCTTGCAAAAGTTCCTGCCCAAGGTGATCCTTTCACTAAAAATACATTTAGCATTAGCAACAGCACTTGTCTGAGTTATACTCAATTGAAAATATGTTCTCAGATCTGAAAGGTTTTGGTTACTTACATGTAGCTGGTAATTCCAAACCCGCTGTAACATAGTTAAAATTAAATTTTCATTGAAAATATTATCCAGCCTTCATTAGTTACTGCCTCTTGGTTCAATAAGCACTTAATAATTTAAAAAATAAATAGTTTATATTGGAAGAATAACACCTATACAACTAAATTACAAAGTCAATACATATATTCACATTGTTTGTGCATGGGAAAATGGGCTTTCACCTGACTGACCTTAAATAGGAATCCAAAGTTTCAACTCCTACGAAATGAGAAGAGAAAATGTCTTTCTTTACCACACTATGCCAGGCACTTGTCAATGTAATTAATTTCAAAGTAATGTCATGGCATTAAGATAAAGTGACAGAACATAGTGGCAAGGGCCATGGAGGGAAGAGTGTCTCGACTTTACACAGTGAGAGATT
The DNA here is from genome assembly GCF_009650955.1 of Corvus moneduloides. Lineage (NCBI taxonomy): Eukaryota > Metazoa > Chordata > Aves > Passeriformes > Corvidae > Corvus > Corvus moneduloides. The sequence continues at coordinate 14,095,301 of NC_045477.1, read as the reverse complement.
TTCTGCAGATCACAATGAAACCAATGTTTTTTATATAGTAATCTTTTTCATTCCAGATACTTCATTATGCTAAATATGTAAATTATTTAAAAAAGTATTTCTGACCATAAATTAGTCTGTAGACTTGCACACATGCATTCTGAAGACAGCTTACTTGTGACATAGTCCAGTTTTCTAAAATGACTGTTATCTGGTTTAGATGAGGACAGGTTTTATTAATGATGTTCTAAAGTAAAGACTTCCAAAAATATTTTGAAACTGGGAAAAATCATCATAATCAATATTTCTTAGAAATAAGAAAGTGCTTTAACAGAGTGAAGATATACAGATACTTAAATTCGACCAATTAAATTCCAAGTTGTAAGACGATTTTTTTAAATGCCAAAAGGTATGAACTATAAGGAGGAAAAAAAATCAACATGTACAGTTAATTTATCAAGTTTGTTATATTTAGTAACAATTTGAAGGGAATTGTCTTAAAATAAATATTTAATTCTACCTTAGCTTTAAAGTGCATTGCTTTCTTGGGTTATTGCGTATGCAACAGAGAAATGAACCATAATCTTAGAAAACTACATACATTTTAAAATCAAATATATGCAATAAAATATCTACATGAACTCTTACTAAATAATTTTTTTTTCTGAGGTTTTGTACATTGTGCTGCAGAGCTCATAAGCCATGCTTTCAATGTGTAAAATAGGAAAAAATGCTTTTTCCATTTTTACTACAGGTCAAAATTGAACCCCTGGAGCTTCCAAGTCCAACAGATGCCAGGAAATGAAATGTGGCACCTTTGCAGTTACAAGAAGTGACTTTGGTGGGCAGGGACCTATTTTATGTCCTGAGGCATGGCAGTGGAGAGGCACAGAAAAAGTATTCGAAATGAAACACTACCAACTAAAACAATTAATAAATAATTAGCTAGGGAAGACATGCTTGTTAAAATCCATTAGAAAGTACAAAACATGTCTATATCACAGAAGCATAGAATGGCCTGGGTTGGAAGAGGCGTAAAAGATCATCCAACCCTCTGCTGTGGAGAGGGACACCTTCCACTAGACCAGGTTTCTCAGAGCTCCATCCAGCCTGGACTTGAACATTTTTTATTAAGCATAAAGTTTTAAGTACCTTGTGTCAGGAATCAGTGCAAGGAGAACCCTTTGGAAAGGATTAATACACAATGAAAATACTCTCCTGAAAGATGAATTGATACTTTCCAGGTATACCTGGAAAGTCATGTGACTGACAATGGTAAGGTCTCTGCATGAATTTCTTATAATCGAAATCTAGTTGAGAAAATAGAATCAAATCACATCGATCAAATTCAGTAAGTCAGATTCTCCATGTTCTGCCAGACTGGATTGTCAAGCATCATCTGTTGAATTTGTCTCACCAGGTTTCCAAAAAGCCAGATGAAGAATTTTGCCCACACAGACTGAAGTAATTATGCTATTTAGAATCTTGACTAGGAATGGAAACTTTGGAAGAGCTATAGAAACGTACAAATTTTTTACAGTCTGTGTTTATTTTGCTGCAAATAAAAAGTTAAGAGAGATAGGAAGAATACATTCTGCTTGCCTTATCAACAGTATAAAAACATGCACCAGAAACTTAGGACTACAGTGAGAGAGAAAACAGCAGCACTCAGCTGCAGGGATTGGCCTCCATTTTCACGTCTAGTAGCTTCACAGCATCTATCTGTGTGGGTAAGAATTGTTATAGAAAATCAAGAGTGTGAAAAAGAAGTAAATTTTAGAAAAAAAAAGTGGAAAAGTTGAGAAAACATGAAAAAGAAAGTATCGAAAGAAAAAAAAAGTGACAGTGGGAAAGAAAAAAGAGAAAAAAAAGAAATTTACATTGTGCCAAAGACAGTCACTTGAAAGACATTACTCCAGCAGATACATCAAATTGTGATTAAAGCATAGATGGAATGGTAACCATTGAAGTACCCTGGCCAAATCTATATGATATGGTACTCAAACTGTGGAAAGGGTGTACCTCCATAGCAGCAATGTGGTCTTCCACAGCAGTCAAAGTGGCAAACTGTTTGGGCTAATTTTAAAACAATTTCTTTAAGTGCTTAACCTGAAGCATGTTTCTTGCTTCCCCTTGAGACAATTCAGACAAGCCCATACTAAATACAATTTTTTTTGTGACTTTTTGTTGGAGGTACTTGGACTCACAAAACTGCCCTGCAACACCTATCAGAAATAGTGACTGTTGACTAAAGCAAGGAGAAACAGCAGCCCATAGGCTGAAAGGAGAAACTAGAACTGTGTCAATAATTACAGAAAAAGAAGGTTCCAATCATACACAAGAAGAGATGAGCTTGTTTATCTGTTTCTCTTTGCTAATGGCTTCATCTTGTTCCTGAATTATTGTAGGAGTTCACAATGGGCTGTGAAAACTGGCTTCAATAATATGGACACAGGTCCAATCAAAATATGAATGACCCATGCAATTAGCACATGCAGCTGGGTAATTAGATACTGACTTTAATACTGGTGTGGGAACAAAGTAGCTTCTTAGACATTCATGTCCTCACAGTATGTCTGGTTACAATTACAAAGTTTGAGTATATTTTTTCCACAAATATTTATATTGAAGGTTCACTTTTTGGCAAATAATACAGTCAAGTTTATGCATTATGTAGTGTATTGACTAGATTTTTTTTTTCCAGCTACAGTGACACAATAATTATATTTATAGTGACTAATATCAGTGTTTAATACTTTGAAAGAGACTTCAAAATAAATTAAAATGTAGAAAACCTTGTGCAGTATAAGCAATAACCTTGTTTAAATCTTTACTTTAAAACTGATTTAAGAAATTCTAATGGAAGCAGATGAAAACTATAAAGCTAAATACAGTCTTGTATGCATAATATTTAACCAATGCATTATCTTCTTATCACACAAATGACCCTGTTCTTGCCCAAATACACTTGTGATAACTATCACACGTAGATAACTATCAAGTAGAAAAGGCAGCAATATAAATAAGCTAATAACAATTATGGACATTATTCCATTCTCGCCCATATTTCTACTGTGGTGTTTTCAATGATACATATTGTGTTCAAGCTGTTCAAAATTCACAGCCAGTTCTTTTTCTTAGGAACTAATAATTTGGTCCATATACTCATAGAAAGAAACCCACAAACCCTGAGCACATTAAACTTCCACATTTACTTTAATAATTCAGCTTTTAAATATTTTTAGAGAATATATCTAAGCATTTCATCTTTTAATTGGCATTCAGGGTTGTTTTAATTATAAAGCATCACAATGCTAGCAGTTACCTACAACAAATAATAAGGATTAGAGTACTATACTTGTAAAGTGTGGCCTTGCACTTCAAAATTCAACATCTATAGGGATTTGCTTTTTTCCTCACAGCATTCAAAAAGATAAGCAAACTAAAATTCATATGATAAAAAAAAATTAATTCCTTTTGAAGCAGAAATTCTGAGAATAGAGAATAATTCCTTGGTTGCTGCTTTTCTGCTACTCAGTGGTAGTTACTGTCTGTGATAGCTGTACCGTAAGAATTAGATTTTATAAAAAATAGTGTACTTTTTTCCTATTAACATCTTTGATGGTACAGATGGAGCAAGCCTTTTTGCCTCTCTCTCTGGTTCATATCAAATAAGTTCTATCAATTTTAGTGAGAGATTTCTATCCCTTTTCATGTAATAACTTTGGTCTTGGCAGGGAATGGAGCAAAACGCTGGTTTTAGCCTAGAGCAAGAACACGCCCTATCTCTTTCAACGATGATCATCTCCGGGATTTGATGAGAAATGGCTCTTATTCAGCAAATTCTAGTATTGGTTTACAAAACAAAACCAAATACGTTTTGTGGGGGCTGTTTTCTTTCTGAAGTTTTAGATATTAATCTGATTGGTGTGATTCCTACCAACTTCTGTTCTCAAAGCAGGAGATCTCAAAGATACATTTCATCTCTCTATTCTCTTCAGAAAATAACGTAACAAAATTATTCTTCCATCACAGCAATACCAGTTGAAGAATTTACACTTTTAGCTCAGGATTATGATCTGAACAAAAAGTCAGACAAAAGCCTTCATTTTCAAGTTCTGATTTTGGAATTACAATATCCTTCAGCCTATTAGAAAATCAGTCAGGTAACTTCACAAGGATAATGCTGCAGCTCTTCCTTGCCTTGGGAATATGATCAGAGCTCCAAGGAGACTGGCATCCCACAGGCTTTCCTTTTTGACTCCTGCATTTTGTTCTTCATTTTAGATTTAGCTAAAACCTTAACTAGTCAGATCTATAGAGACAGACTGAGAAATCCTGTAATGCACGAAGTCATACTGATGCCTTTTCCTGGTCTTAAAATCAAGAGTCATACACAGTGAGAAGGGGAAAAGGGATTTTACCTTGGTATTTATTTTAAGGATCCTTAGGTGCACACGTCCAGGTCATATGCATTGAGATGCACCCCACCCCAGTGTGTGTGTGTGTGTGTCTGTGTTCCCCCCAACCTCGGGTATAACATTATAGGTTTTACTAATGAGCATATCTATCAAAGATTCCCCAATGAGAGGCTCAAGTGAGACCCCCTCCCCAAGGAGCCTTCCCCTGGATGGCTCTATCTTGGTTTACAGAATGTGTTCTGGAGAGGACCTTGGGGTCTGGGGCACACTGATCTCTAACTACGAAGTGTCTAAAATGTTTAGTCTCTCAGCTTGACAAACGAGTCCAAGAATGTAGGCAAAAAGCACTAGGAATACAGAAGTTGTAAAAAGGTATAACAGGGGTATAAAAGAAAAGGCAAAAATCTTCATGGCATCAATACAAAAGAGATACTAATTATTGACTTAAAATTTCAGATCTGTGGAATGGAAATTTTACCTGTGAAAATCTTTCAAACTTCTTCTGTGTTTTTCTTTTGTGGTTTAAATTTACTGCTGCTCTCCAGGCTGGTGTAAGGATCAAGGGTCACAAAGTTTCAACTACTCTTTTCCAAATCATTCCAGGATTTAGAAGTGTGTGAGGGTTTAATATAATATTTTGCCTACTATGCTACAGATAATTTTACTTCTATTGTCAGATAACACTTTATAAAAAATTACAGGAATGTTTTAATTTTGAAGCCTCCATTCTCTGACAAATTTAGTGAAATTGTCAACTATACTAAAAAGTTATTAGAAGCCACAAACTGATGGATGTTTGTGTATGCACACACATACACAGAGACACACACAGAGAAAGAGTGTAATCACAAACCACAGACTTAAAATCAGGACAAGCCTGAAAAATTCTGCATTTTTTTTCATGGACATTTAAACAGGCAATTTGTAAGCCACAAGTAATGACATTTGGTTCTGGCTCAAGTACCTACTGGCAGCCTTTCTAGCTTTTTCTGTGGAAAGAGAATATAGAAGACTGAAAGTCCCCATAATTCTCCTAATTTAACTTTTAATGAAACCCAAATATATATACACATACCTGAAGCAATGATAAGATCTACTTTTATTTTTCATTCACATCCAGACCACTGCAGATCCTGTTGTATTTTTGTAAAAAACTACTGATAAAAATCATGTTTGACATGGTGATTATCATCTTTTCTACTGGTGGTGATGAGAGAAAATACTATGTATTATTGTGCCTCTTTTGCCTTCCACTATATGATTTAAAGTGTGGTGATACACACGCTTGGAAAAAAAAGATAAATGAGATGTTCAAGGGATTAAAACATTTCCAGGCATGGAAATAAAAAATTACTCTTACAGTTCATGCAGTATTGGAAACAAAAAAACCCCCTCAAACAACCAATATCACAAAGTGAGAAAAATGGATCTAAGAGGTTCTTGTTATCCCCAAATGTTTTTTCCATTTTCCCACTATTGCACCGAGTTATTAACTTCTAGTGAAGAAGAAAAAAACTGTGATAACGAAGTTGTAACCATTTTTAATATATCTACTGCCCTTTCAAAGTAACAACACTGCTGGATAAAAGCCTTTGGAAGATGGCACCTGCATAAATCTGCTGCTAATTTCTGAAAATATATTTAACACTTTCAGAAAGTATCTTTTTTAGCACCTTCATCCATCTTCTTTTAAGATTTAGTATAAACCTGTACGTGTGTTTTTAGGTTGCAACAGTAATGGTTCAGAATGACAACAGATTTGGACACGTTTTGTAGCAGCTGTGGGGTACAAAGACAGGATCCCTGTCTTCTCCCTGTAGAGAAAGAGTGAAAGGGCCCATACACATGGGTTGTAGAGTCAGCTCGGGGAGCTAATGGACTTTGGCTGTTTGGGGTTTTTATGGTTGCAGAGGTTAGTCCATGCTCTCCTAACATGGATAAAGAGCTAAAGCATACAGTTCCTTTGAGAATCCCACAGGACTAGAAGCTTAAAAGTACAGAGAAGCCAGAAGAAAATTTTCTAAAATATTACAAATCAGCACTAAAAGTGTGATATATACTTAACTCAGAGGCAAACACACTGAGGTTAGTATTGTACCTGCCTGCAAGTATTTCCAACTGACATCCCTAGTGAGATTTTGGAACACATAAACTACTACATTTAAGACTGTGTCACTTTTTCTCCAAGCATGATTCTAAAATACATGTTCATATGCCTAAGTGAAATGTGAAATACAAATATAGAATTGTGACCACAAAAAATAACTCCAAAAAGTAGGAAAGAAAATGGTGTGTGTTTATATATGTAGAGATATAATATCCACTAATATACATATATATATGTATATGCATACATGAATAAATTTATACATACAGTTATTTAAAGCAAAATGTTTTAAGAAGGTTTGCTGGGTATTTCTCAAAGTCAGTGCAAGTTTCCATTGATAAACCCTTCAGAAAACCAGGAAACTTTCATTAAAAGGATTACAAATTCTGAGGAACTAATCACAAATGTGGGTGACTCAGTGAATGGACACTGTGTTACAGGCCTAGGAGCAGACAATATGAAATAAAGTAGGTCTACAGTTGAAGGCTGCTGAGGCCAACCATGTGAAAATTTAAAGGAATGTCTGTCTCATTTATGCACTTCCCTGATGCCAGAGAGCAATTTGCAGTCTCAAGCTCTTTCCCAGACCTAAGTCTATTACTGGAAGATCATCATATTGTATTATCATGGAATATGACTTGCAGCCAGGAGCTGGTACTTGCATGCTTTCCTAGGAAGCAGAAGCTGTGGATTCAGTGCCCACAGGAGTTGTGTATTCACACAAGTAGAGTTTTGGCTTCCAATTCCTGTCTCCAGGGATTACTACTTCTGCCTGATATCCAGTGGCTTTTGAAAGCACAAGCAAGCTCCTTCTGCAGCATTTAGAAGCAAAGTTTTATTTCTTGTGACAACTCCTATTTCCCTGCTAAGCACCCACTGAAGGACAACCAACATATCCTTGCCTCCATCTCCCTTCAGTTCTCTGATTTATTGCACTAGCTTGCACACACGTCACCAGGATATTATATTATATGTAGCTAACCAACAAGATACTTAGGGAATTCCAAAATTCTCTTTGGAAAAGTAATATTTATGAGATTGCATATATAGGGTCTACAGATTTATTTCTGTTTAAATTTAGAGCCAGAGATAAACACAGTTCAGCTGAAGTGCCAGAGATTTAGGCAAACACAGATGAAAACTTTCAGGAGTCTTAGAGGCTTTGATGAAAACTTTCAGGAGTCTTAGAGGCTTTTCTAATAATTACAATAATAATATGAAAGGAAACCTCAGTTACTGTAGCTACTAAGTGAGCACAGGACAAATCATGCAGGTTTCATTCAAAAGTCTATCTAGTTTCATTCTTGTTGCCTATGGTCTTTTTCAAAGTCATCTGTAGATGCCTAGCTGTTAATACCAAAGCCTCAAACAAATAGTGCATCATCAGAGTTAACTGACAGCAGAAATAATATTTCTGCTCAAACTTAAGCATTTTATGCACAAAATCTATCAAGTTTTAATAGATTATATTCATATTTTTGCAGCATTATGTATATTTGTATATAATATTATATTGTGATAATAATATTATGCCATTTCAAAACAAGATAATCATGCTGACTCATGAATATGACTTTAGTGTCCCACTGATTCTAAGTGTCTTTTGACATACTTTTAAAAATTGCCTACAGAATGTCCTTATGATGGGAATTTCACACTCTTTTTCAGGCTTTGAAAAAACAGTTGTCAAGGAAACTAATTAGTTCCACAATCATAATTGCAGTAATGATTCATACAAAGAAGACTTGAAGCTAAATAGTGTAACAGACTTCTTACAACTGCTTAGAGGTTACGGGAGAGCACTGAAAGCAAAAAGCCCCTAAGTAACCATAAAACTGTTTTTAGAGAGAAAATGTTCTATCTTTCTTCTGAAATTAAATTAACTAGGCTACTTTTTACTTGAATGTCTAGACACCACCTATGTTATAGTTTACAGAGGAAAATTAAGTTTCTCTCTTACAGCAGGAGCGGCAATAAGATGGAAGAGTTTATATAATTATGACAGGCTAAAGTTAGATTGCATTGCAAAAGAAGTAAGATTGTTGTTTCAAATATACAAAATTGAAAAATGGCTTATCCCTTCCCTAAGTGAGTTTTTACTTATTTTTCTACCAGAAAAATATTTTCATTTCCTTGGGACAATAAGTTTCCCTACATTTCTTTTTCTCTTTTCTTTTCAGTCATGGGAAATTTTATTTCTGAATGATGGCAATCACAAGGCCCTGCCTGTTTAAAAACAAAGGACACAGAACCTATTGAGACCCTGAATTTCAATCAAGATGCAAATCAACTTTACTTCAATTCAAGTGCATAAAACAAATATTTGTACTAGAACTAGATCTGAGTCTGTGAATGAATTACAAATGTGTTTGCTATAAATAAAAAGTAACGATACTCAATATTAAAAATACTGCTATGGAATATTGAAAAATGTTGCAGAGATCTTGAGATAACTTTCCTGAAAATATATTTGAAGAAATCTCACATTAGACAAGAAAAAAAATAGCCAGTTATTTCAAAATTTTTTGGCGGCACACTAGTCCATGACTCATTCCAGCTCATTGGCACTGTACCAATGCTAGATCGATGCTAGTCAGGTGTTCATATTGAAATACAGGTACTGATATGGTTTACATTTTAATATATTTGCCATTATATTTATTTGGCAAGTTTTTTGCTGATCCTAATACTCTAACAGTTTGAAAAATGGGAATCAGAAAATACTATGTTAGAGGATTTAGAACCGGATTTTTCAAATGGTAATGATGACACTGATCTAATTTGGAAATTAAAGATAGCAGCTCATAATTTCAATTAAAAGTTTGAAATCTCTTCCTCATACCATTTGCTTTATAAAAATTAAAATTACCCATAATACTTCAGAAATTACCTTATTTTAGGTTTATTGTTAACTAAGGAATATAACATTTTTGCATCAAAATAAAGCCTTATCTTAGGAAACATTAAAACTCATACACTCACTCAACTAAAATGAAGCTTTTCTTACATGGAATTTCAAACCTTCCTATTTACACACTTAAAAATACGAACAAAGTTTCTATACGTTTCAAATTTTGTAAATCAACCTTACAGAAGACTGTTTGGTCACCATGTTAGAATGAATCATTCAGACAGTGTCTAAACAAGACTATTTGAAGACTTAACCTCATCAGACACTAAAATAAATGCCTTTATTACATGTGTAGCTCAAAGCACATGTAGAGATGGGACTGAAATTAAGAATTCTAGCAAATAACTGGCTGAACCAGACAACAGGCAGTACAAGGCAACTTAAAAAGCAGGTGTATCTTAAATACTGTATTTCTTGTTAAGTGCCATCAACAGGGTTGAAGAACCAATGTTTCTTCTATACTTAAAAATTACTTTATTTCTAAGAGAAAAGGGTCTCATTACAAGGAGACAGGGTCCCGTTTAAGTTTCCTGAATCAAATTTTTTGCTGATAATAAAGTCTGGTGTCTCATGGTTTTTTCAGTTCAAGACTTCAGCTACCTTATGCTCAACTACACACAGTGTACTATGAGTTGGAAATAATTCATGGGGAGAAAACATGATGAAAATAACTTACCTGTAATAATGTTGGGCTTTGGTGGCATGCTGAATTCATACAATGTTGGTTCAGAATAACCCAGTCTGTTGGCAGCTGTGATTTGTACTTCATAACCCATGGTCCACTGAAGATGCTCTAAGATGATGTGGTCTCTACTACCCTGTACTTTTTTCTCTAGCCACTGGTCTTCCTTATCTTTCTGTAAAGATGAAAATATTTGTTTCAATTCTCCCAAACTCTTGTACTATATGTTAAAGTCTGTATCTACATGATGCACAAAAATATGGAGTTTCCTTTACAGAGGTTATGAACATTGAAATAATCTAATTTTGGAGTTCTGAGTACTCAGGTTTTTTACAGTTTTGACCACTCCTTATCATGTTTTCACAATGTGGATTTAGAGAATTTTGTGGTCAATCCTTTTAAACTTTTTGGCTTCAATTTATTCTTTGCTTGAATACTGATTTTTTTCTTATAGAACAGCATTATATTTAATATTTATATTTACATTTTATTATATTTATATCATAAAACACTAAGCATAAATTATGTAAGAAATTTATTTTATACAGACATTTCAATTACATTTTGATCAATGTTCATTCAAAGAAATTTGCCATTAAACCCAGTCTTAAATTGTTCATGAGTCCAGCTGTGCTTATATCATACATCAGTTATTTAATGAAAATATACACTAATTGTAGCAATATAGGAACATTTTGAAAACGTGGTTGTATGCAAGAATATAAACATCACTGAGAAAATATGAAGTACTATGCCTATATCTGTGAGTGGATATATGCAAATCTTTAAGACAGCGTTCTAGACAAAAAAGGATTCTCATAATTTCTCATAGTTCAGGTAATTAAGACATCTATACAAAAGGAACAAATGAGAACTTAGGTTGCAAACACAATTCTGGCATTTCATAAATCTGGAGTTCTTACCTTTGCAATTGCTCCTTTGAGTGCAAAATGCATTTAATTATTTTTTATGTAAGTAGAAATGACACAATTACTAATAGGTAGAAGGATAAAACAATATATACCGTCACACAATAAAGTCATCTTGATCAAAGGACAACCAATAACAGCCAGTAAGAACCCATGCAATCCTATTCTTACGAGACACTGAGGTACAATAACATGGTAAAAAATATGTCTTGAGAGACAAATCCTGGCCATCAAACCCATACAGCAACACAGACCCAATCAGTGGGTATAAATCATACAGGAGAATTTAAAGCCAAACAAATTTACACTACTTGGAAGTACAGCTGCAAACTACTCAGCAGCTTGTATTTAGGCTCTTTACTGAAGCATCTTGTGCTTTGCTGATACAGGTCTCAGAGAAAATAGCGTCTAATTTAGAGAGTTCAGGGACCAATCATGCTCCTTATGACTTACTTCTTTTTTGTCCCCAGTCTTCAGAAAATAGAAGACAGACTAACCTCCCTGATGTACACTGCTGCAGTAATTTATTTGTTATTAGCTCTGAGGATTGACAATTTTTCTGTACTGACTTCACCTTTTCATAAACTTTCCCGCTTTTTCTGCATTAGCATTGGTATTGTCACATGATAATTCTGAGAATGATTAAAATCCAACAAAACTTGTTTTCAGGAGCATTTGCATCCAGGTGAAAGCTCCTACTTGATGCAGTGGTAGACTAATGAAAAACATCAGAATGGTAGATCCATTACAAATCATGAAAAAAACTAAATGCACTGGAGTAAAAACAGTTTGTTCATCATACAGTGAAAATGGAATTTCCTGTAAAGGATATTTTCCCATATTGTGATGGATACTTTCTATTGCAATCACTGTCAGAGACTGAAATATTATAGTTTATGACTTAAACATTTTCTTAAAGGACTTTTAAAACTATTACAAAAGCAGCAAAGAAGACTACCACACCCTGAATGGGGCCCTGAGTGAGGCCTTACACCGCTCACTAATGAAGATAAGATAAAGTAACAACTCAGGGATGGAGACATTCACTGAGCACAAGCTTAACACCTCCAAGGTGGAGATCACAGCCCCAGGGATATCAGCTGCCAGGCTAAAACAGACCCTTGCACCAAAGGGTGAGGGGAGGAGAGGCTCTGGGTATCTGGGAAAAGCCTCTGGTCAGAGGTGCAGTGACTGCCCATCCTCCACTGTGCAGAGGAGCCCAGCTGAGGGGTCCTCACCAGGGGAGGGAAGCTTATCCACAGCAGGAGGGGGTGACATGGCTCATCACAGGGGCCCCCCTCAAAGGGGTCTCCAGACCCTGCACCAGAGATGATGCAACAGACCCTCAGTGTTGCAAGGGACAGTGTGTCAAGCTGGCCCCTGCAAGAGAGGCACGTGGGCATTCCCACCTGGCCCGCAGCTTATATTAATCCACGAGATTCTGTACTCTGTGATGTGTGGCGGCGTGGCCACACCACCAGCAGACCAGATGGAGGTGAGCAACGAGACGTCGTTGGGACCCTCAGATGGGTGATTTGCTTCCACCTAACCCCTGTCACCTCTCCCTGTTCCCCCACCCCCCCCCACACTTCTTTTTTCCATTTCTTTCTCTCTTTCTTTTCCCTTCTCTTTGCCTCCTTTACTGTTAAATAAAATACATCCATTTTTTGGCATCAACATCTAACCTTGTTTGGTTTTAATCTTGTTTCTGGGAATATTTTGAACCTTCTAACTTCCTTCCAGTTTATGCACAGAGACTTAGCTTGCTTTGCTTTTCTGAGTTTAAACCGGATCGTAACAATCACCTGACTTCGCCCTGAGTGAATCCACTTACATTGTCACTATACTACACTCCTTTTACAAATTATCTTTTTGCATAGCACTGCTGAAATAGAAGGAGCTAATACTGATTGCAACATGCATATGAAAATACTCCTTAGTGACATTAGGAATAGCAGTGGTACGTAGCACCGTATTTTAATTGCTGTTTAAATTGGTGAGGTATGGGAGGAGTTAGAAAAAATACAGATAGATTCCAAAGAATATCAACATGAGAGGGATCAGAAGTTCCCTACATGATCTCAGTATTGTGCACAGACACCATGTGAATATACTGGGGAATTCCAAAGGGCTTCAGAAATACAGAACGACAAAAAATATACTGAATTGGAAACTAAAGATTCAGACTAATACAGTTCCTGCAGGTGAAAAAGAAAGTATTGCAAACAGATATATGACTATATTTTTAAAACAAACTGCAAAAATCTATGTGATGAATAGAATGAGCTTAGGACTTGGAAGGAAAACTGTACATTTCTGTATGAGGCTGAACTTCTGCAGACAGAACAAGTGAAAAGGTGGATGTTCCATAATTTGGTCAGATGAAAAATAATGAATGAGCTGGAATGTAACAGGATACCTGCATACTCTATGCCAGAGATACCATAATTTAGTTGAAACTGAAGCCAACTGTGTGAATTGAGCTAAATGAAATGAAGTCCAAGCATGAGTGCAAAGACAGAAAGCATTTTATGAAGACTGACAAACACAAGTTAGGAGGAAGAGGAATAAAGTATCTGGAAAGCAAGGTGTGTTCTAAAGACAAACAGATGAAATCTTCCAGAGTACTGTCTGAGTACTGTCTGCTTACGGCTTCTTAAAGAAAGAAAAAAAAAAAAGAAAAAAAAGAAGAAAAAAAAAAAGAACTTCAATGTCCTTCATTATAGCTGTTATTTCAGCTATATTCCATTTTCAAGTACTTTCTCCTACGCAGAGCTCAGTAATGTGTCCACATTTGGTTTACTGTAAGTGTAGAAATGGAAAAAGAGGGATGAGAAGACAAATCATGGGTCTGCCAGGTAAATCTTCCCACAAATCTCCCTGTTTAATATAAGACCCTTTAAATGGTAGCTTAAGGAGCAGAAGAGAGAACCATAAGAGATCACTTTGTACCTTCTTAGGTTGTTCTGTCATTAATACTTAAAATTTATAGAAAGCTCTCCATATACAGAGTGTTCTACAACAAAACGAATGAAGCTTCTAAATTACAAATGGTAGTTTAATTTGGGGGTGAGTTAAAAGTAATACCGTCAGTAATCATTAGTATCAAGCAACAAATGCCCACTTACAGAAACTGTGATGGGATCTGCAACCTCAGAGATTAAACTGTTCCTTTATTTACATCTTCTTTTGTTTTATACTATGCAGAAATACTCCTTTACAATTTTGGGGATTTTACTGCCCACTTCCATTACTCTTAAGCCTTATATTAACACCAAAAAAAATCAACCACAAAATCCTCACATCATTATATCTTAAATGTGTATATATTGGCTTTATATAGTTTTGGCTTCATATTTTTTCATAATATAAGCATCAGCTAAATTTATTTAAGAAGAACCTAAGAGCTAGGTTTATAAAACAGCTGTAACCTAACTACCTAAATACCCTGACCAAAAAAATCCAAAACCACCCCCTCCACCCAAACAAACAAAACCACAGAAACAACTAAAAACTAAAAAGAGCAGTGTAAAACTCCAGTCTACCTTGACTTGGCTGCTTCTCAAAATTGAGGGCACACCTGACAAGAGCGGAAGTAAAACCCATCCACTGTTTAGGCATCAGTTTACTAGTCTAGAAAATAACACGTTTCACTTTAATGGTTGGTCATCCTACATTGTATCCAAAATCACATTCTCTGGGATCTCATAAAAAGTGAGAAAAAGTGATTAACCCCCGTTGAGCTTTTGATGGGATACCCTCCCTTTTTTGGACGAGGGTGAAAGAGCAGAGGAGGCTGCTGTCCTGCTAAGTTCTTTATTTCATAGTCTCACAGTTTTCTGAAGGCAGAGTTCAAAGGGGTTACATATTAAGGCCAAGCAGTAACAGCAGCAGCAGCAGCAGCAGCAGGCAAACAGCAAGTAGAAAACAGCTTCTTCTTCTCTAAACTTATAGAAGTGTGGATTATATTTGTTAATTGACCAATAAGATTAACACATGATTCTAGTTTTTCTTTTCTTAACCTATCCTGGTCTAACAGTCGTAAGACTTACACAAGTGTTACATAGGTATTACACAGATTCGCATATATAGTTTCTATCAGCTCGTATTGTTTATGTGAACACTCTATCTGAAAAATGTGAACAGTATAGTTCTATCTATGTTTTGTCTAAAGTAAAG
This sequence comes from Corvus moneduloides, assembly GCF_009650955.1. Taxonomy (NCBI): domain Eukaryota; kingdom Metazoa; phylum Chordata; class Aves; order Passeriformes; family Corvidae; genus Corvus; species Corvus moneduloides. Next base: position 14,080,093 of record NC_045477.1, on the reverse strand, counting down.
AAATTCTGTGAAAAGGTAACACTGCAGCAGTAAAAACTGTGTTTAAGATTTGTTTGCTGAAGCTTTTCAATGTTTAAAGCACTTAGCATACATTTCTACTAAAAGTTAAAAATCTGTATTTCTATTTCACTTCGGTGTGACTTCATGTACCTCAGCTTACCCAAAGGTTTTAATTCAACTCCTGTGCTTTGGCTTTCCTCTGGGCCTGGGTCCAGAGGTGATCTCACTCCAACAAACCCCCTTCAACTCTTCCCTTACTCTCTATCCTCTCCAAATTTTTGAGCTTAAAGCTCAGCTCAAACAGACTTATTATGGTGGTCCCTGTGATAAAAAAACGGACAGGAGATACCACACTGCCTTGAAAGCTGGCAGGAAAAAATATCAAGAAATCCTCACAGAAGAAAATCTGATAGTTTAAAGCAGTGATTTCACAAGAATTAATTACACTAGGTTGCAGATTTCTAGGTCTGGTTAATATGGGTAATAAAGTTCAGGGGCAAATACTGAACCAAGCACACAACAGCTGATAATGTACATGGTTTTAAAAAGCACAGAAAGTCCGAGGATCTGGCAGGTAGACTGAAACCTATATGTGCAAAAGCATTTACCTGTTTCTTGGTAGATATTTGAGAGTGGGAGCAAATGAGAAATTATCTCCTTAAAAATATTCTATATTTATAAAGTTTGTTGTAGAACCCACCATAAAGCAACAAAATTAACATGTCCTCCATCAACACAGATGATGGAAGAGCGAATGTGCTTCAGAGCAAAACACATAAACTATCAAACTCTTGTCTGCCAAAATTCAGAGCAATAACAGTAACCCTGTCACAGGTCAAAAACAGGTGAGCAACTATCAGGTCTGTAAAAACCAGTCACTTTAGTCAATTTTTCTTGCTTCTACCAAAAGGTTTATAATCATAAAAGAGTGTTATTTTTATTATTCTGTTTTAATTCCAAATATTTACTAAAATTTTTCCTGCCAGGGAAAAACAAAAACAACCCTCCATTCCTCCACCACTCTCTTTTTTTTTCTAGCTTACTGTTGGTATTCTGTGACCTGGAAGTATAGAAATGCTAAGACACCTGTTCAGAACTTTTTTTTAATCATTATGAAGTAAGTTTAAGCAGTGTCAAACCTTTCCAAAGGCTGCTTTGTAGCCTGCCTTTCTATTTTCTGCTTCTGCCTGGTCAGCTGCCTGCCGTGAGCTGCTGTGACAGCCCCTTCCCTGTATCCTAAATGTTCCTTCCTCCTGTCCTCTCTATCTCCTCAACTCTCCCCTCCCAGTTTTAATTTGTTACTCTGGTACTTGGCAAATACCCCATCAGATAACAGCCATTTGCAAATTCAGTACACATTTCCATAATTTACATGGATAAAAGCTTCACATCTGTTGTGAAACACCAGCACGTCATCATGTGTGCCCCAACCAACTCTGGAAGCACCAAAAGCGGGAAGAACAAAAGGGGGGCTTGAGTTGGCCCCCACCAAAAAAAATATCCTTCCTATGAGAACTGTGGTCAGGTGGTCATCTCTGGCATCAGACAGGATGCTTCCCTAGAAAATTCCCATCACTGCTCTTTTCAGCTGGTTACTGGGGAACAATTTTCCCTTGTTTTACTCTCTCCCTTCCTATTCTTTCCTAAGGTAACTCTGAAGCCAACGTATGTCATCAGCCTCAGACTCCATCAACAAAGCTTTGTCAGGCTGTCTCGACTTTCTTAGTGCAACAGCATGAAAAAAAATTGAGGCTGCTACTCATAAAAATTGCACAGTACCTAATTCTCTGGAATACAAAAGAAAATGTCAAGCTGCTTATTATCTGATTGTAGCCAGTAATTCCTGCCCTTAATATGAAGAAACTGATGATAGGAAAGGAATATTCAACAGAATGAAATACATTATTTCCAGAAAAAATAACTTACCAATTGCCCTCAATCAGGCTGCAACATTGCTTTAATATCTTAAAGGCTGTCTTTCCCCCAGTTTTAAAAAATAAATCTGTATAAAAATTAAACATGGGCAAGTCGACTTTTTGAAAAAAAAGCCACTGATGTATTGGTTGTTGTCAAATATGCTCTTCAAAAATGCAAGCAAATACATTGGTCCAGGTGCTAATAATGAGGCTGGCAAGACTTACAGGAAAGCTAATTAACATGACCAATGGGGAAGATAGAAGATAAGCAGTCAACAAATAACTATGAACTTTAAATAGCATTCATTCTTTCTGACTAAAACACCATAAAATTATTCTGCTTCTTTAGTTGTAGGAAGGCCTTTAATTTAGTCAAATTGCTTTTTCAGTTGAAAGATTATGGAGTTAAGGATTCAAGGTCCAAGTAAAAGCTATCTCCTTCAGCAACCTTTTAACTTTCCAGTTACTGCTTAAACTGCACATTTACCTTCCAACACCACATGTGAAAAGTCATCTTTCATGCTATAATATTGTACCTTAGTCAAAACCATAGATCAAAATCAGATTTCCAAAAATTTTTGGGATAGAACCAAAAGAATTTAGCTTATTTTAATCATAAAAACAGATAAAATTCCATATGCTGCATGAATGTATTATTTCTGAGCAGCTTATTTTGTACTCAGTGGTAAATACTTAGAGGCGTTGTAACCTAACTAGGAAGTTCAATCCTGCAAAACTGCATTTTTAACTTGTCTTGTGTATTTTACTACCCTTGTCTTCTTTGCAATTTTTTTTTTTTACGTCAACTGTATTCACTAGACAGAAAGTCATTTAAGAAGGTCAGTTAAGATTTAGGGACCAGTGATAGCAGAATAACTTCTGGTCATTCCCTCAGACTACTCTTAAGAGTGCTACCAAATATTTCTCAATTAATTTGGAGCTACTAATCCTCTTTGGTTATATCTAGCACAGGAGAATAATTTTACATACCAGGTTTAGCACACGGATAATCTCTGGACTGTAGTCAAAAAGTTACATTATAGCAAACATCAGGAAATGTGACAAAAAACTATTACAAGGAACTGTCTTTTCCTCTTTGGTAACATTCCAACAGGTTCTACAGTTAATTTCTCAAAAATTGCTGCTTTCTGTAAATAAATACTGTCCTCACTACCTTCCATTTAACATGCCTAGATATCCAATGTTACATTCCCGATTTTCGACACTCCTAATGGACATGAAATTCTTCTCTGGTAAGATGTCTCTTTTACTGGGTCTAGTCAGATAAAAGTTCTACAGTTTTCCTGAAAGAACAGGAGGAAATTTTCTAAAAAAATGCACACTTTGGAATTAAACTCATCACTTTTGCCAGCTCTGCAGCTACTTCTTCAACCCAATGATTCCTAAACACAGTACATCAGGAAATGTATTTTAGCTATTACTAATAATAATAAATAAAAAAAAACCCACACAACTTTTCTTTTTTCAATAAATTATACATTGTAGAAAAGCCTGTTTTCTAAATTTGCCAGATTTGATGAGAGAACACCGAAACAGAGCTGTCTAGATGACAGAATGACAAAAAACTCTGCCTGATGGCTGTCTAACAACAGATATATACTTTGAAACTCATGAAATTCCCAACAATGTGCTGATTACTTGGCTTTTGTAAGATGAGACTTGGAATTCAGGCAGATAGATAATATGAAACATGATCAGCTAATTAATGTCATTTACAATTAATATGGAACACAGCACTATAGCTTTCTATCAATACTTATCAATACTGGTGCATTTACAATAGATTACAAATTTGCTGTTTAAACAACCTTTAAGTGTGTAACTTTAATGTTTGCTAATTTACTGTGTTTTTAAAAGCTGAACATGAATGTCCCACTTTTACTATGCAACAGACAAAAGAATATAGGTGTCTTGATAGGAGGAATTTTCAGTTATACCTTTAGGAATAGCAGAGTGCTTTTTTTTTTTTCAATTTTTATTTTATAATCTGGCATCTACAACCTAGTCACAAAAGTAAACATACTATATATTTTTAAAAAAATTATTTTCTGGAACACAAATCACTTTGGTAAATTTCATATAATAGCAACAATTTTCTCTGCATTAAAATCAGATATTAACAAGCATAATTCACTTATTTTGATTAACTGAAATACTTACACTTCTGTATTTGACAATATATTCCAGTATGGGGGCCCCTCCATCATCTTGTTTAGTTATGCTAAGTTTAAAACTCTTGCCACTCTCTGGTTGTCCATGGATTGAAGGGGGGCTTGGCTCCCCTAGACAAGGAAAAAAACAGTACATAATAATAATTCAGCAGTGAGATAAATCTTAAATTACAGCTGGGAACTTGTGCATAATCATTTTAATCAAAATCTTAAAATCAATATGATTCATCCAGGCACTACAAAACAGCCTTAATAAGAGTGTTAAATATTGTGCTTGAAATTGTTCTAATATAGATTCCTCATACAAGGAAACAAAATTATATGAAGTATGAAAGAAATATTCATTTCTTTGAGACCTTCTGACTTCTGATAGTTTGAAATGTAATTTCCTTCCAAAATCATTTAGCCATCAATTCAGCAAGGCTGGTAAGCTGCTACTTACACTGAAGTTTAAAAGACACTCTCTTACAGGTAAGCTCCATAACTTTAGCATAACTTTAATCCCATGTGAGATTTCTAAATTGCGAAACAGTTTTTAAAGTAAATTTACTCTCCAATAAATGTGCCACATCAAATTAAATAAAAATTGTCTAAGAATAACTTCGTCTTAGAGAAGTCAATATCAAGAGTAAATGTAGAGAATATTATTTCCAAAACTAAAACCAAATGTCTTAGCTGTAATGAGAAGATAAAGGTAGTCTTAATCATACAACTAAAATATTAATAGCCACTTTAAGACCCTTTAGTAGTCAAAAATTCACAGATTATCTTTTCTATGTGAAACGCCTATTATATTTTTTTAAAGGAGATCCTAAATTAACATATACTGAAGTGCCTTATCTTCAAAATATCTGTAAATGTGCATTCACCCAGAGAGATACAGTTCCTTTAGAAATAATTGTATTATTTGTGTTTATCACTTATAAAATAAGGATAAACTTACTTAGATCTTAACATAAAATTTATCTAGCTTTCTATCAGATAACATATATGTATATATAATGTCTGTCAGTTTCTGATATTCTTCTATCAGGTATATGGATAGGAGTAATAAGAAATTCTTTTTATCTGTCCTGGAATGTATTTAGAATGTCTACATGCTTCAATGAAAAAGAAATGTGAAAGCTGCCAAGTTACTGTTTTGGGACAGAAGAAATGTATAATGTAATATAATATAACATAACATCATATCATATCATATCATATCACAGAAACATTTTGTATTCTTTGTAGTTACATTACTTTTATTGTTCATTCCCTTAGGGCCAGTATTAGCTACACTGAGTAATGCCCTACTCAGGAAACAGTTCAGTTGCAACAGATTTATGACAGACTGGTCTGGCAGTAGCTGCTGATGTATTTCAGTATGTCTGTTTGATTACACTGCCATCTGGTAGGTTCTTTGATTTTATTCTCTCTTTGTATTTAATTTATTATTGTTTCTATTTAAAGATAATTTGAAAAAAATATTTTTCATTTTCCCTTAATATTTAAATCCAAATCTCTGGCCTCGAGTTACTATAAATACAGAATTGTTTTCACAGAATTTCTCATTTGCATGTAGTTGTGGTTAGAACAATTTATTCTCATCATTTCTTCCACAGCTTAAGATTTCTGCTTGAGGCTTGATAATTGCAGAACAATAGCACCATAGTTTAGTGAAGAAATGTCTCCAGATATGGCCAATTCACTTCTCTTAGATGTGGATAATATCTTGAGTGTTAATGAGAAAAATTTCTTATTTTAATATCTCTCAGGGTTTGTGCTTTTTTATATTAAACAAAGACTTTTCTGAATCTCAAAACTATAAGATAATGGGATAAATTCTCCAATTAAAGTTCATTCATACTTCTTGGGAGGGTGGAATAACAAAACATGATTTCTGAGAAACATGTAATACACTGGGGAGTAGATGATAAACTTCAAACATTTTCTACAGTAAATCATAATTCAAATCTAGAGATATTCTAACAGTAATAATTTTCATTTAATAGCACAAGTATTACTCACGGACAGGTAAGGTCTGAAAGATCTCAATTTTGCTATATTCTCCTTGCCCTTTTCCATTTACAGCAGCTACTTTTATCTCATATGTTGTATTTGGTTCCAAATTGCTCAGAACAACCATTGCTAAAGGAAAGAAAAAAATAAAAGGGAATAAAAATTGAGGAAGTAATAAATTTAAAAAAGGAAAGTAAGGCAATTTCATAATTTGCTTTCTTCACTCACAAACTAACAACTCTCATATTCTGACAGTACATTGGTTTCAAACTTAGCTTTTTTGTTGTGTGCTAGCAGTCCCTTTTTTCATCTGCATAGAACCATTGTTGTGACTGAGCAAGTTACACTTCTGAAGGAATAGTGAAGTCAGTGTTAGAGAAGCAATAAGCAACAGTTAAGGACCTTGATTGGGATTGATATTTTATGTTCAGATTGTGAGCACAGTGTATTGGGTTTGCACACCCAGGTTTTGGTAGTGAGGGTGCTACAGAGGTGGCTTCTGTGAGAAGGTGCCAGAAGCTTCTCCCATGTCTGACAGAGCCAATCCCAGCTTGCTCCAGGATGGACCCACTGCTGGCCAAGTCTGAACCCATCAGTGACATTAGCCCTCTGTGATAACATATTTAAGAAGGAAAAAAGTTATTGTGCAGATGTATTTGTGTCAAGAGAAGAGCAGGATGAGGATATGTGGAAGGAACCCAAGATACCCAAGTCAGTGCAGAAGGAGGGGCAGGAGGTGCTTCAGGAGCCAGAGCTGAGATTCCCCTGCAGCCTGTAGTGCAGCCCATAGAGATGCAGCTGTGCCCCTGCAGCCCGTGGGAGACCATGGGGATGCAGAGATCCACCTACAACCCATGGAAGAGGCGCACACCAGAGCAGATGGATGCTGAGAAAAGGCTTTGGCCCTGTGGGAAGCCCATGCTGGAACAGGCTCCTGGCAGGGACATGAAGACCTGTTCCAGGAGCCCATGCTGGAGCAGGTTTCCTGGTAGGACTTGTGACACTGTGTGGGAACCGTGCTGAAGCAGCCTGTGCCTGAAGGACTGACCCTGGGGAAGAGTGACCCATGCTGGAGAAGCTAATGGAGAACTGTTGCCCATGGGATGGACTCACATCAGTGTAGTTCATGGAGAACTGTCTCCCATGGGAGGGATCCTGAGCTGGAGCAGGGAAGGACTCCATGCCCTGACCAGCAGCAGGAACAATGTGTGATGAACTGGCCATTATTCCCATTCCCCAACTCTCTGTGGGAGAGGAGGTAAAGCTGGGAAGGAAGGAGAAGTGGTAGGAAGATGTTTTTAAGATTTCTGTTACTTCTCATTATCCTGCTCTGATTTTGTCTGATAATATATTCAATAATTTCTCCAAGCTGAGTCTGTTTTGCCCATGATGATAATTGATGCATGACCTCTCCCTGTCCTTATCTCAACTCATGAGCTTTTTGTTACATGTTCTCTCCCCTGTCCAGTTGCACAGGTGAGTGATAGAGTGGCTGTGGAGGTCAAGTGGTATCCAGCCAGGGTCAACCCATCACACATAGGAGACATGAAACTGGTAAAAAAATTATGGAATTTTCCATCCTCCTCACTGGCAACTGGCATATAATGCGTGTTCCAGCCACCTTCATACAGTTCATAACTTGCCATTTTTCCTTCATGGACAGCAGTATCAACTGTCCTCGATCTACACTCCAAAATGCAGCTACACGCACATTCATGGTGACTTTCTGGTGCTGTGGTCTACCAGCTCAACAGTGTGCTCAAGACCTAAAATGACAGGTGCCTATGATGATCAAAGGAAGAGATCTGAGTTATCTACTGAGGACCTGAAAGAGAATTAGACAGGTTTGTACGTATTTCAGAGAAGATGCATGGAAATACACAAATTAAATGTAATAATAATAAAAAAATTATAAAAACAAACAAACAAAAACAAAAAAGACTTGGGAAGCAAAGGGGTGGGAATTTAGGACATGATTTCAGAAATCAAGAATGAATTTCTGACAGTGATCATTTGCACAACCTAGCTCTATGATTCTACCTCAAGATGCCATCTGAAGCAGAAAACAGGTAAAATTTGCCAAAAAGCACTAAGAACGCAACAGCAAATCTAGAAGTAAAATCCAGGAAAATAATGTTAGACTCTGGCAACCTTTATGGGAATACATTATAAATAGTATCATAATACTGTATTTACTAAAAGCAATATTGACTCTGCACTTGGAAATGTTGATCCATGCAGAGCTCTTGGAGCATTACCCTGCCTTTAGAAGAAAGATTCCTTTTATTGTCTCTCCAGCAATTGCCTGCTTGCTTACTGCTGGCTCTGTGATGAGCTCTCCATCTGTCAGATTCATACTGGGGAATGGATGGAAATTAGATGGGCTTGACTAGGAGCACAACAGATTTGTCTTGCCTGGCAAAGCAGGGGCTGTAATGTCTTATAAGTGGATGTAGTAATGTAATACCTTAAAAAAGAGCCAGTAGTATCTCTCACAGTCCCTAGGGAGCCTAATTTTTTTCATTAGAAAGGAGTACTTTTTTAGATGCTTTAGGCCTGCTTTTCAAGTTATATATTCCAAGAAAGCATAATTATTTCTGTCCACACTCTTTGTTATTCTTTTCAGTCCAGATTTATTAGAATTTCTATTTCTTTAGTTTCTACAGCAGTTCGACAGAGTTTCCATTAAATGTGAAGCTAAAGGGATTTAATGAATTTGGAAAAGCAGTAACTTCTACATTTCACACTCTATTATGGACATTTTGCATGAATTTGCCATTGAAACATAACTGTTTTCTTGTAAATAAAGCAGTAGAATTGTATATCTTCCAGCACGTTTTAGCTTTATCATTCCATGAGGTTTTAAAATATTGAACTCTAAAGTATAATCATCTTAGGAAAAAATAATGTATCATCATGAGGGTAAGAATAGAATTTGGAGACGTAACATTAAGTTCTGTTAAGATGAAATTTAAAACTTAACTAAGCAGCAACAGTATTTGACTTGCCTTTCAGCCATGATTACTTTCCAAGGATGAATAATTTCACTGAAAATAAACCTTAAGGCATACCAAATATTAGTGCTATTGTAAATGTTTTTAAAATTTAAACAACATAAAAGCACGACTATGAGTCCACATTTAAGAAAATGCAAATGTGCTAACTACATGAAACCTAAGGATCTGATTTTCTAAACACTCCTGGGACCTATAGAAATGAATAAAGCTACTTATATATGCAGTATTTAAAGAATCAGTGTATACTTTAGAATCCCCTGCACAGCACTATGAATCTAGATACAATGACTTTTGCAATTGTATTTGTGGAATTAACTCAGCCATATCTGTTAGCATAATATGTCCTCAAAAACTGGACCTACTTGGTGTAATATGCATATATTATATATGTAGGAAAAATTATAACTATGGTCTTCTGAAAAACAAAGAAAAGAACCAGTCTGGATGAGAATACTTTAAATACTCCAGTTGTCAAAGAATACTTGGAGTAACTAAGTAAGACTAAGAAGTTGTCTCCCAGAGAGTAACAAAAGTGCAGGACTGAAGAGTAATCTAAGAGAACAGAAAATTTCACTGCTTGGTAGGAGTTTCACATGTTTTAGAATATGTTGAGATTGGAAGAAAATATTTCATAAACTAGTTAATTTTTTTGTCAGTGTGTGTATCTAAGTATAAAATCAGCTTATTCATCTTTCCATATACAAATAAATTTTTCTGACAGGAAAATAACCCTGGCCACAATGGATATTTTGATTTCAGCTTGCAGTGATCACTGAAGTAATAGCTGAAAAATTTAAAATAATAATCTGAAAGTAATACAGTACTTTCACTTTCAGCATATAAATGTGAAAAAAACAGTCCACTGTTTACTATATGTGTGCATTATGCCATTGGCATATTTGTTGGTGGATATCAAGTTCCAGATACACTGAAAGTGAAATCCCTTTCTTTCAGAGTATCATTTGAAAGTTTCCATTTTCTTCTAGTTGTAGATAGACGAATCAGTAGATATTGTCTTTCTAATCACAGTATCTGCAAGCTTCAGCTGAAGAATTCAATTTCGTAGGTTGATTTTACTGGGATTATTCACGTAGTGACTGGTTAAATTGAGGAGTAGATTTGGAAGGAATACTCCAAAGAGTGAAAAGCAGAACATTCACTTGTGAACTCTGCAAATTAAATAAATTATCTCATTTAAGTTAGTTAATTAATAAATTAACATGATGCACAACAGCTCATAGCTTAGTGTTATCCATTTATAAGTGACACTTTCAGTCTCAAGGTACCCTTGGAGGACATAATGACACAAGAAGTTACCACGTATATTGGTTTTGGCTTAGTATAATATATTAAGACTTTAATTCAAAATTATAACAATTTTTTGACAAGGTATACCATGGATATTGTTGTTTGGTTGTTTTTTTTTTTAATTTTGTCAACCAGAATTTAAAAAGAAACACAGCAACAGAAAATAATTAAACCTTACTGAATAAAAAATTCAGTTTAACCTATTATGTGACCATAATCCTGAAGTTTAAGCAATATTAAATATAAAGTCCTTCTTTTTATTATTCAGATTCTTGTAATTCGCAAGCAAATCTAACACAGTATAAAAAAACCACAGTACACAAACCCCCCCCACAGAAATAAATAAGATAGAAAAAAAAAAAAAAGCAGAACTTCATATTATTTAAAATACAGTGTGCAAGCATTTCAGCCAGAAAAGTTCCTTTTATTGTCACAGAATTTTAGCTGCTGTCAAAATGAACCATGGGAAAGCAAGATCTAACACAAGATTTGCTGTGAAATAAATTGTACTATAAATCCAAGTCAGTAAAACCAAAACCAGATTCCCCAGCTGCTTCTCTGGTAGGTTGTTTATGTTACTTTATTACAGTAGAATGAGAGGGAAAAGGTCTGGCATATTAAATTGTCTTTTCACTGAAGTGATTCCCTCAGAAACCTTCTAAGTATGTGATATATTACATAAACCACCACCAAGGAAAAGAAGGTTAGGGGAATTAACAGTACGGTTCCTCTACATTAATCCCAAAGTGGACCTTATATGAGGTTAATTAACAGAAATATCACATTGTCACATTGCTCTGATTGGAGAAGTATCTGCTGCATAGGACAATGTTATTCCAGTTCCAAATTCAATCCCTTGAGGATGTTAGATATAACTGAAGCAGGATATAAATTTACTTTGAAACAAAGTAGCTGAGACATATCATTGCTGAAATAACATCTTCACTCCTATATATCTGAGATTGCAGTGGCAGAGTGAAATTTCTGTCAGAGAAGCATTACAAATTTGAGGATGGTTTGGGTATTTTTTCTTACTTCTTTCCCTTTAATCTGAATCTACATTACTACAGAGGATGAATGCAACCTGAATACTGTGCATGTTAATAAGTGGAGTGTTTTGATTTAACAGCACTTTGCTGCACCTATTATTCATTATTTTACTACTCTCAAGGAAAAACTGAGTCCCCTGGAAATACCTGATTCTCTTTCAGAGAAAAAAAATGAATAGTATTTTTATGAAGCTTAAACAGTTTTCTCTTTGTGATGATGACTTGTGTTCTTTTAAGGGCAGGAGAAAAAGTCATGGGAAGAAAACAATGAGAAATTTAAGGTAGTAAAGTATTAAGGTTCTGTACAAATGTCTGAGACTCTTGTAGATGTTACAGAATATAAGGAACTTTGCCCAAAATCTGTCTGCCTGGGATGAGCAACAACTGTTTTGTTTAATCTGTGTGTTTGCACAGTAGGAGGAAGAGTATAAAATCTCTTTTTTCTAGCTGAGCCTCTCAGTTAGCTCACAGAAATATTGACAGAATGAAGTAAGAAATTGCCATGGGGGAGAAATACAGGGGAAAAAAACAAACAAAAAAAAGATTTTGCTACACAATAGACAAAATGTTAATTCATATGCAGAAGCAGCCTGGCTGTCTCAGTTCCATCTGTCTGCCTTGCCCAAATAACAATTAATTTCATAAATACTGATTCAATCATCTGTCTATAAATGTCAGAATTCAGCTAACACAAATAAATGAACTTTAATAATGAAAATATTTCAAGCTGCACATTCTATGAAAAACATGATGATAGCAGATCCTACTGTAAGTGAAATCATTGGCATAAACTGGAGACTATCAAGCTTTAAGTAATTCCCTAAAATACCAGAAACAAATGTAACCATTTTAATAATCAGATAAAATGGTTCTGTTCCAGGAATTTTCATCATTCTTTGCACTAAAATGTATAATTGTTATAATATTTTGTAATAAAAGTTTTAGTGGTTTATTTAACTGTGAATATAAATAATAATCCATGAATAAAGACATACAGTGTAGTAGATCAGGTATAATCAATATAATCTAATTTTCACTAACATGACTAATTTCTTTAAAAAATACTTTTCAGTAGCTGACATTAAAAATGCATTTGTCAAAAATGGCTTTAATATTTTTATTAATATTAATATATAACACATTAAAACACAATTACATGTTAAGCTCCTTTCTTCCATGTATTTAATTTTTAATTTTATTGGGCTGCATTTTGAGATGTCACTATACAAACTGAACCAAAAGTAGCATCCCCATTCAGGGATTTTCTTTGATACCTATTTATATCGAAATAAATCTAATAAGAAAAGATTCAGGACAATTATAGTTACAAAATGCACAGTACTATAAATTAATGAAAATAAAGCAAGCAGGAGTTTACACTAATGTGGATACAAAAATGCTGCTAGCAAGGATTTTCTTGCTATTTTCTAAGTCCGTGAGAGACTTTTCTCTCTCACAGAAGAGGTAGCAGAGTTCTGTAAACAACCAAACACCTGCAGCCTTGAGAAGCCTCGTTTATACTATAGCAGAAAAATATTTTGATAATGGATGTTTTAGGATTTTAGCCAATCACCCCCAATGGGTGGCTGATCCTTTTTCCAATTAGACTATGAAGAAAAAGTCTATAAAAGAGTTTGTAAAATAATTAAATAAATCAATCTTGCTGCACAATTCCTGCCTGCTGGATCTTCTCTCCTCCTCCCTACGGCTGCGGGACATGGTAATATACCTCAGGGAATTTTTTTATACACTAAAGTGCCTAGAAGAGAGCATATTTGTGGGTTGACAACATAGTTTATAATATATTGGATCAGCATGAATCCAGAAGATGAGTTTTGTCATTTAACAAACTTCAGGTGTAATAATGAATATATTTTCTTTAGAAGGTCATTTATTTTAAAAAACACCCTTCGTTCAACTTGTATTTAATCTGAATAATGGCAGAACACAGAGAAAAAAAAAAAAAAAAGTCCTGAGGAAAACATTCCTGGAACAAAAGCAATCTATTGAGATAGACCATTGTATCAGTAAACTTTTCACCAATAAACTTTCCACAACTTTATTCAGAACAGAAACACAATTGCATGAACTGCATATAAAATAAATAATCTATGTAGTGTTTTTTTAAAAAAAAGCATGTATTATTTTTAGGCTATAGGTTTACAAAAAATATTTGTACTCCCAATGATAGACTAGAGCATATTATCTTGATATCTTCTTCACACTTTTCTGTTATACTAATTTGACAATAAAATAGAGTATTTTGTGAACAAATCCTACCACTTGTACTGATTAGCGTCCTATCAGCAATCCTGCGCAACCAGGATCTAGCTTTGATAGATTTTGTTTCCCATCACCATTACAATGGAATTTATATTTCAAACACACACTCTCTTTACTATCCCTTTCTCCGAGTTTTTAGTTAAATATTTCCTTGACATTTATGATGACCAAGCCAGCTGCTTATTAACAAATCTTTGAAAATGCAGTCAACTTCCATAAAAGGCACTTGTAGATATTAAAGGAAAGGTAAATGGAAGTCAAAGCATAGGAAAGGGATAAGAGAGAAGGAAATGGAAGAGGAAAAGGAGAGGAGAAAAAAAGAAAGAGTGGATAATTAAAAACTTTTTAAGTACCACTAAATTTAAAGTTCAGGAGAGAGAGTCCTTGAAACAACCGATATTCCCTGTAAGAAGATCTTGTTAAACTAAACAAAGGCATCCTGAAAGAACCAATTCTTTACAGAGTTGAATAGGTAAAAATGGAAATAAATACTCAGCTTCAAAATCACAAAATTCAAATACATTTCAAAAACAAACTCTCTTTGAATTACCTGACATTTAAAGTGTCAGGTCTCCTCCCAGTACTCATTAGCCCTTCATTTTATTTATTCAGTAAGTGTTTTAGAACAAGCTTTTAAGAAATACTTTTATAATTTTGTGCGTATATGTGTGCGCATAGCATTTTCAGTGTTTTGAAGTGTTGCAACTTATTGGATAATAACATTCAGCGATGGCTAACAGTTTCCTATTGTAACATTTAGAAGAATTATTTAGTCAATAAAAATTCTGGATCTCATGGAGACTGGTGAAACTTGGCACAGTCCTTAGAAGAAATGACCACAGTATTTTTTTTTTTTTTTTTGGCATGTTCAGACCAGGTATTAGGTATACACTGGGAGAGATGTGAAGCACTGAAACAGGTTAGACCAAGACAAGAGGGTGAGTAATCTCCATCCTTGAGACTGAGTTAGACAAAACCACACCTGACCTGATCAAGGACTGGCAATAGTATTGATTAAAGCAGGAGGTTGGACCAGATAAATACCAGATATTCCTTCCAACCAAATTTTCTGATTCTATAAATTAAAGGGGAATACTATCTTGGTTCTTGGAACTCCATTTTGCCCTCCGCTATAAAACTATTGAACAATTCTTAATGCAAAGACTTTGCTTGGAGAAGCAGCCAGACACTTGAAATGGACTACAGTAAAAAGTTTAATGAAACAATAAATGAATACAGTGAAATCAATGGGGATTTGGACTTCTACCAGATATTCCCCCCATAATGTGAAAAGAAAGTATTGTTCAAAATGCTTTCTAACATATAACTGATGTTCTCAGCAGGGTTCATTGTTAAATATTTACGTCACTATAATTGCTGCAATTTTAGTAGTACAAATTACACTGCTAGCTAAAAAATCTGATTAAGTTAAACCTTTCCATTAATCAAATATACTTTCTGTAGACATTAGTTTTAAAACTGTCCTGTAAGAAAAAATTCTAGGCCATTGAATACACTGGAACTTCCACTGGCAATATGAACACAGAAAGACAGCAGAATTAAGACTTCTGAGTAAGTAATAGTTTACTGAGTGAACACAGAATACAAAAAATGTAGTAAAGGAGTAACTTTTAATCTCAATGCAGAAGGCCAATCAATGCCCTTATTAAGATAATTTATACTGTGTCATTTATCCTATTGTTTTTTTCTCTTTTTGAACACTGCTTCAAGCCTAAAATTAGTGGTTACTGGAAGACAACCCAGGAAATAAAACAAGAATACTTATTAGGAGACTACAAAGAACACGCTCCTTGTTAGCCTGTAGGCAATGCTACTATGTATTCCCTGTTTCATACCAAAGTTTGGAGTCTAACCTGGATTACTGAAGAAGGGAGTGTACTTCGAGGGGGCAGGCTGGAGTTAGTTATGAATATATACCTTCCCTTCTTCTAGTCTTGCTGCAGCTATATCACTTTGTCTCATTCCTCAATTGTATAAACCAAACTGTATCCTATCCCAGTCTATTTCATATATGGCAGAAACTAGAACCTCTCACTCTCCCTTGCAGGGCAGAAAGCACGTCAGTTTTTCCTGCCCATTTTTTTTGCTGTTCCTACAATGGAGCTCCTTTTTTTGACTTCCATTCTATTTGAAATTTGGAACACAAAGTTGGAGCTGAAAATGGTCGCCTACATTCAAAACTCTACCCATGAATTCTTTGTTACTGAAAGATCCTGAGCAAAAGGTGAGGTAGGCTTCACCTGAATTCACAGCAGACAACAGCTGTATCTTCTAAGCATGAGGCCCACACTAGTTCCCATGGTGCACCTGGAATACATTCTGTTGAATGCGTACAAATAGTTCATGGTGTAGTAAATCCACATAGTTTGCCATCTGAAGATCCTGCTTTTAATATATCAGGGGGAAAATCAGGTCTAAATTAACAATTTATTCTAAACTAGTTAGTGATTATTGGGCCAAATACATTCTTTTTTATCACAAAAAAAAAAAAAAAACCCAAAAAAAAAAAACCACCAAAAAAATCACAGTATCATTTTAGTTGGAAAAACCTCTGAGACTGAGTCCAAGCTCTGACTGATTACAACTTTGCCAGCTGCCACATCCAGTTGTTTCTTGAAAAACTCCAGGGATGATGACTCCACCACCACTCCCTGGGCAGTCCATTACAATGTTTAACAACACTTTCAATAAAAAAAATTCTTCCTGATGTTCAGCCTGAACTTCCCCTGCTGCAGTTTAAGACTGTGTCTCCTTGTCCTGTCACTAATTGCCTGGGAGAAGAGACCAACCCCCACCTGGCACCAACCTCTTTCAGGGAGTTGCAGAGAGGGATAAATTCATCCCTAAGCCTCCTTTTCTCCAGATCAAACACCCCCAGCTCCCTCAGCTGCTCCTCATCAGACTTGTGTTCCAGATCCTTCCCCAGCTCTGTTCCCTTCTCTGGACACACTCCAGCCCCTCAATGTCCTTCTTGCAGTGAGGGGCCCAAAACTGGACACAGGACTCGAAGCAAGGACTTGACTCACCAGTGCCCACCCACCCACAATCGCTGCCCTGGTCCTGCTGCCACACTAATGCTCATACAGGCCACATAGCCTTGGCCTTCTTGGCCACCTGGGCACAGCTGTCTCACATTCAGCCACTGCTGACCAGCACCCCCAGGTCCTTTTCCTCTCAGCAGCTTTCCAGCCACTGCCCCAGCCTGTAGCATGGCAGGGGGTTGTTGTGGCCAAAATGCCTTCAAAGTCTAAGAAAATAATGACTTAACAACTGTGCCTTCTTCCTATTGTCAGCAAAGTTCTGCAGAGCTACAATTTCTTTCTCCTATGAGGCTTTACAACATATTTAAGATGTTTTGTGTAACAAAATGCAATTCACTAGTTTTCTTATGGTGTTACAAAACTGCGCTGTGTTATTAAATATAAATTAGATGTGACCTTTCTTAACCAGATGGACCTAAACTGCCCATTACTACAAATACATCAGTACTCTTACAGTAAAACAAAACAGATGTTGAGAATTCAGAAATTCTTAATGGTAAGCCAAAGGAATACCTGAGAACACACAGGAATGAATGTGTTAAAGACTATGCCCAGAGACGCAGAGAATTTTTCATAGGTAAATTCACATGTTAGCAAGACTTGTCTCTCAATTAAGACAGCTATTTAAAATTCCAACATTTTCAATTTCACTCTAATTCTGCTTTCTAACAGTAATAAACAGAATATATAAAATCTGTATGACTTTTCTCACTTAAGTTGCTGCAGCCTCGGAGCTGCCTCTGAAACAGGAGTTCTGTCTTTCACCCATCTAAGCCATGCAATTTTCAACTCTGGAGCATGCTAAGTGTGAGGAAAAGAAAGTCTACTTGCTCTGTTACCCAATTCAGGAGATGGCAGAAACCACCACTTCAAACAAGAATGAAGCAGCTCCTGATTTGTGCTATCTCCACAGAGGCCATTTTCACAATCCCGGATGTGTCTTTCCTAATGTTCCCTACTGTGCAAATGGAAAGACCTCAAGGCTGACATGAATCATGATTTCCAGAACTGTTCTTTTGCTTCTCACATGCAAAGATAGTTTTCCTTCATAACTATTTCTTCCTCATCCCTATCCTACTCCTGTATACTATAATATATTTCTTACCAATGAAGAAAGAAATGGGGAGACAGAAAAAGGGTCATAAAAAAGGAGATTAATTTAAAGATATTGTGAAATGTAATACAGATCAGGCCATGCTATTGTTCTGTTGCTCATTCTTGTATGTGGCTGAAGGAAAGCTCTATTCATAACTATGTCATTCAATGACCTTGAAAATACTTAAAGAATAGTCTGTCATCTGGAGCACTTTTCTGTTTTGTATTACAAAGTGCAGCAGAAGTTTATACACACATAAATATTCCATAAATGTACTTTATCTTTTTCTAAGTAGACAAGCAAGGTACAATAAATGTGGATGAATACGATACACACTTGAAAGGCAGAATTTGCAGCTGCACCATGTGTCTTATTTATCAGTTATTCATACCCAATACTGCACTGCATCACTCTTTACTTAACAAGATTTACCTTTACAAGCCACGTCAGCAAGACCTTTACATCAGATCAGCTGTTCACCGTAAATTTATTTGAGAGTGTGCGGTTATGAAAAGCCTTAAAGGTCTAAA
The DNA here is from genome assembly GCF_009650955.1 of Corvus moneduloides. Taxonomy (NCBI): domain Eukaryota; kingdom Metazoa; phylum Chordata; class Aves; order Passeriformes; family Corvidae; genus Corvus; species Corvus moneduloides. The sequence continues at coordinate 14,061,639 of NC_045477.1, read as the reverse complement.
TAGGGAATAGACCAGAATTATCACAGTAGCACCAGGAGAAACACATTTGGAAAGACTGATTCTCCATTTAATTTCTTATTAAAATATTTACTACATACTTCTTGCAATCAAAGTATCTTCCATTTGTTCCTACAGAATTTCAAGTCTGTGTCTTGAGAAGACCATAAATCACATTCTGCAATGAGCTTTGACTGGCTGACTAAATGCAATTATAAACACAGAATTACAAGGGAAAAAAGGTAAGCTCAGATAGTGGTTGTATGTGCATAACAGTTGCTTTAGTTATGAACTCATGCTGTGCAGTAAATTGTCTGGATTCTCTTCACTTCTCATGACATTTTATTCACCTTTAAATGTGAAAAGTACATCTCATTCTCCTGATGTTTCAGGTCTGTATGAAAACCTGAAATATTTTAACATAGTTTTTTCCCTTTACATTTCTCACTTTCCAGCCTCTCTAATCCATCCATGTAATTTAGTTTAAGACATTTATTTACAGTTCAGCCTTTTCAACCACAAGAGACTTTCACAGCAAAGATTTGGATGGAGATCAGAATTTACACAGAGTCAGAATTAAAGGCTGAATAACTTTCTTATGTGACGCTATACACACAAAATAAATTGGATAAAAAGTGGTCTTTGTCCTAACGTTTAATTGTAGCCTATAGTGGTTATAAAATTGCATCCATTCCTTCACTATTTTTTTACTGACAACTTGTCATAGAAAATTTTATTGGCAAACTGCATCATGACATTTTATCCCAAGATCTTAGATTTTTTAGAAATTAAGCACTTTTTATTTATATTATTTGTATCAGGTCTTACAACACTATAGCTTAATTATATATGTGTGTGTGAATATATATATATATATACAATCCCTGCATTCTTGTAATTTCAAAGCTGGTTTTAAGTTGAGAAAACTATTTTTGAATCAAGCTAAATACTCAGTTTCTTCTGAAAGAAAATGAGTCTAGGCTTAGCAATAGTATTGTCAGTATACTAAGTGATAAGAGGAACGATCCACAAATTTTTTTACAATATTACCAATTATTGCCTACCAAAAATGGACAATTTCTTGAATGAAACCACTAATTTTAGTCAATTTGACAATGTGACAATAAATATCACATAATAAAAAGTTGGATATAAAGCAACAACCTATTTTTGGGGTCTAGTTTTATAGGAATTTTTCATCCATGATTCTGCTTTCCTTAAACTGCCAAAAATTCTGATAATTGAAGAACCAGATTCTAAACCTCAATTCACGACACAGAATTGTTTTCTGAATGGCTTTTGCCATCATTTAAGAGACACAAAAACCTCTGAGACTTCAGGTACTTCTAAATTTGTGGAGTACATACATAGTATTCCAGAAAGGCATAACCACTCCTCAGGAATAGTAACTGTTATCACTGAATTGAAGGTGATCACAATTCATGTCTTAGAGAGTCATATCTGACAGATCTGCCAAGGAATTAAACATCCCAAGATGCATTTTCCCTCTGGGAGAGGCTCATGAATGCATTTTTCCTTCTGCTTCTGCAGCTTGCAGTAGAAATAAATGAATTCTGCCTTGAATATTTTCAATTCTTAAAGCAATTTTGAGCCCTGACTTAGCCTACCAAACGATTTGCAAGTCATTTCTGTTTGATTTACAAATTATACAGATATATTCTGTATATCAGTAAACTCATTAAGAAAATTAATGAATTATATGGGATTCGTATCTCTCAGGAATCTATTTGAAAGTCTTCCTGGTTTAATGGTGAAGTATTGTTACACTGGGAAACTGTTTTAGTAATCAGTGGGGTACATACTTTCATGCTTCAGTATAAAAGAAGCAGTAAATACAAAACCTACAACCTAAGAGGTAATTAATGAGAATTCTAACTAATCTATCTATTAGATTTCCTCTAAATTTCAATAATAAGAGACAGTAATTGCTTTGGTTTTTTTTTATAGTAAGAAAGAATATCTTTTTCCATAATGGCGTTTCTGAAATCTCAAGGGAAATCTATGCAGAAATTCTTCCCTGTGAGGGTGGTGAGTCGCTGGCACAAATTTGCTAGAGAATCTGTGGACGCCCCATCCTTGGAAGTGTTCAAGGACAGGCTGGATGGATTTCTGAGCAATCTGGTCTAGTGGAAGGTGTCCCTGCCCATGGCAGGGGTTTGGAATGAGAATGAACTTTAAGGTCCCTTCCAACCCAAACAAGTTCATAATTCTATGATTCAATAAAATTTTGAAGTCTTCTGAAAGAATGTCTGTTCATACGATGTCAATCAAAATGTCTTGCTTGAGGACAGAAAATGAAGTTTAGTAGTTTTACCCAAAAACTGAACTGCACAGACAACAACAACAACAAAACCCACAAAAACCCCAACCCCCTGCTCCAAAAAAATAAAAAACAAACCAAAATGCACCCCACCATTTCAGGGGTTGGAATGTTATTTATATATATATATATATATAAAATAAAAAGAGAAAATGGAATGACCTTATTTTAAATGTACTGGTTTATATTTTGTTTTTACTACAAACTTTTATAGTAAGAGTTGCCTACATCATATATACCTTCTCATCTGTGTAGCCAATTCAAAACTAAATAGCACAACACAGAGGTAGAAAACTTAGTTTTGATTACCTCATCAACACTGGCATGTACATAACTTCCTCTAACTTTAATTCAATTTTGTGCAGTAAAAGGAGCAGCAGTACCAGGCAGAACACACAGCACAGCAGTTTAAGAACATATCTTGGGTAACAGAAAACCCTTTATCTTCTATAATGTGACTTAAAACACAGCTAAAAGCATGTGAATAAAATAGTAGAGACAGGACGTGGTTTAAAAAAAATCCCTTATTTCACAAAAAACCTGCTAAATATGGAATTTCCATCCATAGAGACATTCAGAACTCAGGACAAAGCCCTAGCAAAACTTTGAATTTGGCCCTGCTGCAACCCGGGGAAGTTGGAGCTGATAATGACAAGGTTCCTTTTGGAACCTTTAGGAATTTAGGAAGCTAAATTTTTCTAGAATTTCATGAAGTACATGAAACTCAGCGTACTTAGATGAAAAAGGAAATAAACAGAACCTGCTGAGATTTGAATGTGAAATTAGAAAGAATTACTTATTTCAGATTTGAGCTATAAGTTGTTAAAATACAGAGAGAAAAAAGCTAAAGTTATATCGAAAGCAAATACTTACATTAGTGCTTGAAACTGGATAACTCCTTATTCGCTGAAACTGAAATATTACATTTATTGTTCTTCAATTTGTATAATTAAGATGCTGTAAAAGCTCAGAATTTTTCCTTATGCTTTTTTTATTTTTCAGGAAAGTAATATAATTCAACTTGTTGTCCACCTGACAAGGGTTTTGGTTTTTTTTCCTTTTAGAAAGAAGAAAGATTTGAATGTTTCTTAGAGAGAAACATTTTTCATCCTTTCATTTTGCATTATAATGGAAAATTGTGAAAAATTTTGTATTTCACTTCTTCTTGCACATAGTCTGTTTATGCTATCACAAGGCTTTAAAATTATTGTCTCCTTTAATAAAATATTCAGTAAAGGAATATAAACATATGTAGAAAAATTATCTTTGGTATATTTTTGATATCACTGCATGAAATATATTTACAAGTAACACTTTTATTATTGAATAATATTCTACTTGGCACATTATTTGTAAAACTTCTGTTTTCTGCCATTCTAAAAATAATCTCTAATATCAAAAAGAGAAAACATTCTTGATCATTGAAATTCCAAACACATAAATAGATTCAAAAAAGCATCTTGTATAACACATTGGTTTTCTATACCTTTTTTTTCTACCCTACATTTTGGAAATGTATGTACAACTTTAGATTATATAATTTGTCTTGTAGAAATTATTTTATGTTAGTATCCTACAAGAGCTAAATTATAATTCCAGGGATAATTTCACTAAAAGAGATGAAACTCAACAGAATTATCTCCTGAAAAAACGCCAAGACCTAGAGATACCAATAAAGTCCAGAGACTTTGAGTTTGTGGGGTTTTCAGATTGGTTGATTTCGTTTGGGGGTTTTTCTGTTGTTGTTTGGGTTTTTGTTTTTCAGAAAAATAAACGACAGGAGACTATTCTGGGTTCTAGGATCCAGTCATTTCATGCTACACACTGTTACTGCGATAAGAAATTCTAAATTATCTAGGCATTAATACATTAGCACCTTCCCTAGCGACTCAGGAAACCTAGAACATTTCTCAAATGTCTCTCAACTCAATAAATGAGAAGACTTGCTTTAAGAAATCTTCCAAATGTATTGAGAATTGAATTTTCAGAATTAAAAATGCATTAATTTATAAATGTTTGCCTAAAGAATCACAAAACCCAACAGTTAAAATAGGAAAAAAAATTGATCTAAAATCTGAGAATTTTCAAACTCAAGTAGTTTAGAGGAAGCAAAGGTGGTGTGTATGTGTGTGTGTGTGTGTATTGGCTACATAAATCCCCAAATGTGTATCTCTCTTCTCTAAGATTAGAGTGCCAGCCATCCATATATCCCATAGGTGAATTTCCACAGTAATCTGAATATGGGACTGTGTTCATTGTATTCCTCATGTTGTTCTATCACCAACAAATTGAATAGCACTAGAAATGCAGAGACTGATTTTTCTTGGTATTTCCCTCACATAAATATTTAATGCTCTGAAAAAACAAGATCCAATGACATGTATCTGTCTACCTGTAAACTGAAGAACAAAGGAAATGAAGTGTTTTGGATTCCTGTTGAAGACATTCAAATGTTTTCAGAGAGCACACATTTTTCAGGTTTCAAGCACACTTCCACAGTGGTATAGATTTGTGTAAAAGCTAATTCTTTACAAATGCATTATTTGCTGCCTGTAAACCAGAATTACTAAGCCTATAATGCTATTAAGATAAAACAAAACCTTGATGGCTTCTCTATTAGAGTTATACCAGTGGTGTTTTCTGAAGGATTGAATGTGAAGAACTGAATTTCAGAGACTCTGTCTTTTTTCTTCCTTGAAAAAGTCAATATTGCTTGAAAGGGAAAAAAACCAAAACCAGGCTTTTTCTTATGAAATGTTTGTTGATGACACAGAAGCAGATCAGTTAATGTCCTTTCTTTAAACATATAATTGCACAGAGGATTGTGGTAAGGTAATTCTTCCAGCATAGGTGTCTTACACCTTGTCACTGGTTTTTTTGTGCCTACAGAAGAAAGCCTGGCAAATACTTTTCACCCACAGTTATCCACTTGCCGATGGCGGATGGGCACCTTCCCACACTCAGGGATTTACCAGCTGTCTGGGCGAAAGGATGCAAACTCTCCTTGGAGAATTAATCTTGCCAATATTATCTGCATTTCTGTTACTTCAAGATTAGTGGGTTTCTTTTCACTTTTGACAGAATCATAAATGTCTGGGCCCTGAGGGGACTGTTCCCTGCACACCCACCTCCCCTTGGGACTGGTCCACAGAGAACCCCACTGTGAAGTTGGATTTGCTGGTAGCCTGCAACAAAACAACTTTCATATTCAGAGGAGCACCTAACAAGTGCAGAAAAATCTTGCTGCCATTTCCTCCCTGATCTCTTGGTGAACTACGAGAGTGTTGATTATGATTTTAAATCCCTTAATAAACTGAAATTGGTGTATCAGAATGATTGCTTCACTTTCTGTGCTCTCCTTCAATAGCTGCAATCAGCACAGACTTTCCAACGAAATCTCCTTCATTATAAAAGACAAAGGGGAGAGAATAGGGAAACAGATATTCCTGGTTACAGCTCCAAGACTAGAATTTTCTCCTTACCTGAAAACAGCTCAAACTAGTAAAGTTTGAGACAAAAGTCACCTTTAGACCATTATTTGAAGAAAATGTCAAATGAAGAGAATTGCAGACTGGATTTGCATAGAATCCACTTCATACTGCTTAATTGTCCTGATTAAACTTATTTGTATTTACGGGATGATTGATTACAGAAGAATACCTAACAACTTTGATAAGCATCTATTGTGGTTTTCATATAAATAAAACAATTATAATCTTACTTGTAAAAGGTTTTATACATAGGTATTGGATCATAACCAGACGAAAATTAATGACTTGCTAGCATTAGGATTCTCAGCAAGTTTTTGAAACACTTATTAATCATTTATTAATGCTTTATTTATAAACTTGCTTCTGTAGCCACATTTCTGTGATGTTTCTTTCATGTAAAAAAGCATTTTTCATTAATTTTATCAGTTTATGGCTGTTCTTCGTTACTGTGTGAAGACAACAATGCTATTCCTTTAGGTCACAGTAGAGAGAGAGCAGAATATTCAGTTTATCTCTGAAAATCTCTGTATTGGAATTCTAAGAGTCTTCCAGGAACAACTTTCTTCTGCATGTAGTTGTTCTATCTCTCCCTTGAAAGATGTTTTTGGAATTTGCACATTTTGTACATTGTGGGAAGAAAGGTCTGCAGTTTTACCACTCCTGAGTAGAATCAGACGGATAAATAACTGCCCTGTAAAATTTCAGAATATTTTATCACTTACTGCTGGGAAAAAAATCATGACCCATGCATTATGTATGCACCACCACTTGAGATGTGCAAGCAGTTATCGGTCCCCGTGTAAACAGCATTTATATCTGAATCTTAGCCATAAACTGTCCCTAAAATGTGAACAGATGGAAAAAGTGGTTTTGTTTCCATTAAGGAACATTGACTGAGTGTGGAAATTATGATGATCCAACTACAAATCGTAACACAGGAAACTGACTGCATTCTAAACAGCCTCCTCACTTAGCTGAGATGATGTTGAGGCATGGTAGGAAAGTGGTTCTTTGTTACTAAAGCACAATCAGAAACTGTCTCAAAAATATTTATTTGTTATTATAATTTAATAGACTTTAAAATATCCTAAAGTGTCACAAAAAGCTGAAAGAAAAAAAAAAGCCTTCACACTAATAAAAGCTTCTTTAAAAAATCCTTCAGGCAGTGAAAATAGGGATTTTGGAGAGGCTATCTCAAGGTTATCTTAACATGACACTGTAAGTAAGATAAAATATAAATGGAGAGAAGTTTAAACATGTTTTAGAAGAAAATGCTAAAACCTTCTGAATGTTCAGGAAACATGCAAAGGCTGAATATTCCAGAAAGATTCCAATCACATTTAGCAGTATTTCCTTTATAAAAAAACAACACTAATTTTGTTTTTTGACATCTCCACTTGCAAAAGCTTTTTCTGTTCTGCATTGTTATGTCTGTGTTTCAGTAACATGTTCGGGTTTTCTGGTTTGAGCCTATAGTACTTCACAAACAGAACAAGTTTTCAACTTAGAATAGAATACCTGAAAGGACTTATGACAAATGCTTTTTATCATAAAGGTCACTTTTGATTTCCCTTCAATAGCTTCAATAAGATTTACGAAAACAAGATGTCTTCTGTTTAGTAAATATTTGACAATCTGAAGTAGTTTTTGATTTCTAAAATAGTTCAGAGAGAAATTCAGAGAAATATAGGATATACAGTCTCAATGTTTCTGTACAGGGGTATATCAGTAGAGATTTCAGAAAACATCATGAATTAATTATGAATGTAGTATTAATTTTTAATATTGCCCACTGTCCTTTCAATATTTATGTATTTACTACATGACTCTCTGTAGACCACGATGGCTTTTTAGGTTGTTTTCATATTTACTAGTTTTTGTCATCACTTGGAGTAATTTTTGATAATATATGCTATTGAAAGGTATCTTTAATATGTCCAAAATCATAAATGTGACCTATTTTGTTTTCTTAACAAAACCTTTCAACATACAGTTAGGAGACAATGAAATGAAGAGGAAAACGCATGTTTTCAAGATGCTACACTCCCTGAAATCTTCCATGTGAAAAAGGAGAGTAAACTGTACAAAGGAGGATGTGGGAAAATAATATGACAGTATGCAGGAAGTAATACAGCTTTCTGCCAAAGAAATATTTAATATTAGTAGGAATAGCAGCAGAGATCCTAAATACTCACAATCTGCTTCATGGTGGTAACATCTGCATAAGGAGTGCAGGTATCTGTACTCGTCACTCTACATCAATTTTAGAATAGATTACCATAGAATTCAAACAAGTCTTGGACCAAAATGATTCCAAGATAAATTCACGTTATACAGAAATCTCCAAAATGAGCAACAACTTAAAAACACTCAATGCTGAAAGAATGTTTCAAAAGGAAAGTGTGAATTTTTGAAGAAGGAAGCTCCAGTCAACTTTAGTAACAAGGGTCTGTCAAATTACACATCTTTCCTACTGTAATCAATTAACATTTTAATAAAATTCACATCAACAGAAATAATAGGAAAGAAAGTTTTATGGGGAGTAAGGTGAATATGTTGTTTTGCGAAGTTAACACTGAGGACTTTTTTTTGTTCTGGCTTTACAATGAAACTAAGCATCTGTGAGATTGACTGATTGTACTCACTGGGTTTTTACTCATTTGAGTACCTTGCACCCTACTACACAGGCTGGTCATTTCAGGTTCTACTATTTGATATAGTTCATATCAGAAAAAATTATTGCAAATTCATTGAAGGAAGTAGTATGAGAATAAAAGTCTCAGACTTGATCTGCAACATTGCATGAAAAGAAAGGAAGAAGTACACCAATAGCCATTAATGTGCCTGTCCTGCAAATAGAGGAAACTCAATGTCTTCTTTAGAACTTCTAGTATTGAAAGAAATTCAACCTATATTGGAATAAAATGAATGTTACTATGATTTGCATTATTACATTTATACACACAGTTACTGTGTTTGGCTAAGAAAAACAAAAGATGAAGAATTATAAACCTGTTTTTTGAATACATGTTAACTACATGTTCACCATATGTTTCTCTGAAATAATTCTGTAATTTTGAACATGTTCAAGTTAGTGCAGAATTTTTATATGAATATAGGATGTGAGATGGAAAGAGATAACACACTTTAGATTTGCTATATTTTTGTCTCCCGTCACTGCTGATAGCTGCAAAAGCATTCACCTCCTGAAGTATTAATCAGAAGACTGTTGGGGCTGCTTTAATTTGCACTAAGAATACCAAAATGTAAATTTGGATACAAGGGTTAACATTACTCTGTATAAACTCCCCAACTCATCAGGGTGTAAAGAACTCTTGCCTGTTTGGGGAGGCTTATGTTCTTTCCTGCCAAGAGACACGCAAGTAAGTACCCTCTTAGAGGGCATTTAATGCTTGTTGAACAAACATCACAGATATGCTTTTGAAACAGGTATCATGAGTATTAACAGGTATGTAGAAAATTTACTAAGTAGCTCAAAATCAGTAATTAATGCCCAGGATTAAATATTACACAACAGCTTACTTAAAATTATTAATTTTGCTGCATACATAATGCACATTTTCAAACGCAATCTCATTTCTACTCTCTTTGAAATGTATAGCTTCAAAAGCTGGCTTTTAGTGGGACATGAAAAAGTGACAACAATTGTAAATGTTTTTAAAACTAAAAAGTAACAGTTGACTTTTACAAAGTTGCAGGAATATTTCTAACTGGTGTAGAGAGGTCTGCACTAATATAAAGATACAGCTACTGCACTAAGACAAAGAAACAATTAAGATATACTTACAGTCTTTTCCTTGGACATTCTTCTCAGTTAAAATACTTCCATTTATTTTTTGTATACTTACTTTGAACTCCATGGGAGCGAACTATTTTCCAGGTTTCCGAGGCTACCTCTTTCACATCCACTTGGTAGTGGTGAATGGGCACACCTCCATGTGAATCTGGCTTATTGAACGAAACCTTGGCAGTGGTTTGTGACAGCTCTAAAACTCGTACTCCATAAGGATTTGATGGCACATCTGAAAAAGTACAAATACAGTTTAAAAATCAGCAGCAATGAGATAGATCTAAGCAGCTGGTAATCTACCCACAAAAGTTTCCTTAGAGTCTTCAAGTGAGTAAAAAATAATATTGAATATCGTGCAATAATATTTGTGTTAGACAAACAAGCTTTCTACTATAGAGCTGTAAGAAAACCACATTCATTTTCTTGTATGTTAAATTACTGCAAAAATATTTTCCATTTTTGCCTTTCTTTTATAATATGATATTTTTAGTAGCTAATTTCATGATGGTCAAATGTAAAAGATCAGTTTGTTGACTGTATAACAATGTAAAAGAAAATAACAAACTTTAAATCAAATTTAACAAAAGAAACAGTTACAGCTACATAGATCGTTCAGACTCTAAATTCTTTGAAATGAGATTATAACAAAGAACCTTATAAATAATTTGGCCATTTTATGGAATTCTGAAACACAGCTGAAAACATGAATCTCTTTTTCTTTTGTTGGAAGACTGGATTTCAAGCTACAAAAAAGATATATTAATGGAATATTAAATTCTCAGTTTAAGAAGTAATTCACAAAATAGGTTGAAAGAAACATTTTCTCTGAAATCAAAAGCAAGAGTATATCTTTCAAAGTAGGAAAGATCTATGAAAATAGAGCAGGTGTTTGTAGGTGTTGAAATGCTACATATGAAACAAAAGCAAAAAATAATATTGGGGTCAGTACACCTTTAAAAATAGAAATATTACTTATTTTTACAATTTATAATCAAACACATAGAAGTCAAAAGACTAGCTTTTCTAATTGTCCTACATTTTAAGGAGTTATAATCATAAAAAATTATATTGAAAATGCTAGGAAGAATTCTAATTCCATGGACAGAATACCAGAGTTTTGAAACACCATTAGAAATTTCTTTTCTGATCCATCTGAAAATGATTTGCATACCTGCTTCCAGATTTGACATTGCTTTTGTCTCCATGTTATAAAGGATATTTTCGTAAGGACATGTCAGAATTTGAGCCAAAGTCTGTAATTTGGTGAGTGGGTAATGAACCATTTACATAAAATATTGTCTGTATTTGAAGACTGTCAGACAGTTGTGAATAAAAAGAAATCAATCTGCGCTTCACCCAGCATTGGTACTTGAATGAAAATGAGAATAATCTATATCTATAAAATATTAAGGAACATATTTAACGATATATTCCGCCACAAATTCTCAGGAAAAGGACAGTGCCAAATCTGGCCTAAAGGGGCTAATTTGTACAACCTTTTAATTATCCAAAACTTAAGTTTTTTTGAGAAAAACATCTCTGTCAGTTGTCAGACTTGAATGTCTTTATGTGAGTATCATAGCTCCTACAGCTGGCATTTCTGATTCTAGGCGTCCTGAAACCTCCAATACTTGGTGTTCATTGGTTAAAACCAGCATAGATTTATTTACATGGATGAAAAATTATAATATCTTTTACTTAAAGACACAACTATGTGAATCCATGACATTATAGATTTTAGTAGAATTCAAGTCTTAGCTAGAGGGATTCAAACCCTTTTTTATTCCAGGAAACACTCATCAGGGTGACGATTTTGCAAGAAATTTTCACTTTTCTTAGAAAGGGATTGGAGATTTGTGATCAGATAGAACATGACCAAATGTAACCAATCTGCTATGAATACATGAGAACACAGACCTGGGTTTTGGATCTGTTTCTAAATTGATCAAAGAGTTGGGGGTTTTTAGAAGAAAGAAATTATGTTCAAAAAACTTACAGACTTTTTTTCTGTGACCACGTAGAAGAAGAATGAATTATATGAGTTGTGTGTTAAGTCAGCATTCACCCCAAAATCAAGAGGAGGAGGTTTAGAACCAACTTGTGACCGATCCCTTTCCTTCAGATTCTCTTTACAGCTGAGAGAAATACTTTTTTTTTCCTCAATATAGTCATTAAGTACATAAGCACCATTCTGTGTACAGATGCCTTCTCTCCAGAGCTTAAATAGCAGTTCTGAGAGGAATGGGAAAAATACGGAGTAAGAATCCTAGCAAAGCAATCCAGGACAGCCACACCAAAGCAGAATGGCACTTTATGAGTCATGAGGATACCATAACTTGGGAAGATGATTATCAATATTCAGTAGTAAAGATGAATGCTCTTCGGATTTAATTGCAAGCTAAAAGCTGCTGTGGATACCTACAGTATTAAAAATAGCTTCTAAACGTCTAAAAATTATTTTTCTCTTGTTAAAAGTGTTCATAACAAACGAAAACATTTAGGGGATGAATGAATATCTAATATCATTCATGCTATTTTTATGGTAGTTTTTTTGGATGATACTTTAATAAGGCAAATCACCAGGGCTTCTGTCTGCATCAAAACATTTGGTCAGTGGTATGAAACAAAAATGTGTTATTTATATATCCACTCTGTTCTTGACTTTCCAAATCTTCAGGAGACCTCTTCTTCTTGTGTGTTAATGCCTGTGTATGATTAACTATAATAAGCACGTGTGGCAGTTTAAACTTAGTTCTATGGACCAGTTGCTAAACCATTGCAAAAGCTGGTATCGCCTCTGCGATTTACGTATTTAAAGCAAGAGCAAGCTCGAGAAGTTCCTTTTTTTCCCGCCTCCCGCCGAGGGGTGGCGAGAGAGGGGCTCCCCCCTGCCCCGGGCCCTGTCCTGGAGCGGGCCCGAGCTCCCCGCCGGCGTGGTGGTGGGGTAGGAGCGGCCAGGAAAGCCACCCTGGAGCCAGGAGCAGCCATGCGGCCGGAAAACCCCCAACTGAGCCGGGACCGCGCAGCAGAGACAGATCGGAGGCCGCCGCAGCTCCGCGTGGAGCTGGCGGGGCCGGCGGGGCCTCCCCACAGGCGGCACGAGTGGCGCCGAACCGAGGAAGACACCACGCAGCTGGCAATGAGAAACATGCCGAGTTTTTCCTGGCACAGAGCCCAGACAGGAGACAAGATAACTTCTTAGCCACAACTTAACAGGCACCAGTTTTCTTCCAGGCCATAGAGAAAGGAAAAGTGAGATTATGTGAGACGAAGCCAACATGGCAGCGCCAAGGTCAGTGAAGGAAGGGAAGGAGAGCATTCGCTCCTAGCGCCGGAGCATGACCTTGCGTGCAATGGTGAGGACTGCAATGCTACAGACTGTTTCTCTATAATTCATTGAAGTGCATGGGGGGATGCAAAGATCCATGCGCAGCCTGCAAAGAAAAAGTGCCCACGCCAGGTCGCATAAATGCTGTGAGAGGCTTTTAGAGATTGAAGAAGACAGCCTTTGCTTCCAGGCTGGAATAGCTTATTCTTAAAAGACTAAAACCCCATGAACCATTATGGCCCATGCTAGCAGTCGTGTGAAGACTGCTAGACCCGTGGTAGAGATTTTTTTCACTGGAGCACCGGGCTGTTGTTTTGTGAAGAATCCCACAGCACAGCAGAAGAAACTCTTTCCTTAAACATAAAGACAGGAAAGGAAACACTGACCAAACTCCCATGTTTGTTTCCCTTGTGCAGCTTGGTAGAAAAAAGGATGTACTGGAAGAGAAAAGTGTTCTGAGATTGCACTTTAATTACTTTTAATTCTGTTAGTAATAAATCTTCTTTATACTGTAACTGTTCAAATGTGGACCTGCTTTGCCTTGAAGTTTTTGTGTTTTCCTCAATAATCCTTATTTCACCTTATGAAAATGAAGTTTTAATTTCCCCTTCTCTGCTTAACTATAGTAGAGGCAAGTAAATAAATAGATTTCTTGGGGCTTGGCGCCTAACCAGCATCCAACCATGACAACATGGCAAACGGAAGATGAAATCCTTCAGGAAGAACCTTATGTTCGCTACTGCAGATTCAAGTATCATTTCTGCCAGAGGAAGATATGATTCCAGTTGATAATAAGCATGAAATTAAGCTCCTTTGAAAACCCAGTATTATATTTTGCGTAACTAGCACAATGCAATATGTTTAGAACTCACTGAAGTGTAAAATACATCCACAATACTATTTTAAATATGCATCTCACATTCCAAACCACCCACACGTGCAGGTGAGTTTCATGCAGTTTTCGAAGTTGAACTATATCACTTCTAAGGAAGAGAGTGAATCACCTGAAGAAAATGTAGCAGGAGGCACATTCCTGGTGAAAACCAAAACCAAATACTAGCAATGCCATCAGGATATAATAAATACCTACTAGGCAAATCTGTAACTTTTTTCCCCAAAGAAGATCAATAACAGCATAATGAACTGAATCTAATTCAGTAGTTCTCTAATGAGTATGAATTTGTTCGTGCAAGGTATACAGCCTTCTGGTCCTGATCCAGCTAAACATTCCCGCATTTGAGCTGTCTCCTGTCAGCCGCAATTACTTGGAGCATTGCCATGATTTTCATATTAGAATTGCAAGGCTTTTGGATCAATGTTTAGCAGGAGTGAAGAATAATTTGCAATGTTATGTACTCTGAAGTCTGCCTGGAAGGATAGAGCTGTGGATCTTGGTCTTTTTCCTTCTAAAACCAACGAGCATAATGAATCTTAGAGGAGTTTAGCTACTGGCAGTGATCACTAATTCATATACTATCACAGATATAAGTTGAAGGACTAAGTAGTAGAAAAAGGAAGGGATTTACTTTCTATGATTTAAAGATCACTTAGTGATAGCAAAGATTCCAGATTACTCCCTTAGAAGTTCCACTGCTATCTTTTTTTGTCATTATACTGCTGTCAAAACAAGAGATAATTCATCACCAGTTCAGCCTTTAAATTAAAGACATAAAAAGACCCAAAGAGTGTCAAACATTTAGTCAACTTCATTTTCTTTACACAGTATCTATTTCTCTGTTCAATATGTGACTACATTCATGTATGATGTTAAAGAATCAAAATCTAAAAGTATCCCCAAACAATAGGTGTAAAATTGCACTTCATGTATTTTGTACTCAGCACATAATGCTGGTTTGCACAAATGAACTTTGTGATGTAATGGCCCAAGTTAAGCAGAATTAGTTTGGTTCCAAAAACAGTATCACAGCTGATAGAGAAGTACACACAGAATTATGAGTACGTATTTGTCTCCACTGATGTGTAAAGCTCCTACAATTACGACCAAACTTGTTCAATAAATGACCACTTTTTATCACTGGGGATTTTCTTTTCAAGCTGTTTTTTGGATAGCTTTATGGAAGAAAATAACTCCCTCTCAGACTTTAGCAGTCCTGGGATAAACAGAGAAAAGGAAGTGATGCTGTGAGAGTGCGTAGTGGGCTCAGAGACTGATCTTCCAGATAGCTTGTCTCCTATCTCCTGTCGGTATGCTCCTACTGCTGTTCTCCAGCTTTTCCTCTCTCTGTACATTTGGCATATATATTGACTGAAAATAACTGTGTCTAAATGCTGAACTTAAGTAGCACCAGGACATTGGCAAGGAAAGAGATGAAG
This sequence comes from Corvus moneduloides, assembly GCF_009650955.1. Lineage (NCBI taxonomy): Eukaryota > Metazoa > Chordata > Aves > Passeriformes > Corvidae > Corvus > Corvus moneduloides. Next base: position 14,046,337 of record NC_045477.1, on the reverse strand, counting down.
CTGGGGACTAGACTTTTGGAGTCAAAAATCTCTATGGAATAGCTTGTGCTTGTATGTCCGTAGAATAGAAAAAAAAGCCTAAAAAAATATTAGATCTATATAGATTTCTTTTGCCAAACTTCTGAGAGTTCTGGAAAAATAAGCATTCAGTTAGTAAATAAGACCACAGCTAGCAAATAAATGCATAAATAATAAATTAAAATAAGACACATGCACACAAAGCAGAACACTGCTGCCATGTTGATATGCTGATTGAAAATATGTTGCTGTTTTGTTCATTTTTTAATAAAAATCCTTTAGCTGCTAAGATGTGAATGGCAAGTTTTAGAACAGCAAGTTAGGTTTTAGGTCTGCCCATATTTTGTGCAGACAAATGGGCTTTTGGCAGGATATGATTTTCTTTTTCATTATACTATTCTCCAGCGAAAATTAAGTCCTACTACTTTGATTTTCTTTTACCTGTGTGAAAATGCAAATACTTGGTGAAAAAAGGAACAACATCCATTAACCAGCAGCAAAGTTCCAGCATCAAAACTACAGACTAGTAAATTTCTAAATTTGATTTTGTAGTCTTTATCAGTTATCAAACAGCCTTTTCATATTTTGAGTATGACTTTATTCCATAAAACAGGTTACAGGATGCATTTTCTGTGAAGCTCAATTATTGTCTTTCCCATGTCTTCATTTGCTTTTGTTGTCATTATTTCCCATCCTCACTGATTTTCTGTGTGCACAGGATGCCTAAAGAATACCTAATTCAATAAAGTGGTGTAGGAGTCCTCAGTATCTAATGACATCATTGACTGTTTGTTTTTTAATTCCCTGTAATATTCCTGTAGAAAGGAAAAAGATAAGTCATAGAGCTATAGCAGATGTAGCATCTCTCATTTGCTCAGAGAAGCTGTGGATGCCCCATCACTGGAAGTGCTCAAGGCCAGGTTGGGCAGGATGTTGAGCACCCCGGTCTAGTGAAAAGTGTTCCTGCCCACAGCAGGACTTTTAAACCTTATGCCATCCCAGAATACAAGAAAGAAGGGGAAAGGAAAGTCTAGGAAGAGTAAGGCTATGAGATCCTTAGAGATGACTCATAGTTTACTTTTTAGAGCTCTAGATTCAGCCCAGCTATACATCCAGCTATGTACAAAATCTATATTAATATTTATAAAAAGAGAAACCTTCAAAATTCTCATTTTGCTGTGTGTCACAACCTTAAAATTTACCATTTTAAGATATTAAATTACCCATTCCAATAACATAGTCCTAAATTACTGATGGCCATGTGATTTTCTATTTACCTAAAAAAGCATTTAAAATAATGATATTGAGACCTCAACAAAGCAGAAGGATGCTTTTCTAGTTCATACTGGCTCCCTGCATAGTGGTATTTCACATGAACTATAGATAAACTAGATTTGGACAAATCTAGGAATATCTCTGCTCATCTCAGGCTCTGAGAGCCATTGGGACAACCCATCAAGGTGTCCTGGGTTGCCAAAATTTAAGCCTGACTTAAGATTAAAACCAGAGTGTAAGTAAAGTTCTAAAATACAAGTTCTGTCTGTGACATGAACCAATTAATTTGCAGTGGCAAGAAGTGACTGTGGTTATTTTCACATTCTATATTTTACTCACATAACATTTTAAAAGCTCAGGTAATGAAAAAGGAGGTCACCCATGTGGTATTTTTAAGAGTTGATCACAAGTCAGGTCATGGGCATGTCTGATTAAGCTTTCAACATAACTCTGAAGTATCTAAACAAGCCAGCATCTTCCAGAATGAAACCTCAAATACTCTGCAGCTTTTCAGTTGTTTTCAAAGGTTTAAATGGAATTCAGGCTGATTCAGTAGCTCTGTATAATCTGAGTGAACAGTTACGGTTTTCCTGTCATACAAAAACAGCTGTAAATTGCATATCAATTCTGAAAGAAATCTTCCTTTTTTTAACCATCAATAAGTCTAATTTCTTAAGGAAGGCAAAAGGAATAAAGATAATGGAATTGTGACAGTATGATTACTTTTTAAGTACCAGTAAATTAATAAAAAAAGGTAGTTTGATTCTGCTGAAAAAGCAAAAGCAAAGCAGAAAATGGAACAAAACATGAAGGAACAAGTAATTCCTGCAGAATTTAAAGAGAAAACTATTCATAAAATGATCATCATTCGTGATCAAATTTACCCTAGCAGCATACTTTACTTAATACTGTCTCCCAGCTAGGAATTGTATTTATTTTTCCCTGACAGAGCCTTTGTAAAAGTATTCTACGCCCCAGCATTTGTATTTACAATCAAAGCCAGAAGGCAATGCTGGCTGCATTGAAATGCATCAAAATTATTTTATAGGCTTTAATGTGGAAAATATCAATCATTAGGCCTTCCTAATCAACCAGAGTGAAGCAACTGATGAAATAAAACTAGGGAGAAAGATGTATTTGACATCTTACACCTGTAATTATTATAATGGTTTTATCCTCCATCTCCTGATTATTTTCCATTTCTAGCGGATGCCAGTTAAAGTGCAAAACTTGTAACAGTGAATTACATGTTTGGGTTTTTATTCTAAAAACAAAGTCTATTTAGAGGCAAATGCTAAAACTATCAATCTTTCAGGATACTGAATATTATGCATTATACTACGGAATATTATGCATTACATTACTGTATTATGCAAGTAGTGCATAGTAGTGAACAGTGACACCCCAAACCCAGCTTTTCCAGCCTTGCTCACTGTCACTACTAAAAAACCTGCTTTTGTTTTTTTCTATTTTCTGCATTTAACATCATGTAGAATATCTAAATATAGCTCAAGCTTTATATGATGTCTTCCCATCATTCCATTTATCCTGATTTACCTTTTTATGTTTATATCAACAATACATATTTTTTAAGTGTTCGTCAAGTTTTCTGAAGAACTGCCTGAAAAAAAAATAAGCAAAACATTGCAGAAGTAAAGAATGTTAATCTGTTTGAAAAACTAGCATCAGTAACATTTCTGCTATAGTTGTATTAAAAAGCCAAAGAAGAATTATAGCTTGCTATTTGTTTTCCCTTGCATTTCCAGGGGTGGTCATGTGTGAATTTCCTGAAATAAAATGACAAAACATCATGTTCTTTTTCAATTAACATTTCAATGCTAATGTTTTCTATTAAAATTGATTAATTAATAAATTATAAAAGCAGGGGATATATACGTAGCTAAAATAATCATCATGTAGTATCATGCATTGTGATGAGATGTTGTTCTGTAAATCTAAGAGAAAAAAACAACATTCTGGAGACTATCTGGTGAAATGCTCTCCCAAGTGTATACATATTTATGAAAAAGCAGCCCACAGTGACAACCACAATATTTTCTCATCATTTTTTCTCCTGAGAGGTAAGACACCAGAGAGATGCAAGTGGGGATTTTCCTTCCTTTCCTATTATTTATGTTCATGGCTTCAAGAAAAGCTTTTTTTTCTCGGTAGTCAAACGTAGCTGTCAAAGGAAGGGAAGATCACACCACAGCTAACACCCAAAAAAAAGTAAATGAAGGGTAATGGATCTTTTAAATGATGTAAAATTGTGGCTCATAGAAATTTGAACCCTACATTTTCCTATTTTAAGAAGCTCAGCACTTTTCAAAGTTCTTCAAAACCAAAAAAATATTATAGTAGGAATGTGTGCTAGTATCCCATAGAGATGATGGGAAAAACTTTCAAAACTATGTACAAATTCTAAGACTATTAATAAATAATGGGGTTTTATAATTCCTGAGACACCAAAAGAAAATAATTGCCCTATGGAGCAAAACTACACAAATAATAGCAGCAGACCAGACTGGATGTGCATGCTTCAGCAATGCTCCCCCAAAAGTCCTCCTGGTAGGAATCTAAAGTGTTTATTTTCTTAATAAAAAAAGAAAAAAAAAAAAAAAAAGAAAAAAAAAAAAAAGAAGAAGAAACTAGACCAAAACTTGCAACTAAAACATTCAGAATCACTTGGAATATGTGTGTCCTAATGAAAAAGAAATATATAGATATAGATATAATTATTTAGATATAATTATTTCTATCAGTCCCTTCAAAGTGTTAGCCAGTCTGACAGTATGGGACCACCTGGAGGTTACACGATAAAAATGGTCCGTAATGACACATCCCAAGGGGTGTATGGCTCTCAGTGTGGCTGTACCTTTAGTACTGTCAACTGCATTATAACTCCAGAAATTTCATTAAAGTTGGCACAGTTTACACCATCTGAGTACAGAGGTCGAAATGTTTGGAGACCTCAAAACTGAGCAAGCGTTAGTCCATTCCACAAGAAAATATCATTGAAAGCACTGCTAAGAAACTCTCACTTGGTCTCAGTTAATAGTTATTTCTGCCAAAGAACAAACATACAGTCGGATTTTTCTATTTCCTGAAACAGCAATAGGACATAAAAATAGTCAGACATTCTGTAACAATATCGCAGAGCTTAAATTATTTCAATCTAGCACTCCAGGTCAAACTCTTTTTTTAAATAACTAGAAATGCAAACAAAGATAGAAATTCTTTGCTGCAGTATTTCAGTCTTTTGTTATTATTAGTTTATCAAGAAAATACAAGGGAGAAAAAGGAAAAAAATAATTTCCAAATTCCTTCTTACTTTTACTACCTGCAAACCATATGTCTCGGCTGAAGTAATAAAAATACATTGCTATAAATGTAGGATATAGTAAGAGCAAAGGAAAAAAGGTTAGACTAATTTTTTTCAAATTTCAGAAGGCCTTAAAATTAAATCAAAAGAAGATTCATATTCAGAGGGAATTGGTTTATTTTACTTTATATTGCAGCTCAGCTCTTAGACAAATTATCTGCAAAAAGTCCACGGAATAAAATAAACAGAGGATAATGTGTCTGAACTTAGTGTTGATTAAAGTAGGAAAAAATATTTAAAGAAAAAGAAACAAAATTTTAACTTACCAGCTTGACCAAGTGTATACTCCTGATATCTTGTTCCAATTCTGTTTGTGGCTGTACAATTATACCGCCCAAAATCACTGTCAGATGTGGGAGCAATCTTTAAAATGAATACACTTTGTAAATATTAGTTGCTAATTAAATATAATTTCTTTTTTTTTTAATCAGAAATTCAAGTATGTTCTCCTTAACCAACATGCAGATGTGTTCTCACTTCAACATATCTAGTATAGTCTCCATATATAGACCTAAATACACCTTTTTTCATGTTTAACTCCCCCTTCTCAACTTCAAATGAGGAAATCTGATAATGGAAAAAAATTACATTGTTCATCTTTATAATTTCACCTTTAAACAATAAAAAAACCCCTAATAAACTGGCACTTACTGGATAGTCACTTTAATTTTCAGTCTTAGCTTGATGGTTTAGTTTTATATCTATTTATGGATTTTTTTTCTTCCAAGAAATGCAAATTATATTTCTGTTGGGTGCAGTTGGAAAAGTGAGCACAAGCCATTCAAATATGGATTATTTTCTAACTACTCATAAGAAATGTATAGATAAATCAATTCATATACAGTTGGTTGTTGTTTTTGTTCCTTTTTTAAGAGTGTTAAATATTCAACTGTAGTCTTAGCCTTAAATACACTCTACAGTACTCACAGTGCTGCCAAACTGAGGACAAAATTATCTTCTGCCACCGTGTTGATTTCCATTTTAAGCCTTACCTCTAGAATCAGCTTTCTGCCTGTACTGTAGGTCTTCAAATGAGTTGTATTTTTTACAGGTAAAACTGATTTTCCTCTTTTCCACTGAACTGAGGCAGATGGGTTTGCTAGCACTTCACAGCTTATATTGATGGGATTGCCTTCCCAAGAGTAATACATGGTTTGATTTGACACGAATGTTGGAGCATCTGGAAAAAGGAAGTAATGCACAAGTTTATTAACTGGTTTAATAAAACAAGACATATACCCATGTCCAAACTTTCATGTTCACTGAGAAATTCCAATTGATTGTTGTGTTAGTTTATTATGGAACACGGAAGTATTACATTCCACCTTAAGTTCATCAGGCTTTTATCTTGGTAAGTTTCTCCTCTCCTGAAATTGTTTCAGCTGAACTTCTCAGGAAAGAGAATACCTGTTAAATATATTTAACATTAGGCAATATCAGGCCCTTGAAAGACACTCAGAAATAAGGAAGAGCGTTTCCTCTTGAGGATGACAAATTTTCAGCCAGACCCTGCTACCACAAAGTGAGGTGACCTAAAAAACAGATATTGTCTGTTCATGTGCTGATTTTATAGTGTCTTCTTTTGCTATGGAGAAATTACATTCACTCAAATTTTCTTGTGCTATGGCTTCACCCATTTCTCACTGGAACTTTATTATCCTTTATGAAATCTTTCCAAAGAGAGATGCTTATTTGTGGAAGTAAACCTTTAAAAAAATAGTAAAAGAATACCAAAAACGATGCAATGTATTCTATCTACCACAGAAAATACATTGTGTGTACACTATTTAGGACAACCTTTATATCAGTTCCTTATGAAATTATCAAGCTACAGCCACAGAAAAAGATGGTGTGTTTTTCTTTCAAACCTGACTGTAAATGGCTGCATTAAACATATACCAAACACTGAGTCTGACACAGAGGAAATTGCTGGTTTGCCAGCTAACTGTGATCTTCAGACCACAGTGCCACTAAGTGACAAGACCTGTCTCTTCTATTTACTATTTCTCTGGAGAGCAGGAAGTATAGTTTTCTCTATAAATGAGAGGGGGTAGCCTTTTCCCACCTCTTCTTATGTCTTGGGTGAACAGTGCTTTTTTTCTATCAAATATTGATTTGTATTTTTTCCCTAATTTCATTGTTATTATCTTTTAAGAGTATTTAAAAAAATATTCTTTATTCAAGGAAACTCCCTTAGTGCTTTAATTCCAAAAGGGAATTTATTAGTTACAGCTGTTGTAATGGAATATCTTTTTAATATCTAAGGTGTATACATACATATACATTTTTGTTTTGATAAATAGCTCCTAAATGTTTCCAGATGTGTCTCTGGAAAATCTATTCTAGTCCTCTCACATATAGCTTAATATTAGGCAACAAAATTGCTAATAGGTCTATCAGAGACCAGAACTGAGCATCTTTAAGTATGAAGTAAAATTTTGCTTCAGGAATGGTTAAAAACAGCTGGGTTTTTTTTTTCTTTTTTTTTTTTTTTTCCTGAAGTGCACATTTTCAACTTCTTTCTCTTTTTGGCTCTGTTGAAAAGCATAACTTTTTTGATGACATATGCTGCTGCTGCATGTAGGCATACAGGCTTTGAGCAAAAAGAACTGTTATCAATAGAAGTTTTAAAGCACAGATCAAAGCCGCTACATTGCTCAAGGCCAGCACTCTCTCCTTTAATAACTGTTCAGCCCTTATTTTTGTGGAAAAACAAGAATTTTCATCTAAATAAGTAAAGCTTGCCCGGCTGTGAATTTATTTACCAGACACAGGAGCTCATCTTTCTGCTCCAAATGTTTAATAAGTAATTCTAGTGATCTTGATTTTCACAGACCTCTAAATACCCCATATTTCATCAGCTAAACAGTTTAATGCAAAGAACAGACTATCAAAGAGTCTTCAGAGTGTGACATCTCACACTAGTGGAGAATATGAAGAAAAAAGCAAACTGCCTAAGTGTGTTTCATGGTTTTCTGTGGTCAAGAATCTCAGAACACCAAGGGTCAGAACCTTGACTTTTCCTCTAGAAATGAAGTTCATGGTGGGAATCACTTGTAGGAAAACTGTACAAACTTATTTCTGCATGTTCAATAGATGGATCAACAGCATGTTCAACAAACAGATTGGAAATCTCATCACAGTCTTCATGAGGTTCCAAATGTGGTTATTTCACAAATTTTATGTAAGCACTGTCTCCCAGTGTGCAATTTCCCACAGTAAATTCACTCTATTTATGAACACTGCCATGAATGTTGAAGATTGAAAGATACTCTGAATCTGAGTAACCTTCCTTCCTGGATAACATTATGTGGTTTGATGCTCTCTGTTGATTTCAATACACATATGGCAAACTCATATCCTATTTTAACACTTACAAATGAAAAAGTAGTGTAAACTCTTACACTGCAGATAAAAGCATTTAAGAGAATAGGGACTTCCCATTCAGACTTCTCTCTCTTCTAAAGGTAGATTTTGGATGCCCATAGTATCTATTTGTTTATGTTTTAAAAGAATAGGTGAGTTATGGACTGCCATCTATACAAAACTACAGGTATTAACAGTCATAAATACAATAAAACACAAATAGGACTAAAAGTGTGTCAAATAAAGATATATCCCCAAATAAACAACTCACAATTGCAAAGTATTCACCTCAAAAAAGGGGAAATGGCTTTGCAGCCATTTCCCTAGCAGTCAAGTGCTCCAATTTACAAAAAAAAAAGAAGACTGTGCTAATGACTTGATTCACTGAAATTCACTGAATTTATCAGATGATTTTTGATTTCCTAGTTAGAAGCAGATTAAAATGCCTCTATTGATGTTTTACAAAAAGAATGTAATTCTGAAATATTTTCCTTTTTACAGTACAAATAAAAGATAGTTTACATTTCTTATAAAACTAAAAAATTGAGTTGAAAGGGGAAAATTTGTTTATAAAGAGAACTTGTTTTTTCTTGTATGCGCTTCATGACTAACTGCAGTTTAGTATGCTTAAATGGTTACAGAATTAGTCTTTATCAAACATAAACACACATTATATTTAATTTCAAACAAAGCATGAAAAATAACAAACCTTAAAGCCAAGGCTTTGAAAACATATGGCTGACTATTTTATATGTCTACAAAACCTGGTTCCATCAGTTTTATAAAATAACTAACAAACAAATTACATTAAAAACCAGAGTATTTATCAAACAGTTCTATAAATTGAAAATAAATGGAAACCAAGTAGAAATGAGAAGGTGGTCCTTCTCATAGGTTTACATATGTTAAGGATCTTTAACTGCAATATATGTACTGTTTAAAAAAATAAAAGATTCAGCAGAAATCAGTTAGAGAATTAGAACCATTAAAAATTAATAATGTGCTCTGCTTAGCTTCTATGTAATTGAGAATTAATTTACACCTGACAAAATTCAATGCAGGGTACAAATGAACTGTTCCTTTTAAGCATTTTTACATAAAGTACTACCAGTTAAGATGACATATTAGAGTTCTAAACAGGTAAGTAGGAGCTTGAATACACTCCATTGGAAAAAAAAAAAAAATCAACCCTCAGGGTATTTCTTAAATCTGAACTTTTAGCACTTTACTGAAAACGAAACAAATAAAACCCCCCAAAACTGAAAAAAGATAGAAAAGTTACCACTGATATTATTTTATTTATTTATTTATTTTATTATTTAATAAATGCACACAATATCATAGAATAGCTCAGGTTACAAAGGACCTTAAAGATCCCCCAGTTCCAATCCCCTGCTATGGGCAAGGACACCTCCCACTAGACCAGGTTGCTCAAAGCCTCATGCAACCTGGCCTTGAACACTTCCAGGGATGGGATATCCACAGTTTCTCTGGGCAACCTGTTCTAGTGCCTCACCACCCTCACACTAAAAAAAATTTCTTCCTAAAATCAAATTTCTAATAACTCTTTGTTTAAAACCACTGTCCTTGTGCTATCACTAAGGTTAAAAGTCTCTCTTATAAGCCCCCTTTGCACACTGAAAGGCTGCACTTCTCCTCGGAGCCTTCTCTTCTCCAGGCTTATCAACTTCAACTCTCTCAGGCTGTCTCCATAGCTGAGGTGCTCAGGACCTCTGATCACCTTTGTGGCCCTCACCTGAACCTGCTCCAGCAGGTCCATGTGTTTCTTGTATTTGGTGTCTCAGAGCTGGATGCAGCACTGCAGGTGGGGGTCTCATAAAAGGTGAGTAGAGGGGTAGAATCACTTCTCTTGACCTGCTGGCCACGGGGCTTTGGATGCAGCCCAGCATGTGATAAAGTTCATAAGGTTTTATGGTTTGGCTATGAAAGATTGAGTATTATTTTGGAGAGATGAGGCAATCCAAATGAAAAAGATGCCTTGAAGGAACAAAGACGTTATCACAAAGATACAAAACTAAACAAAACTATTCTATGAGTGTATGATTCTGTAAGAAATTTTAAATTCAGAATGACGCTATGGCACCAGCATCAGCTAAACTCAAGCTGTTCATTTTCCCAAACAAGAAAGAAATTGACAGGTCAGCACTCCAATTAGAATGAGTTCTGGATAACCTGTGTAAGAAAATTATTGAAGAGAAGCAAATTCTGACCTGAAAGCTTTCTCTAGCATTTAGATATCCTTGTTAGTTATAATGTCCAGGAACAATGATTCAAGAACAGACTAATACATCACCTGCCTTGTCCAGAAGGTAATTAAATTACTGACGACAAAGATCCAGCTCTGGCGTATGTTTGGTGCCCTACACAAAATTAGATATAGCAAATTACCTGATTCAGTACATGTGTCCAGACAACTATAATGGAAAACTGGTGTGCAGAATCAGATTTGCACTTCTTAATTTAAGAACATAGGTTTTAAAACTTTTGGCTATTTGTTCCCTGGGAACATATAATAAAAATATGTGACAGATTGTCAGGTCTAAGACACTGGGACATTTCCTGCAGTACATTATTGGAAGTCTCTCTCTAAGATGATTAATGCTGGCATAAGTTTCCCATCATCAAGGACTTTAATAAACCGCATCCTCTGGCAAATCTAGTACTGTCCTTGCCATCGATCCTGTAAAAGTGCCTCAATTTTTTGTAACTCTGCCACAATTTAGTTAACAGCCATCTATCTTTCTCTTGTATTTTCTCCCTCATACCTTTTTCAATAGTTAATATTTTAAAATGAATAGCTCTTCCTTGGATATGAAGTAGAAGAACCTCCATAGACAAGTACAGTAACTGTCATATATTCATTTGGAAGAAGAAATAATATTAGAAAGACTTCAAAAATGTGGTTAGGTGACTATATTTTAATCTATAATCATCCTTACAAGGAAAATAGGAATTGGATAACTTCAGGATTACTAACTTTCACTTTACTGCTACTATCGCAATCATGCGGCTTTAAGAAAAAATATCCAAGACCTGCATAGGAAGTTTCTACATAGAAAAGCAAATTAAATTCATCATATATTGGTTTTAAATTGCCATGATTATTAGCTAAAACCAGAGGGGTCCTTTTGTCTGGAATCCACCCCATGATTTCAAAAGTTTTGAGAGGTACATGTTTCTTTCACAGCAAGTGCAGAAAACACCACACTTCCTGTAAGATTTCCTTTCCCCTGCCCCATTCTCTTGCTTCCTCTCAAAATTCATTAGAATATGACTTTGATATTCAATAGTATGATGCACTATCAACTGATTCTACATTTTATGAAGAGTAAGAGCCCCCTCCTACTGGCAAGCAGTACTAGTTCCTGGATACCTTGACTAGGATATTATTTTTAATATTCAAACAACATACCAATTGCTCCATTTCCCTAAGATACATTTTGCTAGATGCAAAGCATGTTGATAACTGCACATTGAATAATGGTGGGCAATGAATGCATGTATGGCTCAGGTGCTTGGTACTGCCAGAGTTGCAGAAATTCAATGTACCTATTTTTCTTTGAATTTCACTTGACATTAAGGAATTGTATTTAACTTTAAAAGCAAACACAAAAGCCAAACTAAAGCCCCAAGAAATTTTAATTTCATAGAAATGTCTGCTTTGAATTGATGTATCTCTCTAAAATTACCTAAACTAGTTTAAATTAGGAGAAGAAATTTTAAAGAAAACATAGCTAAGTAAAGTAAGCTAAGTCTGCCACTAGTGATGTATAAAATAAACTGTTTGCAGATGTCTATCAATCATTTTGTATGCCTGTAAATCACCAGCACTGGCTATCAGATCTAGCACAGGAAGACTCCCCCTACAGATCTATCTCACTAGCAGCAATTTTCATTTTAGTAATAAAATCATCAAGTGCTGCCAAGTGTTAACACATTATTCTTAAATGGTACCAATTTGTACCAAATTTTCAACTGTTACATGTATTCCAAGACAGAATTACTGGAATAATTTGGTATGGCCTGACTTCTCCATCAAATATCAGATGACGTAATTCTCTTATAAGCAGAAGTGAAAAACTGCAATGCTTTTCTCAAACCAAGATCCTAATCCCATCTTTCTTCTTGTCCTACATGTCACATTTTCAGAACAAAATCCAGTCTTTACCTTCCACAACCTGCCTCCTTATTGATACCATCCCTCCATTCTCTAATGTCTCTATGTCTCTCTCTCATACATTCCTAAATCCTAATAGCTGCTGTATGGAGCAAGAACTCTTAGCCTTTTCATCTCTTTACTTAATTTTTACATGCAGCGATGTCCAGAAAGCAACAAATAAAATCTCTAGAAACTTGTTTTGTTCAAGTTTCAAATTTTCAGCATGACACTTATCATATCACCTGATTATTTTCTTCATTATACTCAGATGCCTTGATTCTGCTTTGATGGATCTATCTTGGAGGTACAGAAAGGGAAAAGGCCACTATGCCTTTTTTCATTCACAGGTCATCACTGTGTAATATAAACTACATTTTGCGTAGTATGTAAATACTTGTGAAACCATTTAAAGTTTATCACATTAATTATCAATGTAAATATTTAACATTGTTAGCCTGTAAGACCAACTCTCGAAGTAGAACCATCCTCAAGGAAGCATCAGAAAATTCTTCCTTGTTTTTTCCTTTTTTTTCTACCTTTACTTTTCACAATTGCATATGTGAAAATTTATGTCAGTAAGAAAAGATGTTGAGGCATATATACCTATTAATGACTGAATTATTAGAAGTGCAACAAAAAAAAAGGCAGATTATTTTATTTATTAAAAATTGTGTTCTTCTATTAAGAGAAAAGTGGCTAACATTTTATTAAAAATCTACTTTAAATTATATCAAGTTAATTGCAAGGTTAACCAGATCATGTAGTAGAGAGCTCTCTTCGGTAAAAATTTATGAGAAATTTCTAATATGAATATCATGTGTAACAAGTCATTAACATATATTGAAGGAAAATATTTTTAGGATGGCATTTTTGTTTCAAAGTATTTTTACAGGCTTTTGGGCTAAATAATAGGTAGATTTATTATATAGATGAATAATTTCTCCATTTTACCACACTGTTGTAACATCAGAAAAAGACAATGGATGCATTAATCTCTGCTTCACTATGGGAAATTTGGTGAGATGGTTTTGGAAAGTGACTTTATGTAATAAACGTCATCTTTTGCACAGAATTCAACTTTCTTATCCCCTTGAAGTCACTGCAATGGCATACTAAACTTCCTTCTGTGCAAGTGCACAAGGTAGTCAAAGAAGGAAAATGGTAAATCTTACAACTGACATTCATAATGTGTCAAAATTACCACACTTATTTAGTGATGTTAAAGATTGACCTTTTCCATATTTGCTTTCTCATTTTAACCTATAAATTTGACAGGAAGAAATGTAACTAAAGCAAATAGTATTTTATTAGAAAAAATGGATTTTTTTCTACAGTATTTCAATATTTTACTTCTCTTGATTATTTTTCCTGTAATTTTTTTCTGTCCTAGGCCATATGTGTATTTATTAGTTTTGTGTGTTGGCTGTAATGACAAGATAGATCTGGGTCCTCATGACTAATGGATGAAGGAAAGGTGTAAAGAAGACAAAGCCAGGTTTTTTCAGTGATGTCCAGTGACAGGAAAGAGGCAATGCCTTCCAGCTTCAACAATTCTGTGACTCTGTGAGTAGTGATGGGATGTTGCTGCACTGGTTTCTGTTAAAAGAAACAGAATCCAAACAAATCCAAAGTATGAACTGCTTGAATTTATTATGATTAATGATAGCAGTAGGCAGCTGAAACTTTTGTGACGTTTATCACAACATTGAGGTTTCCCAGAGAACCTGTGGATGACCCATCCATGGAAGAGTTCAAGGCTAGTTTGGAGGGGCTCTGAGCAACCTGGTCTACTGGAAGTCGTCCCTGCCCATGGCAGGGGATGTTGTAACTGGATGACCTTTAAGATCCCTTCCAAATCAAACCATTCTATGATAACATTTCTGACATCCTGTACACAGTAGTAGCATTTTTACCAATTGAAAACCTTTCTTCCTTGAAGGTAAATATAATTTGTAGCTCAATCTGTTGAACCCACTCTTAAGTAATTTTGTTACATATTTTTTTGCGAAGGTATAAAATTAAATTGCATGAATCGAAAGCATCGCCCTCAACTGCAGTGCAATACAGCTAACACACAACAAAGCAAAAGAATAATCAATTCAGGAAACCAAGTTCAATATGGCAACAGTAATGAGCTTGGTTTCAAACTGTGGCAGGGAATAAAAACAAACACAAAGGAAAAAAAGACTGTTATTGATGAGCAATACAACAGTATAAAAAATATTGCACAGTTTTTTTTACAGGTAAAGACTATATTGCACATGCCGCATGATTATTTTTATTTTTACCACTCCAAGTAGATACTTAACTAGTAAGTAATAAAACTACAAAAAATCATGTTTGGATGAAAAGCAGTATTTAGAAAACTTCATATTTCTGCAAGACACTATAAATTATTTAAATGCATTTTTTAGAAATTGCTTTCTAAGACATCATTTTATCAACTACTCACATGGCTGATCTCATACAAAAATGTACCATGTTACTCAATGCAATATATTTGTCATAGATGATTCTATCTCAAAACACTACTCTTTTGAGTACTGTGAGGAAATAGGCATTTTTGGACCATCCAGCATATCTAATAGCTGCAGTATCAGTATTGAAATTGAGAGATTTAACTAAAACAGTGATGTGAAAACTGGTAAATCCAGCTAAAAAGGTCTCTTAGTCAGGATGCTTCCTGGATAGCGTATGGGAAAACAGAGAATTTTCCAAAGGACATAGCTTAGCCTTTTCTCCAATAAAAGGAGTACTGTCCACAGGAATTTGCACCTGATGATACAGAGCAGTCAGAAACAGTGGCATCTTACATAACGTGTACACCTGGGAGGACAAAATTAAGTGAGGGCTGTGAAAACTTCCGACTGGTTAATGACAGTTTGAACACAACGAAGGGAAAACTGTAAGGCCGCATAGACAGTCTTTCAAGGTTCATAAATGTTGCTCATTACTGGCTTGTTTAAAGCTTTTCCAACTTAGTAATGATGTTAGGGCACCCTAACTAAGAATAACAATGTGATGAAAGATGAGCCAGCACACTGAACATGTCAAAATTAAGATTTTTCTTTCTCCAATGCTAATTATGCAATGAAAAATTTGTGAAACCCAAGAACTAATGTGTTCTCTCATCACAATTTTTGTTTTATTCAGGTCTGTGTATTGCTTTTAAAGACAAAAAATTACCATTTAGAAATGTAAACATCTGTATAGGAAAACTAACTTTGAGACACCTGATACTGTATGTAAAATCAAGTTCACTAGGGTTTATACATTTAGCTTCCTCAGGCTCTCTTGAAAATCTCATCTTAGTATATGGCCTGCTTTATCTTTTTTATGGATTTCTCTAATGTTTTTTATTTAAAAGAAGAGTTATTTCTCTGTCTATAATAAATATGTAGATAATAACTATAGGTACATCTTAATGTATTCCACCACAAAGGAACTTTTCAATTGATTACTTATTATTACTATCATCCAATACACACTAGGACTCATATTTAAAACCAAATTTTGCAGTTAATGAAATCTATTAATAAGTAATATTTGAAAATGGTATTTTATATTGATGTAATTTTGATTTATTTTTCATACTTTATATAAGGAAAATTAAACATAACAAAACACAAAGATGACTTTGTAGGAAGAAATCCTTAAAAATGCCCCTGGGTTCCCTACAATTCATGTCTGCTCAGCATTTCCTTCAGATAAAAGTCAGGGTTAACTGTGTCCAGTTCGTATCAAACCTGGTAATGTCTTCCTGTCCTGGAGAACTGCTCTTATCACCAGGAGCAACCCCAACAGAGAACAAGGATAAAGCATGGAAATTCTGTGCAATCCTACTGTCAGTTTAAATCTCTGATAGGGGTCAGTAAGTAAAAAGATGAGACAGTGGCAGAGAGCACTCTGTGCCTTCATTAGGCCTGTTTGACTGAGCTGGCATTTAAGGATGTGATGGAAACAGTTTCCTCTCCTGACTACACAAACTGTCAAATAAATAATAAAATATAAAGAAAAATGCTGTATTTTTGTTACTAGCTCACAGAAGGGCATAGCTGCATTGTTTATTTTCATCTAGAAACTGGAGAACAATATCAATAATTAAGTCCTGCTTATTTATTTATATTTTAATTTTGAAATAGTTATTAAAGGTTTATATGAGAATATTTTTAAAAATAATAAAAATTTCTGTTAAAATGGCTTAACTACAAAAGTGAGCCATACCTGAATAAATTCTCCTCAAAACTTGTTCGGAAGAGAACAAAACCAAAATAATGGAGGAGAAAAATGTAAAATTTTGAACGGTTTTATGCAATTTTGTAAATGAATATTTGGGAAAAAAAAATCTAAAAGCCTTGATAGCAATGTCAGTAGCTGCAATTAATATGCTGAAGAAATGCCTCTTGGAAAATATTACAAGGAAAATCAAATTTATTCAATAGTGACTTAACAGAATCCCCCCATTTTTACTAGTTCACTACAAAAATACAAATTAGTTGTTTAGTTTTTGAACCTGAACCTTTTGCTGAAATTCCCCAGTTCGGAACTTCTGAAGTGCCATAACTGGAATGACAGATAACCATGACACTGCTTCATAAAGGAAGGTATTGGGGAACTGGGGAAAGGACTGTCCGCGCTTTGGACAACCCCATGGAAATGGGGGCAATGAGGTGCTGAAAGATTCTTTGAAGGGGCTGTTTTCCTTTGAAGGGAAGTTTATGGCAGAGACCAGACTGATGGGAGATGAGGCTGGAAAGAGGCACTTCCTCCTGGGGACATTATTTTAAAGAACAGGAGAATTCTTCACCATTAAACATGTATTTTCTTTCCTGAGCAAGACAAATAAATTATATTTGAAGCTCATACACCAGTGCAAAGTTATTTGCAAAGGAAAGCAAAAAATTTCTCACTCTCATTAATCAGAATATGAGACAAACCTATATTGTATCACCCCAGAAATACCTGCTTTGCATCATAAAACTACGTGACTTAAAGGAATTGAGGAAAGTTGTATTTCTATTATTCAAACAACACGTGTGCTGAAAAATAATTACATTTGGGTTAAACCTCACTATCAGTTAAGTATTTAAAACTTAGAACTCCAATTTTAGTAATATCATAATAAAAATCTTGTGTTATACATTAAAAATAATTGTTACAATGTGTGATTTCTCTGATGATAGAATAACATTTCTGTATTCTTTATAAACTGTGTTTCCTCAGAGGATTTTAGAACGGTAGAAAATTTTGTGCTGTATCAAAAACTGTGTCTACCAAAGCATAAATTCACATTTGATTGTTCCCACAGACATTCAAAATTAATTCTGCCATGCCATAATAATAAGACTATGTTCCTTTTAAATTCTTTTCACCTCTTCTAAAACTTTTACTCTGAAAGGAGTCTTAGGTTAAAATAATGTATTGTGTTTCATAACGTGGTGCAACATACCTCTCTCTTCTGAATACAAAACATATTAATATTTAATGTTAAAGCATAGCACAAACACAACCATAATCAAACCATGTATTTCATATCATTATGTGTAGAGTCAGCAAGATTTTAAAGAAACTTCACTTAATTTGCATATTTATCTAGGTTTTTTTTCTTTTATATACATACAAAAGATTATCATTGCACTCATTAAAGAAAACAAATATAGCAAATTAAGATTTATTTCTTAGGTCTTCTGGGTTGGCAAATCTCTCCATTCTTAACACCAAAAAATTCTTTTGACCATTCCTCATTTTCCTTTCAGATTTATATTCTATGCCACAATGCATTGCTTCCCTGCCAAAAAAGAACACACAGCTGTATAGTGAAAGCACTTTCAGAACTCCTCAGGAAATCACTCCGTGGTCTGCAATCATTACTTTTATTTCTGTGCCACAGAATCCTATTCCAGCTTTTATCTTCCCACTGGAAAGAATTTTTCTGTTCAAAGACTAAGTTCAAAGAGGCTCACACAAACTCTATTGGAGACATAAAAAAATTGTATCAGGAAAATTCCTAGATAAATGGAAAAACAATGAAATAAAAAAGAAGGATGTTTATTTGCTTGTTTTCATTTTTTGAAGACCTTGGCTCGTGAATTTGAAGAACAGTTGAAGAAGCAATTACCTGATGAATTTTTTTTATATTTCAGATTTATATCCTCTGAATGGCTTCTCAAGCATCAGACTCTTCTAAGAAAAAATAGTCTCCTTTTCTCCTGGATAAAATGCAAGAGCTTGGAATAAAGACAATCTCTAAAAGAGACTGTTACAAACATGGTAACTCCAGGAGGGGTTATAATAGCGGCTAGAGACCTTTTAGGGATTAGTAAATCAGAGGACTCAGAAACAAAAAACAATATTTGTTGAATCTTAGAAGGTTAAGCCCAAAGCTGAGCTGCTGCTCAAATCAGCCCTTACTTTATCCCGCTGAATACTTTTCATTCCCAGTGGTTTCAGCTAGCCCAGAGACTTAAAGTTATTAAGCTCAGCCTTAAGTTAATGGATAATACCACTGGAATATGATTTCAGAAGAAATCCTGTCCTACTTAAGTCACCAACACACCAACAAGGCTCTTGTTAATTTCAGAAAAGACAGGATTCTTCCACAGAATAATGAACTACAGGACATGCTTTCTTCATTTATACAAGTTTAATCATGAATTACCGTGAAAAAATGACCTTCCATTAAGAATGTACTTTTTATTTCTTTTAAAACAAATTTAAAAGAGAAAACAAAACATTAGAACTTACATTCAATATCAAGGTACATGCTCTTTTGGTGCCCACCAATTCTACTTGCCGCTTCACAGTCATATCTCCCTGAATCTGACAACTTCACATCTTTAATATGCAGTGACGATTTTCCATGCTGCCCTTTGACTTCTATACGGCCATCTGGGCTCTGTTTACATTGATTCAGGAAAAAAGAAGGTTTTATATATTTATATATCAGTGTAGAATTTATATATTAAACACTATTGATAAGAATGACTGAAAGCATCTCTTCACCTGTGGTGAAGTTATTACTGACAGCTAAGCAACTTCTAAATTTTCCAAATAAATGAAAAAAAAAATGTAGAAGAACATGTTCTCTTTCTAGGCAGTATAATCAAAGGAGTAAGTACATGCTTAAAGGAACATTGTCAAGGGAAACCACAAAACGTATAAAATTATGACTGCAATAGTGAACTGCATACTCAAAACTTCTTTATGATCTCACTCACTGTGTTATGATGGTGTGGTTAAGAAAAATGCATAGATACAACATTATATCTTAGATTACAGACAGCATTATCTGTGGTCCTCACAACCGCAGCTCTGAAACTGAATGGAAGTAATGCCTCAGACAATGAGCAAATCCCAGAAGCTCACAACTGTTAAAAAACCTTGAACCATAAATGCAACTAGAATTTCTGGATTTCAGTTCCTTTTCATTCCATGGAAAAGGGCAAGGGAGAAAAATGAATGCTACCTTCCAATTTTCTAGAATATAAATTTTATAAAAATCCTTATCCATAATGACTGTCCTTCCCTCTTCACTGTGCATCCCCACAAAATTATTTGAATTTAAAGGGTATACAAATATTAGGGAAAACTAAATAAAGTAATTTAAAGAAAAAGTCCTCTTTTGATGCTTTAATCTTCATGAAGTATTATGCCTGAGGAAAAATAAGTTATTTTCTTCTGCTCTTTACTTATAGAATCATGCAATACCTTGGGTTGGAAGGAGCCTTAAAGCCCATCTCATTCCAACCCCTCCTGCCTGGGCAGGGACACCTTCCACTAGACCAGGTTGCTCAGAGGCCCATCCAACCTGGCCTTAAACACTTGCAGGGATGGGACAGCCACAACCTCTCTGGGCAACCTTTGGGAAATTTGTTGTACTTTGTTGTCTCACTTTTTTTCTGTTTAAGGGAAAAAACTCCACAAGTGGTTAAAAATACAGATATTAACCTACCTTCATTATAGTAAGGTAGAAAAGGGACGAAAACCCAGTAACTGTACCACTGCATGACACTAGACTTGAAGCAGATTTTTATGTTCATTCTATAGTACAAACACTCAAGTTTATTGCATTTTACACTAAATACTCACCAAGTGGCAGCTGATGTTTAAGTGGCTGAGCTTTTAGCTCAGTACAATTGTTCCTTGACTTAATACAGGAAGTGTGCACACAATTTAGATCTTAAAAATATTTGATGTAAAGCAGTCAAATGAAGCATGCTGTTTATCATGATTTCTACAGAAAGAAAAGTGCTCTGATCCTTTGTCAGAATCCAAATAGACTGAATTTTGTTTCCTGTGAAAATGACTCAGCATAGGTACATAAATGAAAGTTCTTGAATACTAACCCAGGAGCCAACATAAACTTCTTTGGACTAGTAAAAATCAGCAAATAAGTTATCATCTTTAATACTGAAAATTTTATTTCCAAATTATGCTTAAAAAAGGAAAATAAAAGTTATGATGTCTCTAGTAAATGTGTTACAGTAGTCAATGTCATGGCTTTTGGAAGGAATTCTTGGGATAATTAAAATGCAATTTCTTTAAAATAAAACAATAAGTTGTTTTCTAATGTCTGATACACAAAGAACTTGTTTACATATAAGTAAAACAAGTACTTTCTATGACATAGTTAATAACAGTTATAAGCATTCTCTTCCTTTTTTTTTAAATATTAAGCATGTAATACCATGGTCAAACTACATTATTCCTACATAAAGCAGCAATTTAATTTCTGATTTTACCTTGATGACAAATATTTCCTTAAGTTACATTTAAAATTGTGAAACAACCTGTGGCAATGAATCATAGGTACTATAGTAAATACTTCATTAGTGATTCATTAGTTCAATACCAATCCCAAATACTTTAATTCACTAATATATATTTCACTATAAGTAATTCCATCTATCCCTAAGCACATACATGAGTACTAATAGATGTTATAAAACAAAGTAATAATAAAAAGAAGCACAAAGATCCTTAAATTAAATGGCTTTTAAAGTACTTTCTCAATCTCATTTTAGTTTATCTAATTATTTTCTAATACTGATGGAAAAAAATTAGTCTATACTCAGTATAATTTTCCTATGTTCTCACATTCTCTTAGTCGAATGCAGATGATGTAATATATCTTAGATTTATAGGTAGGACAAAACCCAAGCTAATAAATACTCTGAATGATAGGAGATTTTCACATATCATTTATTCTTATAATCAAATATATTGTAAGAAACATCGTAAGAGGGATTTACTAGGTTCAAAGTCCATAAATGAAACAACAATTGTAGGCAAGAAAATATCACTAGAATTATCATAAAAATATGCATTTACTAAAGATAATTTCTACTTTTTTAAAGTTCTTGTGTTAAAATTGCTTACTAAATCAAACAAAATTTCTAAAATGTGTTCTGTTTCATTGCTTATATTGCATATTATACTGTCACTTCTTAATAAACAGTTTAAAAAGTCCTGTTCCCCGAGTCTATTCTGCAGATGGATAGGTGGACAAATCCATCTTTTTTTTTTTTTTTAAAACATGGTGCAACACCTGATTAAAGCTATACTGATAGGCTGGCATTCCTGAAGACAGAAACACATGAAAGAAAACAAGAGTGTAAATACAGACCAAGAAAATTCCATTAACAAAGAAAGAACTAAATACGTAAATGAAAGGAAACGTTTTGATGCAGGCATCTCCACCTGTGAGAGGAATCCCAGAATATGCTGGTGATTACCACACGAAATCAAAAACTCTAGTTAGTATGGGGAAGTTTCAAAAGGACTTCAAAAACACTGGTGTAGCTGTGTTATATTCCTTTATAGTATAAGTCAGATAAGAGAGATCTGGGTAAATAATTCAAGGACATGTTGTGATGACACAAAAAATTACAATAACACTGCAGCACCAAAACATGAAGAGACACACATATAGGAGCACTCCATCTGCCCAGTAATCCTCAGGAGAAATCTCCACCAGGAAAAAAGCTTTGGAGCTGCCAATGGGCCAAAACCAAAATAGAGACATAACCTCTATAAATTAACAGTGTCAGTAACTCTCAAGCTTTTCTGAAACAATAATGGACACATTATGAAACAATAATGGACACATTGGGATATTCTTTTTTTTTTTCCCTTTCAAATGTTATAGCATGAGAGATGTAGAACCTGTATTTTATTTTACTGCTTAATATTAATAAAGAGCATAAAAGGGACAGAACAAACCCCTAGACAATCAGAATAATCTCTGTGGCCCAATATTCATGATTTGTGCTCATTCACTGAATTAGTCAGTATCTCTTACTACCATGGAGCATGAACAATCATTGAGGTCTCAAAAGAATGAGGTTAAGACAGTTCCATACAGACTTACACATTCTTTAGAAAGAACAACTATGTTAACAGACACACTCTTAGACATTGGAAGAAGGACAAAGCCTTCAGAAGTTACATTTTCACATCATTTTAGAAATCATAATAAAATCTTAAATAAAATATTTTTCATGGTTAATGTTAATTGGAGAATTTCATAGAAATCATAAATAGAAGTGGGGATTTTGAGGCTTTGGTGGTGGGGTTTTTTTCCCCCACGACTTCATCACCAGCATAAAGCTGAAATACAAGTGAAAAGTCTTCAGCAGAGATTTTGAAAAATGTTTTACTTAGGTAAAGTCATTTTGTGATTTTATCCTCTTAAAAAGCATGTTCCCTAAATTAAGAAACAGAAAAGCCCTTTTATTTTGAATACTGATAGCAATCTAGTTCTCTGTTGCTGGTAATGAAAACTTTTCTATAAAGGTCTCCAAGTAAAACTATCCAAAATGACACCACATAAAAAGTAACTTCTGGGAAATAACAAAAAGGTGAAAATTTTCTGCACTTGCAATATTCTTACCTATGTAGTTAAACACAAATGACTCCTATGATAATCAAAAAATGAGAGATATTGCATAATTTGAGATTAGTGCTACAGGTTCTGTAAAAGTAAATATATATTTTTGGTTTTGATAGAATTCTTGTCATACCATACGTGTTATTCTACTCCTTGACTTCTTCTGTCATGCTTTTCCTTCCTGAATGTCTCAGATAATTTGTAGTTCCACATGTGAATATTCCCAAAGGCGTGACCAGCTGATGCTGACCTGACTGGTCTAAACACAGCTTCAAAGTCAAGAACCAGAGCTCTCAAGGCAGTACCAGAACAATGATAACTGAATTTCAAGGGTTCCACATGCAGAGAGGATGGGGATGTGATGAGACAACATCCACAAGGAGATAAGGACAGCTTCTGGAACAGAATAAATTATTCAGGTACCATGGAGTGTTCAATCTGCAAAAGTCCACTGCCATTTTAGTAAAATCAGTGTAATTTTTCAGGAGGGGAGAGTTAGCTGATTACGATGCTCAGAAATTGTCATTCGCTTACTAACTGTAGAAAGCTGCGCTTGGGCAGAGGTGGATGGTGTGGTTAGTGGATGAGTTTGATTTATCAGCCAATGCTCCAGCTCCCACTGAGGAAATGTAGAACCAAATGAGATGAAGTTGTAGGGCTGCCAAAATTTGCATTTTGAGTTGGCTGAAAACAAGAATGGAAGGTAAGAACAGTTGCAGAAATTGGTGACTCATTTGTAGCTGGATTTTAGTAATATTGCTTGGATGGTTAGAGCAGCTGACTTCCCTCCTAGAGTTTACCATTTGGCTGTCAAAGTACTCCTTCAACCCCTGAAGTCCAAGTACAAGACTGCAAGCAAAAAAATCCCTTCGTTTAAAATCTAGACAAGTTGAAATACCTTTATTTGTTTTTCTTCTAATGTTGAGAACTTACTCTTGAGCAAAGTGCCATCACTGTCCATAGTTAAAATGCTACAGGTCAGTTTTGCCTGTCATATTTACCAAATATGTCTTCTGACACCTTGTGTACTTGAGTATCATTTTGGATGCACACTGCATATATTAACCACAGAAAAGATGAAGAGGTAGTGGCTTAGAATTGAGACTCTTTTTTTCTTTTGCAAAACATGGAGCAACATAGTAAAGAACAGTCACTGTAAGAATGTGTAACTTGAGTAAAAGCTGCAGGTATTTAAAATTTCCTGCAAAGGATCTGTTTCAGATGCACATGGTTGAAGATCCTCATACGGCAGGGGAGAAGGATTGAAAAAAAAAAATCCTGGTTCTTCCTTCTTTGGATCAAATTGTTAAAAATTGCCAACTCATTATGTTGTCTTGGTCATGTTTCCAGTAACATCACTGAATTTTCAAGTAGAAAACAAACACTAATTAACAGAATCATCTTTAGAATTTCACAAATAACAATTTTTTAGGAAGTTTTCTGATTTCATGTTGTGTTCGCATCCACATGAGATGTAACTTGAGGTCATATACTTCAGGATGATGCTTCTTATATGTGAAATTTAAGCAGATCTTAATTGCCCATGAAAATGTTTCTTGAAGCAGCATGAAAGATAAGAACTTCTGCAACCTGACATGCTGATACTAAATGATGATAAAATTCCAGAACTCTATTAAATGTACGTGACCAGCAATTCCTAGTCTGAAAATCTACCTTTGATGATGAGAGAAAGGGCTGTTAGTCACAACAGCCATCATCGTGTAGAAGCTGATGGAAGCTCCCTTCTGGATTATGGATGGTATATTCACAATATTTCCCATTCTCTTCAGGTAAATGTATTCTATCCATGCACCTGTTGGAGACAGCAGAAAATTCCAGAGTATTGCTATGTGCATATGCCTTAATGTCCAGTGAATCAGAATAATGCTACAGCAGTGTCTTGGACTTCAGTGACTTTTATAGGAGACCTTGTGATATTTTGTAACTTCAGCTTGTTAATTATATATGTCAGCATGCTGCAAATTCCTGAATTTCTAGGAATTTGTTTTTCCACAACGACGAAATTATTGAAGCACCTATTGTTTGTAGATCTATAGTGTAGCACCAGGGAAGTCACAAGAAAACCTAATGTTGAAGAAAAAAATACTGTTGTTTTGAATTCAGTTCAGCTGCAGACACACCAGTTACTTTTATAGAATTCAGATTGTAAATGGCAGCAGGTTCTATGCAGATTGTTAGCCGCATGATCAGTCTCAGGAAAAAACGTGTTCTTGAATGCTTCGCACAACTTTTATAAATTATGAACTGATATTTCATTCATTCATGCTGGAATTTCTTTCAGACTTAAGTCATTATGCAAAGAGATGACACATGAAATCCTGACACCAAACACTTACTGAGACATGAAATGGAAAACTGAACTTCTTTCCATAATTGGCTTTTACTCAAAAATGAATATGTAAGAAAAATATTTAAGAGAGAAAAAATGATGAGCAGCCATTCAAGATTAATTCTACTAAAGATGCAAATCCTAGATGTAAATCACAAATCTTAATGATGCAAATCACAAGATATAAATGGTTGATGAGTTTTAAGGGCAAAAATATTAGCATCATATCAAATAAACTTGTAGAGTAGAACAAGCATTAGTGTTGGCCATGATAAATAACAATAGTAATCACAAATGAGCGTTTGTAAGTACAGAAGAAATACTACAGTTCGAATAATTACATAAGCACTTTGTAATGAGAAATCCTGTTTCCCTCATAAATACTGTATTTAGTGGCTTTATTCCTAAGGATTTTGCTGATCTGAATCTACTCCAACACTGCTATGATGCCATTAAAATATGTGACTCAAATGGATTCAGGCCAGCAAAATTCTCAGGAATCTTTAAGTACAATGTTCTCATTCAATACAGACCTCACATAAAACAGACACTAAAAACAGTGATTTTACTATACAACTGCATCTTAGTTTAAAGAATCCAATTTTATTGTAACTTGGGACTAGAGGTGGTAGTTCTGTAACTTTAGTGACCAGCAAGTGAGAACATGGCGAAAAAAGTAAAAAGGAAAGAAACCAAAGAAACCTGTGGCAGGACACACATGAAGACAAAGCATGTAAACTTACTGCATTACAAAATGAACAAAAATAACTTGAAGCTGACCCAAGGCAGGGTGAGGGTGAAGTGAGGGTGAATTGTCAATCCTTTTCTACTTTTTTTTTTTTTTTTTTTTTTTTGTGAAGAAAAGCAAGCACTGTCAGCTTGCCTCTGGTTTCTGGGTGATTATAAACAGGAAAGGAAAACTAAGAAGCTTTTGCATAACAATTTTAACTATAGTGTTATTTTTCCCCCTTTATTACTTAGATAATTAAATTATCTAAGTATATTAAATTAAAATAAATTTAATATTTAATTAAAATGTTCAAGTTATTATAACTGAACTAAGAATAATTGCTTGGTTTATTTTGTTTAAACTGATATTACTTGGACCAATAACAAATTCTTAAGATATATACAGATTATATACCCCTCCTACCCATGAAACTTTAAAATTACTACTACTGCAAGAATTTCAAACGGAGATTAATTCATGTATATATACATTAATTTCATTTTCACAGAATTCATACTCAAACCTTGACACAGTCTAGCTTTAGTTGCAGGGGGAACTGATGTAGTGAGGTATGCAGAAAAAAAAGGAAGAAAAGAGAAAAAAAAAAAAAAGGTTGTTCAGTAACTGTATGCAACTTGAGATCCCTCACAGTTTACTGTAAAGTTGATGTATATTTTACTAAAATTATTATGGCTAGACAGCAAATAGGAAGTCTGTCTGGAAATTGGGATGAGGCAGAGACCTGCAGGGGTATATGTAAGCAGCAAGGCTCCCTTAGGGGAAGGAAAGTCACAGAAGGCCAGAAAAAGACACAGCTTGAGTCACAAGGTGAAGGCAACTGTCAGCAGGACAGATCCTGACTTCACAGATCACAAAGTCTTTGCTCACAAACCCTGATAATTCTGGAGGGCTTTTTGCAACTGAAAAAACAAAAGGAAAATGTAGTAGCAAGCAAAATGGAGAAAGTGAGGTAACCTGGACATAACTGAAAGGGCATTTGTTTTCAAGTAATTTTATTTAATTGATGTCCTGAATGCAGTTCTCAGTTTCTCTATTTACATTTCTATATTTATAAATATGGCTATACATAAAAGCTTATGCTGGATATATCAGCTAAATTGTATGTTTGCTATTATGGAAAAATGTCATGCTACTAGGGTTTAAAATAGGTTGGGAAGGAGATGTTGCAACATGGCAGCACAAATACCCATATGTCATTCTCCTGGGGAAAGTCTCATTGAGAAAAAATCTTTAAGTCAATCTATTGCTTATTTGCAATCAGCTGCCAGGATTCCTGACTCAGCTGTACACATTAGGAAACGGATTAATTATTATCAGAAGTTATGTACTAGTACATGGCTGAAGAAACAGATCTGTAGTAACACATTAACTGAAGAGACTATGTGGATAAATTAATGACAGCTGAAATATCAGTCATAGCTCTAGAATTCTGGTATGCAGGTAAATTGGGAGGAACGACTGGGACCTGGAAGAAACATAATCATTTTCTGGGTGAGGAAGAAAAGGAAAAGGAGGAGTGAGTCAAAAAACGTGAGAAACAGCCTTTTAACCAAGTAATATAACCCTGAGGACTTTAATGTTATGTATAAGCTACCAATAGGACATACTAAAGCATGTTAGATGATCATCTTGCAGTAAAGATTTCCACACGCTATTAATTCATTGAATTTTTTCATAAATGTCACAACTTCATTTGCACAAGCAGGAATTTATAGAAAGACAAAAAATCATCTTATTGCTAATAACATTATTTATGCAACACTTAGAAATTTTAATAGCACAGGTTGAGCCCATGCATAGATGGGAGTTCTTTTGACCATAAATCAAAACTCAGACCTATTGCCCATTTATGGGGTCCTAAGAAATACTGTTTGCTGAATTTTATAAGCTGTCAGTAAGGGATGGTAGAAAGAGTCTACACTTTTCCCAATGTACAGAAATAACACTTTAGATGAACTTTCACAGCCTCTTAACTAGCAAGACATTCACTGGTACATCATCATTGTCCTGTTGAAGTTACCATAATTTCACTGTGTTTGAAATCTGAGAGCTGGTATTAGAAGCAAAAATAGTTTATGAGTAGATGCACATGGAGAGATTGCACAGTGAGAATGTGACAGAAAAATATGGGGTTTTTTATAAGCATACTAAGGACATTAATAAATTATCAAAAACTAATTCTTACACAGAGCTTAGATAAAAAAACAAACAAACAATGTATTGAAAAAGTTAAGTCAAAAGACTTAAATTCTCCTAATATATACAGGTACGCAAACTGCCTTTCAGGTTAGGAAAACTGCAGACAGATTTTAATAGCATAAACCACATTTTTGCCAGCATTGCACTTCTGATTGTGCCATTGATTGTGCTCGCTCCCAATGTAGGCAGTATGCAGAAAATGCAACATTTCTTAAGTCTCTTGAGAAGGTCCTGCAGTACATCAGTGAATAATGACTCCAGCTGACTCCAGTCTACAAACTGTGGATGTATTACCTAGTGTAGCATCAGGTGCAGATTCTCTATTTCACCAGACAGGCTACAGCTATTAGGAAGTTCTTAAACCATTAGCAAATAACACAACTGATACTTAGGCTGAAGCTCATGAAACAACCATTTGTGTTGTAGAAGAAATGAATGAATATTCCAGTCCAAGCTTCACTGGTATTGTAGGAAATGTTAGTCCATAAAATGCTCCCTGATAATTTCACTCTTCTTTAGTGTAACACACCTAATATCATCATTGATAACTAAATGGAAAAACCCCCTAATATTGGAAGGGAAATAAATACCATTTCCAAGCCCTTATGGCTTTATTTCAGCCAGCAAAAGCAACACTGCAATCCACAGAAAGTACCCCAAAAATATCTATTTGTTGCATAGGTAGTACATAAGCAAATGGATTAAATGGAAAAACATTTTTGAATTTTAAATATAAATTAGATGCAAAAAAGAGTATCCATTTACAGAAGAGATAATAATTTTGGACTTAATTTAAGGTATCCCATTAAAGAACTGCTTAAATTAGTCATGTTCTTAAATTAATATCTTTCCCTAGGTTGTTTAAGCTTTTAATACAGAAGCGGTATTAAATTTTACATTTTCTTGCCCTTTTGTCTCCTTTAAATAATCAAGAACTTTGTCTCTGCTCACTTAATTCCTTCCCAGTAGAAAGTGACCCTAAGGTTTTACTAAAAGGAAAAAGGTACAGAAATGAGAGAATTCTGAGCGAGTGTAATACCAATGCAGACAGCCATCCACACAACACGGATACATCTGTCTCTGTGTATGTACAGGCATTTGGGTCTACTCTGAGTAACAGATAATTTACCTTCTATTCCAAAAGAGGAGTAAGTCTGAAGGGCCCTCTGGTCATGTGGCTAACATTTAGTATTGAGTTGTCAATACAGCCAATACCTCAAAATAATTACTAGCTTAATTTTTGGCTTCATTTACATATCACTGCAGACATTGTTACCTAAAGGAGTGTGTGGAGCTCAGATGACTGATTGAGCTACCTGAGAACTTGGAAATATCCACACTGGCTCACAGCTTTCCTGTTTCCTCAGGTCACCCAGGAAAGCTGCTCTTTCTTTCTAACTGAATACAATCCTACTCCTCCAAAATCAATCTTCTTGCTCAAATACTGTCACCGCCCAAAACTGCACACTTTAGTTTTAGCTCCCTCTAGTTACTGAAGTGTTTGTCCCAACTCCATACTAGTTAGCTGAACATGACGCAGAGACGATGAAGGAACACCAAAATGTATTCAGATTTCCATGAATCAGGTGGCTCCTGAAATTCTATTATTCAGTGCTCATATGTGGCCCTTTATCTGCTTATGTCACAGGGTATAAACCTCTATATTCTCAACAGCACTACTTACCTAACATTTAAGTGACCCTGTTGGTCAAGTTCATTTATTTACCTTCTTCCAGTCACAATATTCTTGCTCTCTAACTTCATAGTCTTAATATATGAAGCCAAATAAAATTCATTTGGGGCTAAAATCAAAATAGAAGAGAACTTTGATGCCTGATTGAATTGTTTGCAGAGTGTTTCAATTGCATAATCAAACACAATTGTGGCTGGCTACATAAATTGTTCTGGCTTGCAGGCCTGTGCCAATATTGCAACAACAAAAGTATTCTATGATATTGTAAGTAGAAGCTTTTCACACAATATGTAGGTGAAACAGGTTATAACAATTTTCTCCACTTCAGCAGAGAGATTGGCCTTGTACATTTTCCAGCTATTCAAAGGAGAGCTATTTACAAAGAGCAGGATTTGTATAGCTCAGAAAAATAAAGATATCTCCTGGAATCAATAAAAATACCCTAGATACATTTGTGTTTTCTGTGATTAATTTCAAATAAAGACATGATCCTTGATGAGCAAGAATTTAACAGGGCTCACATTGCTGTTTCAAAAGAAAGACAATATATTTCCTACACTGTAGGACTGCTTCTTTTTGTGCAGGGACAAACAACATAAACAAGTAGCAAAAAAAAATCAGATTCTTTTTATTAACATTTGTAATAGCTGAAGTGAAGTTAATAGGCTTGAGAAAAAAATAGACTTGACCTTTCAAAGAAAAAGATTACCTTTGCCTATTTCCTGATCATGAAAACTATGAAAAACTCTACAAGCTCCAAATATTTATGATTTGCATGCCAATAGAAAGTGAATTCAAACTTGGAAAACAACTTAATTATTAGTCTCTGAATATTTGTTCTCGTAATACTGAACTCTGCAATATTTAGAAACAATGTAATAGGAAATTTCACAGGAAGCACCAGGTTATTATTGCAATGGGAGAAAGCAGAATTCAAACTGTTTCTGAAGTGTTCACTATAAAATTAAAAAATCACAGATTGGGTTTTCTTTGGGGGTACAAGGAGAATAGTATAAGGTGTTTAAGAGACATTCATTGAATCTGTATTACACAGAGTACAAAGTACAGTAAAAAACAGAGTATAAAATCCTATCTTAAATCCAACACACAAGTTGCAACTGGAACATCTCTGTATTGCTTCCTTTCATTCATTTCATGTGTTTAGATCGTAAATTCCTCAGGGTATGCAGCATATGCCTCTTTGGACACATGCTGCATACCATGGAGCCACTGTCTCGTATCAAGCCCCATCTGTTATTGTAATTTGTATTCTAAAACAGGGCTTGAAATGGTAATTACCAACAGTGTTGATCAGCATTCATATTTCTGCTAGAATTAGATATGATGAAAGTGGGGCATTAAACTCTGCCCTCACACTTCTGCAGTATACATAGGAACCAGCGACAATTTTGTATCAGCAGTCAGGATGTGTTGTCCTTCAGGGATGTGTGTAGAGATGTATGTGCATGTCCAAAATCCATTTCATAACTGATTATGCCAAATCAAATCCAATCACTGTCTTTCCTTCTGTTCTAGAAAAAGCAACCCTTCTCCTGCCTCCTCTTTTTACTGGGAAAAGGGCCAGGCCTGCTGGATGCACAGTGGTCTGCGGGAATGTGCCATTTCAAATCCCAGCTGAAAGAGGCACAGCAAGGTTGGCACCTCAGTGCAAGGACAGGCAGTGCTGGGGAGTCGGGGACTGGAAGGACAGAGGCAGAACCAAGCAGAGAGCTTTATCTTGACACTGAAACAGCAGAGGAAGCTGTGGCCTTGGATTAAGCCTCCATTTCCATTTTTAAACCTCTAGTGGTGAGACGGACACCTTCCAGCACACATTGCCATTCATTTACTCAGCCTTACCCACCCCCATGTATTTATGGGCTATACAGCCACAGAAGGATTACAGAGGTCATCTAATGTGACCTTCTGGAAAACTTTTCATTTAACTTTCAAGAGAAGTCAGAGGAAAGGGAAAGACCCCTTTATTTCAAATTCTCAATGAAAGAGAGACCACACACTGTGTGGTAGATTGTTCTAAGAGCTAAATGATAAAAGGAGAGAGGAAAAGGCTTCTTTGCTTCTGGTTTGAACTCACTTGGCTTCAACTTTCAAATACACACATCTGAGGTACTGAAAATCCTTTATCAAAGCTGTATTTTCCAAAGAGATAATTATAGTGCTCATACTCATTAATATTATCCTCCTTAAGCCCAGCTGGGTTACTTCTTTGATCTATGACTTTGGTGCACATTTTCCATTCTTTTGGACACAATAATTTCAAAACTCAGGAAAGCCTATGTCCCAGTTATAAGATCTATCATTGGAAAGAAAACATTTTGAATCCATGCAGGCTCAGAATGATCTCACATTCATCAGTCTTCCTTACTCACATGAGGTATGTTTACATTTTAGCAAAATAAGAAGCATTTGATTGAGGAGCTACATGCTACAATTAATAAAAGTCAAATTAAAAAAATAAGAACAGCACTTTCTGTGTTCTTTTGATGATCATCATGTTAATATTATCACTTGAGCAGTTCTTCCATCTTCTGTGGAAAAAAATAATCCCCTAAAGATACTCTTAATTCAACAGAAATGATTAATAAGGTGCAGTCTATATCAAAAAAACTGGCCCAAAAATTCAAAATATGAATTCCTTGAATAAAGATGATCATTTTTATGTTTATGCATAATTTATGTTGTTGCATGATGGGGTGTTACTTTAAAAGTTGTCACATATAAGGAATATTTTCAATTTAAGACTATGTTCTATGTTGCTCCCCCTCAATTTTTTCAATTCACCTTTTCCTTCTCTTTCTGTGTGCAAAACACTGCTGTATTATTTAACAATTAGTCAATAATTGTTAAAAACTGCCAGTTTTGTTCCCTATTCACCTAATTTGGTAGGAGAGCACAAGCCAAGCCTTTGGCAGCCCAGAGCAGGAGGACCATGGGGCAAATGTAGCAGCATATTTTATAGCTCAAGAACATATTCAGTATTTCAGAACATTTATTCAAGATTCAGCAAAAACTCTCCCATGAGCAACACACAGTTCTTTCTTTGGCAAGAACAAAGGAAACCACATAACTGTATTTATTCTCATTCTTTTTATCTGTCACACAGAGTCTGTCAGCACACCAGTAGGAAGCGAATATAGATTTTCGTTTGGTTGTCAGTATTACTGAGTTGAACCACAGTTCAGAGAGTACTCCAGCAACATGTCTGGACAGTTTAACCACCTGCAGCTGGAATTAAGAACATAAGACTGTCTTATATAAGCACTGGATAGATTTCAGGTTTCAACTGCACCAACATTTTTGAGCTTCTTTCTGCTATTTTGTCTCATTTTCAATATCTCATCTAGAAAGTTATTTTGGGAACATTTCAAACATAAGTGAGTGGCTAACATTTGTAACCTTTGAACAAAGCGTAGTCTTTGCGAGTCAGAAAGATGACCTTTAACTTGAAATATTTAAGGAAGAGAGAACCTGCTTTGTCTTAATGCAAAACTATTAGAAAAAAAATAATATTTAAATACTGCTATATTGCTCCAAAGTGGAAATCACAGAACAGGAGAATGGTAGACAGAGCTTCACATAAACTGCCTCAGTTCCAGGAAAGGTCAAGTCAGAGACTAGACCAGACCAGACATTCTCCTTTAAAACACAAATAGTGAAAGTACATAATTCCTTAATATACAGCAATTCCCTATAAACTAAGTGATGTACTATGTATCTAACTCCCTTTGTGGCATGATTGCTATATAGGTTTTCACCTGTGCGTGTTCTTTAAGCAACAACTATGAATATGCAAGAATAAGGTATTTTCCTACATAATTATCTGGAATAAAAATTATGAATTAGTTATCAAGAAAGATGGTATCTCTTGCTTTAACCACTACAGAGGAATTCTGTAGTCTGTGTCAGGAAATTAAGAGGAAAGCACTTGCTCAAATATTAAAATAATTATTAAAAAGGGAAGTAGAAGAACTCTGTAGAAACACAGCTTGCTGCAAGCATAGTCAGGAATAACATTACACCATTCCCTTTTCATTTCACCATTCCACATAATTATAGCTCTTGTTCCCACAGTAACTGACTTTCTCCATTGTCATACTGCAATCTTTCTCTACTCAACTTACTTTTGAAATAAAATATGAAAATGGGGAAACAAAATGGAAAAATAGGCTCAGTTTGTCCTCTGTGAAAGGAAGAAATCTAAGGAGAGAAAAACAGGCAGAAAAAAGGAGAAGTGGGAAATAAAGAACTACAAAGTACTCAGATTTTTTTAATTTAAGCTATCTTTAAGCTCCACTTTATTTTGAGGATTACTGGACAGAATCCAAATTTACTGAAGAAGGGCTATGTGTAGCCATAATGATCAAGATTAAATTGAAACCATTATTAAAGATTATGTATGAAAATTTAAGCTACAGAGATGAATTTCCTTTCAGCATTTAATTGCTTTTTTCTTTTCCTTTTTTTAATTCAAAATTTAGAATCTCCATGTCTCTCTTACTGCCTTAGAAAATAGCAATTCTTTCTAATTCCAGAGGAATCTAGAATTAATCTAGATTCTCTAAATTAATTTTCTGCTTATAAGAGAAGAAGATTAGGCAGACAATATATATTTAGATATTTTATATATTAGAGGTAGATTTACCTTGTCACCTTCAGAGAAAGTCATTCCATCAATGGCCCTTTTCCAAGTAATCTCTGGGACAGGTTCTCCTTCTGCTTCACAGATGAGGGTTGCTTTCCCATTCTCAAATGTGGTTTCATTTTTAAGTTGTATTATTTGAGGCTGCACTGTTAAGAATACAAATTGCATTACTGATCCTGCACAAAGAATGTCATATCACAATCTGTGTTTAAAACCATCTTATTTTTGTCAAAGAACATTTCTTTCTTTTTTTTTTTTTTGTTTTTTTTTTTTTTTTGTTTTTTGCTTTTTAGGATTAACTAAAGTTTTAATGTTACTATCTATAAAGGCAATTAACTTTTCTGACCTCAAGTTGCACAGCAACCATTTCTGTATGCCCCATGACCTGGACATCCTGCTTCCTTGCTGGGGTAGAGTGGGATGGGTCTTGGCTTATCTGGCTTGGTGGCTGGGTTTATTTCCCTTAGGAACAAGCTGCCCAGGAGACTGTGGAGTCTCCCTCCTTGGAGGTAATCAAAACCCAGCTAGACTTCTCCTGAGATGCCTACTCTTGTTGACTCTGGACTAGATGGTCTCCAGAGGTGCTTTCCTATCTTAGGCATTCTTTGATTCTATAATAACCTGTGTTTGTCTTCAAATGCATATTATTCAGAAACAAAATTAGGAATTATTACCATTCTTTGACTTTGATCTTTAGCAATGCTTCACTGGCCTACATCAGTTACAGAATTTAACAAAATCCCCCAACAACACATTTCACTGGTATTAACACTATGGAGAACTGAAGAGTCCTCTGATATAAAGGTGTTCATCCTCACTAACCAAGTAAACTGGTAGTAAGATACATTGTAAAAATTCCAGATATTGTTTGCATTCTTCAAATCATTCCACATTATAGCCTCAATTACATAGCAGCTACATCTCTCTATCTATACTGTACCTTATATTACACGGGAACACTTTTACATGGAGGATTTATCTGTACAATATCACACAAGAACTCTGCATTAGTACTGTATTAGTGCATAGAATATTACTCTCTTCCATGACATTCAAGTATCTTCATTAAATTTTTTTTGGTTCTATATAGTACCTCATATATAATGATTAATAAGTTTCTCTGAACCTATTCCCTTTATACGTTGAAGAAGACACTCATCCCCCTGGAAAACCTAACATGTAATCCTGTAATAAGAATATAATTTGATAGGTTTACACCCAAAAGCAATGAATAAAATTTAATTAAGAGAATCAAAATTTGGCAGCTCTTAAGATTGACTTAATTCAACTTTAAGTATATTTGTTGAAAGCAGTGTATTTTCTAAGCAGTTTTCCTGAGCTTTGTTTTTGAGGAAGCATTATTATAGTGTACTCCTTATGAAATAGAAAATAAAGAAATGTAATTTGTTTTCCAACAGGGTTACTAAAGTGTATGCTATGCAGAAGAGAAATATTGGCTTATGTTTATGGTTTAAAATGGGAGAGATAATCATTCAGGTTGGAATGGATGTCAGGAGGGCTTCTTGACCAACCTCCTCTTCAACACAGCATCAACAGACCCTGTTCAGGTCAGATTGCTCAGGGATTTGTCGAGCACTATCTTGAAAAATGTCAAGAACAGAGACTAGACAACCTCTCAGCAGCCTGTTGCACTGCCTGGCTGTCCTGGTGAAGAGTGTTTTCCTTATGTCCAGTCTCCTGTTTCATTTTATGACTCCTCCTTTATAAGCATTGTCTCCCAGATGCTACATTCAGCATCACCAAGAAGAATAATAAAAACAGGTCCAAACTTACTACCTGTAGGCACATCACCTACCTTTTATCCATTCCCTCCACACAATTCTTGGTCTCACTTCTCATTCCTTTTTTCCATATTCCTTCTCCTGCTTCTCTACTGTCTGTTTTACCCTTGACTATTATGAATAAACTGTTGTGTGTTTACTGCACAGAGATGAGAAACAAGTAGCATTTTACCTGAGAAAGCACTGAATTAATATCCTGCTTCATTAATATATAATCTACAGTGAGTGACATGTTGTGCAGAAAGAAAACACCCTGAGTGATCAAGAGTTCTTGAAATGTCAACTGGATCCAGAGTTATTGGAAGCAGTAGAAGGTAGCGAGCAAATCATTACAGCAGGATATCAATTTGGCCAAGAAAATACAAAACTCCTCTGTGGTACAACAAGGAATGTCAGTGGAAAGACCTAAAAAAACCTCCAGAATCTGAGATAAAAGATAATTATGTCAAACTTCAAAATATCTTCAATTATTACTCTCAGTTTCAGGACCATTCGAATGCCTATTAAATATTTCACCTTGGCACTCAGGCCCTCTATTTCTACAGCCATATCACCTGGCTACAACATAATGTGTTCTATCCTTTCATTCCTTTGATATACATTCATCCCCGGAAAAAAGGAAAGAGCTACAGCAGACGTAAAACTTTTTTTTGTTTGTTTTAGAGGGATCATATATAGTATTTTATGCCAGAAATTATCAAAAATTATAATTATTTCCATCAAAATGAGTTCCCCATCTGGATAACATGACAAACAATATAATTTGCTCAAGATGATGCACGTTCCAAAACACAAAAATAACTCTTAACCTTAGAGTTTTTCTGAATTCCTTTAAAACCTTCTTCTAATGGATCACTACAAGACAAAAAGTTTTAGCTTGACATTTTAGACAAGAGTACCTGACATTTAAAGGAATAAGCACTGATTAATCATCAAATACATCTAGCTGACAGTTATTACTTGGAAGAAGAGAGCTCATATGGGGGATATTATTTAATTAATTCATTTTTGTAGGTCACAAGTCATAACTTACTATTGACTAAAAATTTTTACACTGTTTGAATACTTTTCAATGACATTTTGGACATTGGAAAATATTAAAATACATTTGTGTACATGTAAATAAAACTATTTGAAAATGCCAAGAGTAGTATTGATAGGAATATTGAAACAGTAATCTCCCCCACCCTCCCGCCTCCCATTTTTTGACTGTTCTTTCTAAATTGATAAGGTCATTCTCAAACAGAATTGGTATTTGCTTGTTGTATTCTAGAAAATGTGAAGAAAATAAAAATATAGAGCCTTGGAATGCAAATTCTGGAAGCCTTCAGGTTTTTCCTGATTTCTTCAGTTAAAAATATTGAAATATAGATGTTGTGATGTACTTTAAACATTTGTAAGCTAAATGACCTGGATGAAATGAAAGAATGCTTGAATCTAGAAAGGAGCTAAACTTCATAAAAATTATTTAAGCTAAGGAACTATTATTACTTGACATGCATTGTTAAATATGAACAGAGTGATGCTGCCAAATAAAGAAACAACATTTACTGGTTGAAAAGTTTGTTTTCTGAGCCAAGAAGGTTGTTCTTAATTTTTCTAACACTTCCTCAGTAAACAAGTTTCTCTCAGATTCCTTCCTCTGGATTTGTCTCATTGCTGTGCACGTACAGCCTCCCCATAAAGCTTACGAGGAACGTGGATGGCAATCTGAGGGTTTTGCTTACAATCAGTTTCTTGGAAAAGGTACAGAATTTAATGAATTCAGAGTGCTACCCATACCTTTAAAAAAGAGTTTCATCAGACTTGGGAAGCAACACATTTATAAAGCTTGAGATAGTCCTGCTTATGTCTCATCAAAAGAATTACTTGAAACAGTTTGATATTGATACAAACATGTTTGTACTGGTGAGAGGTCTAATGTGTGTCTGTATGGTTGCCCTATTAATCTCTTGATTATTATATCCCAGAAGGAATCATACCTTCCTGCTCTCTTCCAGCACAGACACATTTGAATCAGGTGGCAAAACTGCAACCTCGTCCTCCTGGAAACTCCTGGTACAATTTGAACTTAGAAAACAAGCTAGAGCCCAACATGAAAATATCTAAGAAAGAGATTCCAGGAATTTGATTCCTTACATGATAAGGATTCACACACATACCAGTATGAAATGCAGACTTAGTGCATCGTGAACCTGATCTCTTCAGATGGTACTACTGAAACATGTTAAAATGCTATTACTACTTCACACTCAGAGGGGTTCAAGACTTGTCTTCTTGATGTGTCATCAGCTGTCATCACTGTCTTTACAGATTGGATCTTTTTTATTTGAAAAATTAGAAGTATTCCAAAAAGTTAAGGAAGTAATAAGGAGGAAAAAGAATGCAGAAAACCTGTGAACTTTCAACATTACAGCTGTAACTGTTGACTTGTAATTTGTGAAGTTGTATTGGTGAACTTCATAATATCTGGGATGAGCAGGCACAGATAGCTCCATACACAGATCCATGGGATAATCCTTCTAGAGACACCAGTGAATTTATGTGAAGAGCTTCCATATATGTACAGAATAGCATCTCAGGACAAACAAAATAAACCACAAAACACATATAAATCTACTTAATAAGCTCAAAAGAAATTTAATTAGGTATGCTCCAGGCACTATAAATGTAAAAGGAATGCAGCATTAAGACTGAAAATAAGGGAAAAATTTAGACAACTTCTCACCCCAGTCTCAGAGACACAATACAGCCTTTTTGGTTCCAAGACAAATGGATTTTGAGGGTCTAAATTGATGTAAAAGTTTTGAATTTTAGCATTTGGAACAAACTCAGGAGGGGTAAGATAGGAGAGGTCCATTATATTTCCTCCTATCTGGTAGATGACAAAAAATGTATTAATAATTACATATAGTTTCTCAATAATCAATAAAAATTACATTGAACACAGTTAAAAAAACTTTCCACTATACAACATTCAGATTATACTTAAAAAGGCATCTAGAAAATAAAAATAATATGTG
The DNA here is from genome assembly GCF_009650955.1 of Corvus moneduloides. NCBI lineage: Eukaryota > Metazoa > Chordata > Aves > Passeriformes > Corvidae > Corvus > Corvus moneduloides. Next base: position 14,006,747 of record NC_045477.1, on the reverse strand, counting down.
TTTAAACTATGCATTACTTACAAAGTATCTTTTGTAATGCTTTTTGAGGTATTCCCTCATTTGATTTTTGTGAAGTCATTTGTCAGAACCCACTGAAATGCCAATGAAATACTTTCGTAATAAAATATTACTCAGACTGCCCTCTCACTGATTATGTAGGTAGAACACCTATATCATAGAGAACGTCGAATTAACTTATACTAGAGCGCCCTCTAAACATTTTATCAATTCTGATTAAAGAAATAATATTTTTTATTTCTAAGAAAATAAATTATTAAACATAGCAATTTATCTTTCTGTGGCCCAAGTACAGAAAAGAGAATATTTGTTGAAAACCTCAACTCTAAGTATCATCACATTGTATAACCTAGCATTTGAGTGATAAAGTAGAAATAAGCAACTAAAGAGCAAACAAAATGAAAATCCTAGGAACATAAACACTATTCATATTAAGCATGAATATGTCTTTAATTAAAGCTAATTTTCTTTCATTTAGTCTGATTAGATTTTTTTATTCTAAATGAAGACTACTACCATCACCTCGGAGAAGGAATCATGAAGAAACGATGTTTAGGTTGGAGAAAGTAAGAAGATGTAGGAAGCTTCAATGTATTGAATTTATTGGCTGTTCTTAAATCAACTACTTGTTATTATGTTATTTTTGTAAATTTTTTTGGGTTGTCCATAGATGTAAAAATGTGGTATTTCATAATTGAAAATGATAATTTAGATGTATCTAAACACACATATTTATAAATATGGCTAGTTAATACTGCAAAGAAAAACAAAGAAAAAAATTAAATGGAACAGTATGGGTGAAAGTGATAGCTACCAAACAGAGATAAAAACAAGGAGTATTTTTAAAGAATTTAAGGATGAACACCTATGGTTTCAAGCTGTTCAGCAGGACTAAACATAAATGAATTTGAATTAAAAACCTTAGCACAAATTCTAAGCATTAATCTGGATGAGATCTTTTAGGTAGCAATTGCTAATGATACAGAAAAAGTTATAGCAGATAAGAGGATGACAGAGAGAGATCTTCAAATCATACCAAGAAAGACTGAGGGAAACAGGGCTTTTTCTCTCTTTTTAGAACAAAGCACAGATACAGATCAACTGGGGAGGGCAGGGTATATGCCTATAGATTTCCATGCACGTGTTAGTGCTGCAGGAAAACTGTCAAGAGTAAGAATTTGGTATCAGAGGAAAAATTTTAGCACTGACACTGAAAAATCCTCCAAAGTTAAACTAACGAATCTAGGTCATAGGAAAATATGTAGCTATTACATGGCACTGAGATGAGTATATCTATTCAAAAGTCCTGCATTCTTGAAAGTTTAAGTGCTGATTTCTATAATGTTACTATTATTTTTATTGCATTATGGTTATATTACTGTTATTACAAGTTTCAACACTGCCAGAGCCCTGTTGTAGAAACAGTAGTCTTTGCCCCAAAGATTTGCATTGTAAATTAAAATTAAAGATAGCAGGCATGTGAGACAAATAAGCTAATGAAGTGGGAAATAAAAATGCAATTTAATTGGTCAATTTAACATAAACTAGTTGTTTGTGTACCATTTAGCTATAATAACCAGCCATCTGCCTTGTCATTTTCAGACTGCAGATTTTTTTTTGACACATTTAATGGAAAAAGTATAAGTAGTTGTTGGCTGTATATATGTTTATAAATAGGCATTTAACCTGTGTGAAAGAGACAAAAGTAAAGTTTATTGTAGGAAAAATTAAAACCCTACTTCACTATAAATTAGCTACAACCACTCAGGACAGAGATGTGGAAGACACTCTACAGAGTTCTGTGGAAACTTAAACATAAGAAATAATTTTCCATGCCAGAATGAAAAGATGCAAGAAATTTAGGAGTTTAGGATGTCAAGGAAACATTAAGGATGTGTAGGTTCATAATGGATTAAACCAACTCATAGTATCTACTAAACGTTAAGATTTAGCTTTCCATGGAGTCCCCAGAAAAGTGGTTGTTAAAAGATGAAAGAATGTATATAGGAAATCCTCAGTCTTAGGAGACACCAGTGTCTCCTTTTCCCTATCCCTTTCATTAAAAAGTTTCCTTGCTCTAGGCAAAAGCTAAGTAAATTTCCATCACACTTAAAATTACTTGAGTAAAATACACACTTATTTCTGACTGAAACTTCCCTAAATTGGTATCAAAATTAGAAATTAATTTCTATTCCTTCAATTTATTTTTTTTAAAGTTTGGAAATATAGTTGAATGAAATATCCCAGTTTTCCAAACCAAGATGCTGTACTTCTTGAGGCTGGGATGACATTTAAGATTTTATTCCATCTTCTTTCCTTTGAAAAGAAATTGAGAATAACTCTCAAGTACCTCAGAACAATAGCCCAATGGTTAGGCAATCCACCTGGAGTACAGAGCTGGAGACAACACAGCATAAATTTTCTCGAAGAGGAGACAGTGGGATGCATGTGAACACAACCATGTTCACCTGACTCCATGGCTTCAGTCTCAGGCTCCCAGATCCCCAAAGCCAGCATTATACAATCCAACACCTAACCTCTTCAATGTAAATTATCAGATTACTCTCTCCTGTTAGAACTCTTTCACTTTGTATTATTAGCTTTAGCTGGGAATTAATGTTAAACATTTAATATTTAATTTTTCTTTTTCCTTTTTTTAAAACGTTAATTTCCCCTGACCTAAGTATGGCATTTAACTGTTTAAATAGAAATTATCTTTCTCTTTACTACAAGCTACATTTAATGTAAAAAAACCCCAACACTTTCATTTTTTGTAGGTTTTTCGTAAGTAAGTTACAGCCTTTTTCCTGCACAGTGATTGTGAGTGATGTTTTCTACATTCTCACAAATGCCTACTCTCATGAGGTTATATCTCAACAAAACTTCAAATAAATTATCAGTTCGATGTAAAGGAGGGAATCATTAACACAGACTGGGTGGTGGAGCATAGAAAGAAATAAGAGTTTAAGGTTATTACTTTTATCCTTTGAAGCTCAGGGCAGACAATTTTTTTGTGACTCCATCTGCAATCATGCACTTAAAAAATGTAAGTCAAGAAAGAAAAACAAAATAAAAAAAACAGGAACATCTCTGCATGGCATTGCCTTGCTAAAAACATTCACTGCTTAGAAATTAAAATGACCTGGTTTTCCCCCTGTCAGAATTTTCCCCTTTCTCCTTTTGGTTTTCTTGCAAGTAGTCAACTTCTAAACGAAAACCAGAGTGAATTAACTACTTAACACTCCATTGTACTGTATGTGAATAGCAGACAGCAAATGCTGAGAACAACCTTTTCAAAATGAAATTCAGATGTAAAGGTTTAAGTAGCCAATGGGGAGGAAAGAATTTGTAAAATTATACAGAAAGCACTTTGCTGCACCAGTAGGCACCTTGCAGAAACACTATGTTACTGAAGATTGTGAATTAATCCCTCATTTCCTTACTGTTCACATTTTAAAAGGAAAGATGAACTATATTATGCAGTACTTACCAAAAACTTGAAGGAATGTCTGTTTTTTGTCATTTCCTGCCTTGTTTTTAGCATTACAAATATAAGGACCCGCATCAATATTTTTTATATCTCTTATTGTTAGTTGTGTATTGCTTCCTCTCAGGACATATTTTTCATTTTCTTCAATAAGTTTACCATTCCTAAAAAAAAAAAAAAAAAAAAAAAAAGGTATAAACCAAACACTAGGTTCCAGCAACAATGTGCTATGGAAGCATCAATATGCTGAAAATATTTAAGGGTCAGAGACTGTTACTACACCAGCCTCAAAAATCACAATTAAATTTTCAGGTTATAGAAGATATATATGCATTAAAAATACTACAATACTTTTATTCTTAAATATTCAATGTTGAACTAATGTTAGAAAAATGGTTGTGGATAGGATTTTTACATATGGTTTATGCTCAAGGAAGGGCATAAGGAAATCGGTTATATATTGTATGTGAGGAACTATTAAAAGCGTAATGAAACTGTAACTACTGCATTTCACAGTAGTAACAATGTAGCAACTTATATAAAAAAATTAAATTACATTCACGTAGAGCCTATTGGCACATCAAGAACCCATCCAAATTATCTCCTCTCAGTTGTTGTTGGCTAGCCACAACTTAGCAAGCAGGCATGTCTCCAGATGTTAGAATGAGTTCTGACCAGATGGTACAGAAATAATAAAATCTGCAAGCAATTCTGTGGGCTGATTGAGGCTTGACTGGTCCATTTGAGCACCTTGGCCTACACACAGGTGCTTTTTCAAGAGGGCATTACTCAAATATTCTATTCTATTCAATATGCCTGGTTTAGGACATCTAATTTTATTTCAAATTTGAGCAACAATGATTTCCATTTTTTTCTCATATAACGATAACTAAATATATTTCATATTCTCCTAAATCATATTTTCTCTAAAAGTGTGGATACTGCTTATTTCTTGGGAGAATTCATACCTGTTAGTAGGAGTCCCCTGATATCTATATAGTTTGCATTTTAGTAACACTTTTTTGTAAATAACTCTAGTCCACCTAGTTACCAATTTCAAGACATTATTATGATACTTGTTCATTTCCTTTCCAAAGCAAATCACAGAAATTGTTTTATAGAACAGGAAAGGCCTAATTTTCCATATTAGATAGTCTCACAGAAAACCAAACCAAACCAGAACAAAGAAACAAACAACAAAAAACCCACTCAAACCCACTACACAACAACAAACAAAGAAACAAACAACAAAAAATCCCAAACAACCAAAAACCCCCATGTGATTTCTTTTAGGACAAAAAAGTCTATATTCAAGGTTAGAAGTAATTTCCAGGTACCTGTTTTCACAATCATTGGTATCTATGGCAGTTTTTCAGCAGAAATGCGATTATGAGCATTTCCCTAGACCCTCTAGTGAACAGATTCATATTGATGCTGATATTGGATAACAGGAAAACATGGAAAACGTACTTAAAGTAGATTATTTCCTTTGTAAGATCATTCTATGTCCTGGCAGCAAAGACCGGGAAATTGATCTGGCTAAACTTTACAGTGTAAATTATCTCCACAGCTATAAACAATGTTTTCAGTAGGACTATTCACACAAGTAAAGATTTCCAGTTCATGACCTGTAGCTACATTAGGATCTTTATCTTTCAGTCCTAGCTAATTTAATTCCATTAGTGTACTGCTTCTCTGAAGGTTATGCTTTACATTAATGTAATATCAGCTTCAACAGAGATACCAGTTATATGGAAAAAGAATTAGATTCTCTTGGTCCACAAAATAGCAACAAATATATATATATATATATATTAAATAGAGCAGCAACTAAACTTTGATGACCTTTCTTCTTGACAAGGTATTTCGAACTGACTGATTTTTATAAGTTAACTCAAGCATTTTTTGAGAAAAATTGACACAATAGTTCAGATGCATCTATTTTAAATTGATCAAATCTAAATACAATCTTTGCTGTGACCAAAGATTATAATCCTTCCAAAATACTATTAAAACTGTATCAAATTCAAGACATAATTCCACTTGTTTATTAAAATAGAAACACACTAAAATTGATGTTAGTGCCAACTTTGTTTCAACATCAAAAAAGCACACTGAAGAGGACAAAATAGGCAATAATTGGCCATTAATTCTCATAAACAGATTCAGTTATCTTCACAGTGGATGACAAGCATATTAATATTAGATAAATCAGTTTAGATAAACTTCCCTAACATTCACTGACAATGTTTTCCAGATTTTTCTCAAAACCAAGAAAAATTATGTTGATCTGGTTTTCCTATGCTCAGGCTAATTTCCAAAAAAACCCCATCTGAACTATTGTAGAAAGACAGTGTCTTTATCTTGACATACTTTTTAGATAAGACCAAGAACAGATTAAGAGATCAGATGATTATGAATCCTTTTAATTGGCTAAATGAGTGAAAATGGACTTGAAAATTTCAGGACAGAGATTTAAGAAATTTGATGCAGAAATTTAGGACTGGAATACCATCTAGAATTGTTTGCTTCCTCTGAAAAAACAAGAATTTTTCTCCCCTCATCTTTTTTCCCTGCTTGCATATCAATAATAATATCCTGTCACAGGGATAAATGTTCTTTTTGACGTATCTTTTTATAAAATCTCAGTGTCAGCAAATAAAAAACCAAGAATATTTTCTACTGACAAGAATTTACACCCTAATCAGACAAAATTAAAAGAGAATCAAAGGGGGAAAAAAGCCAACCAAAAGGGAAGGTAGGCACATTAGCCGATATTCCTCATTATGAGATAGTTCCTGAAGGAGGAACAGAAGTTTGCACATATATGATTCAATATCCAGTCCACAAGGCTGAAAAGCTGCTGTAAAATCAGTACAAAAGGTATTTAATGAATGGTTTAAAAAAGTCAGCTTTTCAAGGGCTGTCGAACCAAAGGGAAATCCTTCAGTGGGCTCTGATCAATGGATATAGACATAAGTGTCTCCCCAAGACACTTGGCCTGTGTATGCACTATATTTATAAAACACTGAAAAAATCCTACAACTGTTAATGGAGATATCCACAAATGGTGGAAATTTAGGCATTCTTTCATAATATATACCATAATGCTTGCTGTCTTACACCGAAGCCATTTAGAATAGCAGATTTCAGGCAACTCTTATGGATTTTGGTTAGATAGGAGAGATTTAAAAATTACTTCAAAGACATCAAATAAACATAATATGATTTGAATTTAAATAGGTTCTTTAATTTGGGCTATACATATTTTGGGGTTTTTTTCCTCATCTTCACTAAATTTTGAATTCTAAGCCACATTAAGTAATTAACTTTGCATTCTATTTATTTACATCTCCTGGGATTCAAATCACATAAGAGAAAAATTCAACTTCACAATTGACCTATGGCATAAGAAGATGAAGGTATCAGGCAAAGGAAGAGAACCTTAATCTAACATTGTTCAAAGGTTCCAAAGGAGATGAAGAATTCATGAAAATCGCTTCTATGCTCATTTCGAAAATGAAATGACCTTTTAATTCACTTGAAATAACATAAGTAGATGCAAATTATTCAGGTCTAAAATAGAAATGTGAACTGGTATGCAGTATTGAGATACTTGATATCCCAGGGCTGATGCATATCTTTGTTGAAATTGAAAGAACACAGAGTATATAGATATTTAAATTTTTACAAATGTTATATGGTAAGTGTTCCCAAACGACATAGCTCTACTATGCTCATGTCATTGATATAATGAAAAAAACACACATGAGATTTGAAAGCAATTCCTTTTCCAAAGTATTTTATACTTTTAACATGACATTAAGCTACACTGAAACTTATTCAATGAAACATTCCTGGGTCCTGCAAGTGTCTAAATTCATACCTCTTTCTGAATCGCATTGAAATAGAGAGTTAAAGTTAGAATCTATTTTTACAGATGTGGAAAGTGTTATCTTTCTTTTATTAGTACTGCTGACCTGTATTGGCTACTTATTATCTGAGGCATTTATGTGCAAAAGTTCTTGTTAGGCTGTTCTTGTTTTTGAGATATGGACTTATTCCTTTTCCACTCACATATGAAGAAATCATGACAATATAGTATTTTTTTTTACTTTTTACATTTATCTCACTTGCTGGCAACCTGAGTGCAATGGAATTTGTGTGAGTCCATTCACTTATTAATGCTCAATCCAGCCTTAGCAGTTAGAATAGAAATGGACAAAAATTTCTCTTAAAATTCAGCAGAGAAATTAAGGTTGCACAGCTTAATGGATAGTGACAGAAAATCGGGACACATTAAAACAATGTGCCCTGATGTGTAGACCCTAACTGAACTTACCTGTACCAACTGATCTCTGGTGGAGGTGATCCAGTGGCTCTGCAGAACAAAGTTATGGCCTCTCCTCTATCTGCAGTGGCATTGAAGGATTTCTGTAGCAGAATGATTACAGGGGGAACTGAAAAATAGAACATTATGCCAAATGAATGAAAAAGAAAGTATTTTTGGTGTTTCTGGAGAAGTTTAAAATGCAGACCAGGATTCTTTGCTAATTTGAGAATTTAGGGTTACAATTAGGGATCATGTTACAATGTGAATCATTGTTACTAGTATTTCTTTTCTTAAATAAAAGACTTAGTATTATCAGGACAGCTATAACATTTTTTTTAAAGAATAAATTTTTGAAAGTCTTTTTCAGCAGTTCTTCAATTTTCTTACAGAACATTCTACGATGACTGAAGTTATAACTAACATGTAAGACAATATACACATAAGACATAAAACTACGTACTGATATTAGACAATGTTTTTAAAAGAAGGATCAGTATGCAGGAGTCTGGATTACGCATATTTAATTCTTTTTACTGAACTCCTGCATACTTCCTGGGCAGGAATATCACTAGCTTCCAAAGGGCCAATGGATGCAATCTATTTGTATGTCCAAGAATTTAATGTTGTTCTAATAGTGACAAATGTTTTCTTAATTCTTTAATTCATTAATTCTTAATGGGATGAAGTTATTACTAAAATCATAACAGCTTGCAAAGAACCTCTACCCGACAGAAAAAATAGCAATAATATTTGAGACAGAACAACTCACAGGCTGATAGTTAACATATCTGTTTACATGTCTGCTTCCATTAACTAACAAGCAAATAGGAAGTGTTAAAGGCCAGATTGGATAGAGATATGAGCAACTGGGTCTTGTAGAAGGTGTCCCTGCCCATGGCAGGGGTTTGAAACTAGATGATCTTTAAGGTGCCTCCAATCCAAACTACTCTATGATTCTATGAAATATACAAATAAAAACAATCCAAGCAGATTGGACAGAAGTTGATAGGTAGAAAAGAAGGAACGCCACAGAGAGTGAGATGAAAGGGAAAAGATTAGAGCTTCACAAAATAGAGGTCAGCTAGCAAGAACATCCTGTGAAATGACAGTGACTCAGTTATCCTTTTTAGCTTTACTCTTCACTAGAGAAAAGATGAAACAGGCAACCCAAATGAACTTGCTTTTAGTTTTCCATTGCACTCCACCAAATTTTTCTCACCCACTCTTGAAAATAAAATTTTATGCCTTTGCACAAAATATTTCAGAAGCCTTTACACTTCTGAATCTTAAATATATCAAATTAATATAAAATCATGTATCAGAATTATCAATGATAAGTAATTCTGTGTTGTTATGTACTTTTCACACTTTTAAATGGTGTGTTTTATAGTGTTTCACAGATCATTTCTTTCCTATCTGAAATTGCATGGGCCATTACTCAGCATACAAAACCCTTCTGCTCTGCAACAGCAATCTATCAATCTCCAACAAAAAAACCCCAAAATGCTACTTAGAAAGCCTTTAACGCATTTTGGCTATTTCGCAGTGCATTCTAATGTCTAGACCTCAAATTATAGTTGGGAACACGAAGAGATAATTCTTTACTAGAAGTAGCAGGCTCTTCACTGTTCACCACTAAGAACTACAGGACTATGACCTGGTTCAGCGCACTAAAGTGCTTCAATCTTCCAAGAGATACTGCAATGACAATGAAATGAAATATTATTTTCCGTTTTCAAAAGTCAAATTTTATTTTTCTCATCATTATTTCAACGAATAGACCTGGTTTTCTTTTTATTCTTGTACGTATGTAGGTTGAAGCTAAAGTGTGAACCTACAAGAGGAAAAGAGAAATGAAGATACACTGGCAAGTCTCCCACATTCCATACTTAAAGCAGAGTGGCAAAATTTAGTCCCATATAAGTGTAAACAATTCTCTTTGATTAATTTCAGTGAGCTCTGGATGGCTATTTCATTTGTGGAACTTCCCAGATAGTAAAGAAATAAATCTAAATAGTAAATTAGGGAAAAATAATTAATAAACAAGAGTAGGGAAAAATAAAGAGAGACAAAAGAACATGTAAAAAACGAAATTTTGTTTACAGGAGGACTTGAATTCTTTCCTTCTCTTCTATGTCAACCATTTGTAACCAAAGAAAAGCCTAACATTTAGACCTCACTGTAAATATGAGTAGAAAATAAATGCTATCAAAACTTCAGTGTTGCAGGTAGAAAAGAAACATAAACATTAGATTTCTAAGAGATAATCCAGCTGTCAATTTATTACCCATTAGAACCTCCCAAAGATTTCCATACATTAGAAACTACCCTGATAACAAAGTTTGTTCCATAATTTATTTCTAATTATTTTTGAGTAAATTTGCAATCTCTTCATATACAAACTTTAATTAAAAAAAAAAAAACAAACCAAAACCTACTGTAATTAACATGCTGTGCCAGCTTTCATAAAGGATCCCTAAGTTCTTTTGTTACAGTTTAGCCTGCTTTGGAGACCTTACATACTTCTATCCTGGTTTAGTTGAAATCAGGACAGCTTTTTCATGTTGGACTCGATGATCCTTGTGGGTCCCTTCCAATTCACCTTATTCTGTGATTCCTGTTATGTGTTTGTACAGATCTTGCATATTTCTGTAGATTCTACAGTCACTGTTACAAGATGAGTAAATAAACAGTGAAGCTCTGAATTTGAATAACTTTTACATACAAATATTTTCATGATAACATTTTCTTTTTATAGCAAGCTTAGATTATCCTCCAAAGTAAGTATTATTTCTTATTTCTCTTTTGGAAAAGGAGATGCAGTGGAAATATAGCCATGTAGCTTTTGGTGGTCTATAGACTCATCCTCCTTTTCTTTATTTTTTTGTTTTTTTCCTTTCCTTTTTTGAATCCAATTCATTTATAGGCTTTCCTTTTCACTAAAAAACACTACAATTTTTCTTTTTTTCTGAATTTAATATTACTCTAAAAGCTATTTTGGACCAAGTTTTATCCGTTCAACTTTATGTAGGCAAACCTATGTATTACTATAAATAAAACAGGAAATAGTTCTTAATTGATGTCACTCTACATGACCAACAATGTCATAATCACTTATTTGGCAGCTCCTTCTCCTCCCAAGACTGAAGTTTAGAGATGAGTGTTAACATTCTTGCCTAGAGTCATAATAAATGTATGAAGAACCAAATTTGTTTTTATAATTCATGAATAAATGATGTGAAGACAGACCATGGTTTGCAACCTAATGTTTTAGGTTAAATACAGACTCTCTTGGCTCAACTGCATATAAATACCAAATAGAAGTGAAAGGTAATTAGAAGGTGGATTCATATCCCTGTACATAAATAGCAGCAGAAGAAAAAATCATTTGGCTTTTTAAATACTACCAGATGCACTGTTGGAATTGTACATAAAAAGGAGTCGTGGTAATGCAGCACCAGAATGTACCACCTACAACAATCTAGAGAATTCTGCTTCAGACATTGCTGCTTGACAACGTGGACTAAGAAATACCTGTGCCAGAATCTGCTCTTTCTGCTGGAACTAACTGTGGATTCACCTTACATAATGACTTATGTAAACCAGGGTTTGCTGAGAAGGACCAGTCAAGGGCAGAGCATTTAAAGCTCCAAACCTAAGATGCACTGTGGCAGAATTTCACTGAAAAGCTGACATTAAACAGACTGCAGAGATAAAAAGTGCCCTTTATGAACTGTGTCCTTTCCAGGCAATGTATGAAGAGATTGTTATCTTTCAACAGGTCAATGCTGAGTTTAAGAGAGGTTGAGTTAAATGCTCCATCTTCTCTCAATTCATTAATTTTCCTTCTTAGAGGTTTATTATAAACTAATAAAATGTATAATGCAAATTTTCAGGTAACTCCTCTCATATTTTATTCGACAGAAATAAAATTTGAAAAAATCTGTAACTAAGACTGTTAATAAAATGTATCTGTGACTTTTGGGACAGCTCGTAAGGTACATTAACACAGTGAAGGTGAATAATTATGAAAAAATAAAGTGCGTTTTTTTAAGAGTAAATGACAAAACACTGAAAAATAGAGTGAACTGAACTACTATAATCTGAAGTTCAAGTCTTGAAATAATTATTGTTCTGTAAATGATTAATAACAATTATCCATGTTTTACATATTTATATTTACTGATATTATGAAATGTAATGAATTCTATTTACACAGTATAGTAGGTTTTTTTTTCAATATTAAGTAATTACATTTATAGGAAACCAATACTAAACAGACAACACAATTATACTAACCAGTTTAATAAGGGATTTTTAGAATATGTTAAAATTGGCCATAATAATCAAATAAAGCAAGAAGTCAATTCACCAACTTTACTCCTTACCATTCACAATAACAATTATGTCCCGAAAGTCAATTTCTCCTCTTGCTTCCACTCTTCCTTCACATCTGTATACTCCTTCATCACTTTTATTGATGTTAAGAATTTGGAGGTTATTGTTTGCTAATACTGCAAATCGATCTAGAAATGAAAATAAGAAATTAAGTGGCAAAAATCAAGTAAATCAAGACAACATGAGGAACACTAACTTAAATGAGTAATATTTATTTTTTTTCTCTGTACAATCTGAGGGCTCAACGACAAAACATTTGTACATTTAAAAGTAAAATGTTAGCTGAAAAATTTGGGGTTTCCTCATTTCAAAATGCATTGAATTTCCTAAAATTCAATCCTGGTATTCCATTCATAATTTGCTACTTACTCCAAGGAGCAATCAACTGTAAGTTAAATTACAATTTATTGCAAAATGATTGGAATACTCATAGGCATTTTCACAGAATAACAAAAAGATTAAATGAAAAAAAAAAAACAACCTCAAAAATTAAATTGAGCAATTTATTATAAAATAAGCAACAAAATGCTGTTTCCCTCTCTGTCTGGACTAATCAGCTGACTTTGTGCCCATTCTACAGCCCAATGTTTAAGCTTGCTTGCCCTCCTTCCATCCTCCTCTTCCTTTCCTCATTCACTCTTAGTCAACGAAGTATTTCACTACCCTCTAACACTTCACAGAAATGGGTACAAAGACATCACCCAAAATCAACCCCAAACCACTCTATCTTCCTCAGGCCAGCATAAACTGAAATTCAATAGACATTTTGAGGTGCTGAAGGGCACTGCAAAATCAGGCTCTAAAAGCCATGCACACACTTTCCTGCACATGCAGCAGCAAAATTATAATCTGCAGAAGTAAACTGGACCTGAACTTAATTTTTCCTCTCCTTTTTCACTGAACTAGTGTATTAGGTTTACATGTTGATGTGTTGGCCTCATGAAAGAGCATGTGGGAGGAGATACCCCCTTTATAACACATGGAAGACTCTATGCTGCAGCAAATTTATCCTGAACAACTGCAACCCACAGAAAGGATCCACACTGGAACTGTTACAGACTGACCACAGGCCCCATTCCCCAATCTCCCTTCACCCCTTGGGGTGGGTGAGGTAGAAGAGTGAGCAACGAAAGAGTAAAGTTGAGTCTGGAAAAAAGGAGAGGGGAGATTTTGCTTTAATTCTGTTTTTGTGTTTCACCATCCAACACTATTTAACTTGCAATAAATTCAATTAATTTTCCCCTCCATCAAATCCATTTTGCTAATGCTGGTGAGCATTCTCCCTGTCTTAATCCCAACACACTTTTTGTCTCATTTTCTCGCACTATTTTGTTGTATTTAGGTTTTTTGGCAATATTTTGGTACTGGGGTGATGCAGAAGACGCTTCTTTGAGAAGTTTCTACAAGTTTCACCCATGTCCTAGAGAGCCATTGCCAGCAGGCTCTAAGAAGGACCTGCCACTGGCTAAGGCCATCAGCAACAGTGGTAGCACCTCTGGGATAACAGATTAAACAAAGGGAAAAGTTACTGTGCAACAGCAACTGCAGCCAGGGAAGGAGTGAGAAGACATGAGCAGAATTGCCCTGCAGACACCCAGGGCAGTGAAGAGGGAGGAAGAGGTGTCAGAACATAGATTCCCTGGCAGCCCATGGTGCAAATCACAGCGAGGCAGCTGTGCCCCTGCAGCCCATGGAGGTCCACAGGGAAGCAGAGGTCCACCTGTAGCCCCTGGATGACCTGGTCGGACCAGGTGGATGCCTGAAGGAGGCTGTTGCCCTGTGGGAAACCCGTGCTGGAGCAAGCTCCTGTCAGGACTTGTGAACACATGGAGAGAAGAACCCATGCTAAAGCAAGTTTCCTGGCCGGACTGGGATGCCCCTGGGGAACCCATGCTAGAGTGGCTCTTGAAGAACTGCAGTCTGTTGGAAGGATAGTTGAAGTTCATGCAGGTCTCCCCACTGGAGCAGAGAAAGAGTGTGAGGAGTCCTCCCCTGAGGAGGAAGGAGCAGCAGAGACAATGTTTGGAGTCATGTTAAGCCCGAGAAGAAAGGAGGTATGGGGGAAAGGTGCATTTTTAAGACTTTTATTTCTCACTATCCTACCCTGATTATATTGGTAATTACATTTTCCCCAAGTCGAGTCTGTTTTGCCCATGATGACAATTGGCAAGTGATTTCTCCCTGTCCTTATCTCTATTTATGAGCCTTTCATTATATTTTTCCTCCCCTGTCCAGTCGCAGAAGAGGTGATAGAACAGTTTTGGTGGCAGCTGCTATCCAGCCAAGGTCAACCTCTTGAGGAGGATAAGTGAGAGAGTGGCTGGCTGGGTGCCTGGAAGCTCACCAAGGTCAATCCAAGAAAGATCGCCAATATTAATGGACTCTTCTGGGGAGAATGACTTCCGGCAATTCACTGAATTGAAGTGGGTTTTGCAGAACCTGAACCCTTGTTACTCAGCTGTTGTTCTTGTTCTGTTTGCACCTTTCAATACTGGAGGGTGATGAGATTTAGGAGCTTTCAGTTTTAACTAGCAACCAAGTGACTTCTCTTTCAGTTGCAAGAATTCTACCATAAAATGAAGAGAGAAATGAATAAAAGAGAAAATTATGCCTCACCCGATAGAAGTTTACAGGACAATAACATCCTCAACACATTTACACTAATTATGTCTGGTTTGTTAAAGTCATACTTGAATATTAATGCCATTTTATACCCTACCACATACAAAATAGAACATCTTTTCCTGTCCTGCTCCTACACAATTCCCACAGAACTGTGCCTCCAAATGTTTTGAAAAGCTGAGATCGAGCCCCTCATTAAGCCTTTAAACATTGGTAAATCTGTTTTTTTGGTTGTTTTTTTTTAACATAAATATGTAATGTGTGAGATGAATGAGAGGGCTGGAGATGATCTCCATTTCTATAAACACTGAAAAAAAGAGGGTCCACTTAGTGTTAGGAAAAAGAAAACTAAACATCGGCTGGATAACTTTTCAACTTTCATTGAAGAAATATGGATACAAAAGTAGATATTCCCATGAGTATACAAGAAATTCACTGTGCCATGGATATCTTGATAAAAATTGTGCCCTTTACTAAACAGATTCAAGTTGGTGAATCTGAACAGTAACTGGGCATTACGCTCCTCCAGCTCATCACTGCACTGTCTGGACTCAACCCCCTCAACTTCAAATGCCTGATTTAGAACAGTCAGTCACATGACCTTCCCCTTCAGTCATATCCCATGTTAAGTGATGTGGCTGACAAGAAGGGTTGCCTATGTCTTTTCAGTGCCACTCAATCCAATCTAGAGGTATTTCTGGCTCATGATTTGAAAATTTTGCTGTGTATGTCCCAGGCTATGAGCCACAGTGTCCGACAAAATGCTGTACATTCTACCAGTAAGACATGACTAAAGAACTGTTGAATAAAATATCAAAACTTTTGGAAAAAGTTGAAGACCAAGATCTTTATTAAACCTGTTCCTCATACAAACAAACTTGTCATTCATTCCAAGATGGACTGTAATATCTTCTGAACACAAAATAAACACAGCATGTTAACCATCTTAAAGCAAGCAATCACATTTGCATGTTGGTTAAAACAAATGTATTTAAATGGTCTACATGGGCTCTGCAGGGCAATGTCACCGCGCCTCCAGTACTGGAATTAGAACTTTACAAGCTACTGACTTTCAGTGGAAAAGAACTTTCAGAGACTATGCTACACCAAGGAAGCAGCAGGACTGGATTGCCACAGCCTGCCCAATATGATCTAGAGGGTTAGTCTGGCTCATTAGAAGTGTGCCTTAAATCATCTTTCAGAAGAAGAGAGAATTTGATCATCCACAGTAGGTTTTGAAACTGAAATTATAATATAAAACAGAGTCATTTTTATCTCACAAGGCATGGAGAAAATTTCTTAGCTGTAAGACAGTGGGCATGCTGGTTTTCACCTGTATTATAAACCCATACAGATATAAACAAAACCCACAAAGCTTACAGTGTCCTATTTTTATGTGATTTAAAACTGCTTCCTCCCAAGCATGACTGGAATTGTGTTTGAATACTATTCTAGATCAGAACGTAAGGGAAGTATTCTACTACTTTAATTAAAACTGGTTTCTATCATTGTGCCTTTTAGCACTGTGAAAGAAAATGGTTAAAAAAGGCAAGTTTAAGCATTAAAATTTTAAAACCTCAGTTTTCAAAGTGCATGATTTTGAAGAAAGGAAATGTTGCTTCATCTGCTTTACTAATCCTACAGATTGATTGGAAAACCAAAATGGCAATAAAATATTTGAGATATTTGAAGCAGTTCTACTTTTTCAAGCTCTGACTAACATCCTTGAAAAACTTCTTCCCAGACTGCCAATTCTTGTTTTATTTTCAGCATTCTTACTTTTGAAAATGTTCTGTGTCTCACCCACATTCACTCTTTAATTATATATATATATAAAAATTTCAACTGTTTTTTTCTAAGGGTTGAAGTTTGCTGTTTCCTTTTAGTCTCCATGTCTAGATGACAGAAGAAATAGGATATGCTAAATAAGAAAGAAGTTTAATCAAAACTTTTTTTCACAATGAAGAGGAACCTAAGACTGAGTCCAGAAATATCAACCAAGCTTTTTTTATCCCCTAACTGTTCCACATTTGCTTATTTGACTTCATAAAACACCCAAGCAGCTTTTCTTTTTCATTTTGAAATGAAAATTACAATTAATTTTGAAAGAAGAATTTTAAGTGCATGCGCCTCCCTGAGTTTCATTACATGCAGAGGTAAAACTGATGGGAAGTTAGAAAAGCTGGTTAATTAACAATGCTAGTTCCATTTCCAGAAAATGTGCAAAGTCATGTTTTGGCAAAGATGACTATTGAGACAGCACTGAAAAAAACAATTTAAAGTTTTTGCAGGGGTAAGTCAAAGAAATTCTATTTGCCTAATTAGTTGCCTCTCCAGAGACTTAGAACTTGCATATGGAAAAGGTGAGGTTTATCTTAACCCAGGCTTTATCAGTCTGGCCTAAGCAGATTACTTATACCCCAGTTACCTGTAACTCACAGGGTAACGTACCCTCATACAAGCAAACTCCCACAATAATGCAAAATGCCTCTCCACCTGGAATTCTCTGAGCAACTGGGCAAGTATCTCAAAGTCAATGCTGTGTAGGGCCAGTATCACAGCTTGGTGTGCAATGAAGTTCATCTCTGTGTGTTTTAAACGTGTTCAACTCCTACAGACAAGGCACGCCCGGAAGAATTCCTGTGAGGGAGCTGCCATCAATCTTCTGGGCATTTGGACACTCATGCTACGCCTAGACAAAATTCCCAACCGGAAGAAAAGACACTGTATACGGATTCTCTACAGAACACAGAACCTGGTTCAATTACATTTAAGCTGATGGGCTAATCAAAATCCCCCACTAAAATGTGATTAGTCTTCTTTTACAATAATGTTTTAATATTAATTGGAATGTATAACTTAAAGAGTTACCAAAATACTAACTGTCAGCAATAGTTGTGACTTCCTCATTCCGATACAACCAGCTGACAATGGGAGCAGGTGAACTCGTAACACGGCAAACAACTTCTGCATCTTCTCCCTGCCTGAACTCTTGTGGAGATACTATGTCCCGAAAAGCGAGCTTTTCTGAAAAGGAAAAAAAAAGAAAACAGAATGCAGTAAGAGTCTCACACTTAACTTAGCATTAAAATTACATGTAACACCAAATAAGATAAATATCACTGTTAAATTTTATCATTGTGATAATACAGAATTATTTCCACAATACTATTTTTCAACATAAGACTCAAATGGTCCTGGACTTATTCCCTGCCTGTAAAAATTGACTTTACTATGACTTTACTATCATTTTGTATTATGCAAAATTTTGTTTATTTATATATATTCTGCAGGTTTTATAAATGTATTTTCTTTGTTTTCAATGTTCCAAAACACAGTTTTGAAACTCTAGGTCTTAGAAGTTTATATATTCATATTGATAATTTATTCACTCGCTTGTGTATTTTATTCCTCATTATTCTGTTATTGAATTAAAACCTCGTGTTTTTATTCTATCAAAATTTCCATGAAAATCTTTAAAATTTGGAAAATTCTCACTAGAAAAGTAAAATTTTTGCCTCACTGACTGAGAAAAACAGCAGCTGAGTAAACACCTAAAAAGCCAGTGAAAAACTATTAAGTCTGTTATGACTATTAGGTCATAAGAAATTGTAGCATTATTTTTAGGAATTAATGAGATTTTTTTAGGTTTACTGAAGCTTTTAATTTTTCCAAGCTCAAATAACCAAATGATATTTGATTTTCCACATGGGTTGAATAAATTCAATATTGTTAGAAGTCCGAGATGGCATTAATCCATGATCTTATATAAGATCCAATGCAACTGACTGACACAAAAAAATAAAAATCTGGAAGAATTTCTTGCACACAGAATAAACAAACCAACCTATGTTCTCTCAGATCAAAGATGACCATTTCACTCATTTCAGTGTACGCATTTCAGAGTACTCATTTCAGAGTACACTTTGGGGACCTTAAGCCAGAGATGCAGCTTCACTTCCAATTTTTGTATTGATATGAGTATCAAATAATCCACACATGGCAGAGGGAGCACAGTTTTGTTGTTACACCTCTCATACATTTTTGTATGAAGTCAGAAAAAAACCTCTCACAGACATCCAAGAGTCCTGAACCAGGCCCTAAGACTACCAAGAAGTTATCCTGCTTTTTTCTTACATCACAAATATGAAGAAAGAAATTTTACATGTCTGTTCCCACAAACCTTGACATTTCTTGTTTAGGTTTTCAGGTTTCTCTGACCTCAGAATTATTAAAATTAACACATGCAAATGCTTCTTAAGACTTCTACCTTGCTCAGCACTCTGCTAATGGAGTAACTGGCAGTTTTATGCATATAAATGAATTCCCAAAAAATTGAAATCCTTTGAACTGTGAGCTTTCAAGCTGCCATGGAATCACTTCTAACTGCTATCACCCTTTTACTGGCTGTTTTATCAGAAGATTTTTTTTAAATTGTATGTCTTTTGTTATCTGAGTTCTCTCTACCTCTCAGAAGCAGTGCTTTACCATTCTACTCTGTATTTTCTGTCTCATTGTAATTCCTTCACATTGAAAAAACTGTTTTCCAATGAAATCCAATGAAATTAGATCCTAACTGACCTGAAGGGCTGCTGGCATATCCTTTCGTCAGCAAAGACCCTGCCTTACACATTCACTGTGCTTGTTTAATGTACAGTTTTTAGGCATTTATATTTGATCTAAAGAATGCGATAAAATGTAGTTATTCAACACTGAGAGAAAAACTACTCAAATCTCTCAGAGAATCTCTCAGTACAATAGAATGTATTTCTTTTTCAAATATACTCAAGTAGTTGGTTGTAATTGAAATTCATTTTGGTTACTTTTCATGCTAAGCTTCAATGCTTTATGTCAAAACTCTTTCACAATGCCAAGAATAGCAAAAGACAGAGATTAAAGTAACTAATTCAGTAAAAACTCCACTTTTTATATGTCATCTATTGCACTTCCTGCACTTTTATTTATGCACATATTTGTAATATTGTGTAACTTGTAAATTGTACACATGCTCGTTATATGAACTATGCTGATCTTTCTCCTCGTATTTTCTCATTTCTTTGTGGGGCATACTGCGCACCCTCATAAGATTACATTCTAACATACAGAGGAAAAGCAATCTACAATACTTGTAAGTGGCCCTCCACCTAATTTAAATCTTTGTCATAATGTCTCCTAACTAAACTGCAGGAGATGCAATTATTTGGAAGATAAATTTCAGAGCTTGGGATGATATTTTGAGTGGCTTTACTTTCCCTATGTGTGGATACAAAAATGCTGCTAGCAAGGATTTTCTTGCTATTTTCTAAGTCCGTGAGAGACTTTTCTCTCTCACAGAAGAGGTAGCAGAGTTCTGTAAACAACCAAACACCTGCAGCCTTGAAAAGTCTTGTTTAGGGTACAGTAGAAAAATGTTTTGACAATGGATGTTTTAGGATTCTAGCCAATCACCCCAAGGGGTGGCTGATCCTTTTCCCAATTAGACTATGAACAAAAAGTCTATAAAAGAGTTTGTAAAATAATTAAATAAATCAATCTTGCTGCACAATTCCTGCCTGCTGGATCTTCTCTCCTCCTCCTCCCTATGGCTGCGGGACACGGTGATATACCCTAGGACTGCGGTAATACCTATGCTAGGGGCTTTTAAAACATAGGCGCTTTTTTGTTAATTGATAGTATTTTACTTACGATAAATTTCCAAAACTACAGTAGCTTCTTGAGTTTGTCCTTTAGCGTCTGTTGCTTGGCACCGATATATACCCGCATCTTCTATGTTTGCGTTATAAATGGTTAGACGCGATCGAACGCCTTCTTTCTGAACAACCACTCTTTGACTAGAAACAATCTTCTCTCCTTGTGGGTTGTACCAATCTATGTTCTCAGGCTCACCAATGGCTACAAACAAAACCAAAACCAATCCAAATTTAGACATGTAGAAGGATATCATGCAACGCATATGCCTACCCAATGCACAGTCTATGCAGTGTCAGGAATTCATGCAAAATTCAGGAAGAATTTTTTCATGGAAAGTGTTGTCAAGCACTGTCTGCCCAGGGAGGTGATGAAATCACCCTGGAGGTGTTCAAGGGATAACTGGATGTGACACTCAGTGCCATGGTCTAGTTGACAAGGTGGTGGTCCATCAAAATATGGGCTTGACAATCCTGGAGGTCTTTTCCACCTAAGTGATTCTGTGATTCTATAATGTCAGCTAATTGCTAAATTATGAGACTTGTAAGAAAGACAAGCAGGACAAAACTGCAGGCAGATGTACAATTATTGAGACAGGGTAAATAGCAGCTCAAGGATCTCGAAAGGGGAAAAAAAACCCACAGAAAAGTACAAAGTCTTATAGGAAAGAAAAGGCTGTCCAGCAGTGACTGGATCAACAGGTCAAATCATCAGGCAATTGCACTGTCAGTGTAGTCAGGCCATGTGTCACTGTCAATGGAAGATCTAAACTCAGTAAGGATCTATATAAATCAGCTGCAAATGCAAATTTGCAGCTGATTTATTTGCTCCTGATTACTGCCTCACCAGAAAAAATCTCCTTGGTTGTCTCATTGGGTTGGAGAGGATTTAATTCCTTAGTTTAAATAAGTGAAAATATTTTAACTAAAAAAGCATCCTAACAGATATAAACTACCTGTACTGATAAAGAAAATTCAAACTGATTCAGTGTGTGAAATAAAGAGATCCTAGACTGGAAATGTGAAGCCAGTGAAGTTTTAGTATTTACTACAGTTCTCACAAGTCAACGTGAATATACAACGATATGTTGATTTAATATTGTGTATCAACTAATTCAGTTACAAATAAATAGAAAGTTCAAAATTTAACAAAAATTGTATACCTACAAATAAAATTAACACATACCTGTGCATGTGAAGAACTTGGATTCACCCACACTGAGCTCAACTTTGCTAAGGGAAATTGTAACTTGAAGTAAAGCTGAAAAATATAAAGTAGGTTGTAAATTCATTTGGGCATTTTTCAGTTTAAATCTTATATTGTCAGGTTTTATATTGTTTTCATTCTATATGTAGAACCTGTTCAACAAGTACGAAATTTCAACTAAACATTGTTTTATTTTGAACTAAAGTACATACAGTGATAGAGAATACAACCTAAATAAGGATGTTACACAATGATAACAGATTTATCTCCCAAACCTGAGGAAAAAATTAAAGAAGAAAGGGAAAGAAAAAAAAAAGAAAACATGATAGAACTATACATGAACATAAAACTAGAAATTCAATGAGAAAAAGGTGATTTGTAACACACAGACTGACCAAGGGTAAATCGCGCCTGACCAACTCCACCACCTTCTAGGATAAAGTTATTAGTTTTGTGCACAAAAGAAAAACAGTGGGTAGCAATAAGCTTGATTTTATCAAGTCTTTTGACACTCCCTCCCACAATATTCTCATATTCAAGTGTATTGGATATAAAAAGCAAGGCTTTGGTAGTGGGGATGGTTACAGGCAAGGAAGGTCAGAGGTTGTACTGTAACAGATACAGACAGTTCTAGCTGGGTCAGGATGGACTCCCTGCAGGACACAACTGAGAGGGCTGAAGGAGTTTGTAGCACATCTTAAAATGCCGAAGAGAGAGACAAGAAGGCCAAAGTGATAAGAGCTGCTCCATGACACAGTTGGTAACACTCCAGGACTCCGGCCAATGCATGAGCCCATGAGAGAGCAAACACATCCCGAAAAGACTGTGGATAACCCACAACAGAACAGAGGAAATGAGTTAGGCAAAAGGAGCCATGGAAGAAAAGAGGGAAAAAGAAGGAATGGCAGAAAGAAACCACTGCGTCCTCACCCCAGCCTCCTGCATTATCCAGCACCTCATCGAATGGACTGTTACCTGCATGGGAGGTGATAATAAGGGGAGTGAAGGCCAGAACAGGGAGGAGAGGTATCTCGAGTCTGGGAAAGAGGCAGAAGGGTGTTTTCCCAAAGTCTCTAGCTTTTTTTTTTTTTTGTTAAGTGACAGATTTTACCCATGAATATGACATAACTTCAAAACATGCTAAAACCCACAACTATTCAGTTCTGTTGATAGCAAAAATTCAAGAAAAGCTGAGCACAGAAAAACTATCAGCAAAGAACTATCCACAGATATTAACAAGAAAACTTATCACAATTAAGAGAAAAGTGCAATTAAATAGATTTGCTATTAACTTTCATGTAATTAGCCTAGATAAGCAAGAATTAGACAAGATGTGAATTTTTGGTTCAATAGTCATATCAAAAGCTACACCAAAAAAAGGCAAAGAAAACCGAAGATTACTTCAGCATCAGTTTGCCAACCTAAATTTAACAGAACTGGCTATTTTCCACAAAAATTTCCAAGCAGCAAACAAAATTAAACATTAAATATCTGTACAGTACATAATATTTTTCATGAGATGTCCTGAATTGTCAACGCTTTTCCTGAGAAGATCACCTCAACTGAATTTTTTTTTAGTGAGTGTTGATATCTTATGCCCTGCCCCTGGAAGAAAATAGCTAAGAATAAAAACCACAAAAAGCCACAAGAATATATCCTGCCTTGGGCAAAGGTAAATATCTGTGTGTGCTCTGCTAAAATCAAAACTTCTCAGTCCATAAAGACAACCAGGAAGATGGCAGGACTGCTTAGAGTCCAGAAAGAAGCTGAAGCAGACCATAAAAATGTTGATTCTAGTACTAGGGAGCAGGGACTAGTGGCATTTCCAGTGCCACAGTGAGGAGCACAGTGAAGGCTCCTTTAGGACACAGAGAGCCCTGACAGAGGAAGAGTCTGCTTGTTCTCATCTATGGTCTTTACATTTATGGTACCAGAAGCAAAAGCCAAACTTACATGTAAGAAAGGAAATGTTTAGCACAAAGTTTTACTTTATGTTGTAATAAGAATCAAGGAGTAATAAATCATCCAGCAGGCTACTCCAAGCCTCATTTCTTTATTTACCTGTCAGGTAAAGCTTCACTATAGCCTCAAGACCTATGATGGCTGGTTGGAAACCAAGGTACTAATAAATACAGCCATGGGAGAACTTCAAGTGCTCAGACGTTTATTTCATATTGCAGACTCACTTTTTAGGTCCTATGATACCATTTTTCTGGTAGCATATTCTTTTAAAGAGCAGTCTTGTACATTTGCTTCAGAAATATATATGTTAGCATTTCAGCAGTATTGCTTCAAGGACAATTCCATTGCTTAATTCCAATAACTGTAATAACTGATGTTGAACTATAGAAATACAATAGATTAGGTAATACATGTCAGGTAGAATGCAAGAGATGGCATGAGAGGCGAAAAAGCAAAAGAATATTTTTCCTTCATCAATTAAATAGATATTTCCAATTGTAACACAGCTTTGGCAAAGGGCTCAAATCCAATTAAATTTCTTAGCATAAGTGTAACCAGAAACTCTGTGGAGATATGCTAGCTACATCTCTGAAACCAAAAGGAAATATTTTTTTTCTACATATTATACTTGAATATTTACAAAATAGAAAAATATAAGACCATCTGTCCCATTTTCCCAGCCTCATCATTTTCCCAGCTCTGCTTCACGTAAATAGAAAAATATTGCTTAATGCAACCTAGAAGGAAAAATATTGCCCGAGTTATTAATCTAGAAATCTGTGCTTTTTAGTGGTCAGGAAAATATTCAAGTATGAAGCTAGGAGAAGACTCACTTGTCACTTACTGAAAGCAAAATATTGCAAAGTGACAACACATTCAGAAAATTTTGCCTTACTTCCAAATCTGTCTCAAGAACTACAGATAGTATAAGCTCTGATGAAGATGGCAGCGATGTACTCACAACTCAAATTATTACTCTACACTCACTAATGGATTACTAAAAATATTGAGTTCTTTGCACCAGGCTGTTGTGAATCTCTTTAAATACACAGGCGAATGCTTATTTTATCAGATCAGTGAAGATAGTGCAAAAATTTAGTAGAGGTGTTATCTGTGTTAAATTAAACCCAGAAATAAGTAGTACCCTCTTGTTAGATCTCAAAAAATACTTTCTCTTCCCATGTTTCCAAGAATATCACCTAACTACCTATTAAAAAAAAAAAAAGGAAAAAGGCAAGATGTAAAAGATCTCTTCAAGTAGAAGTCTGGGGAGTGTAATGCTACTGTAGTACAGATGTTCTGGGAAAAAGTGAAGTCATTTAGGGCTTCCCTCAGTCTTTGGTACATGTCCAATTTCACAGCAAAATAAAAGAGCACTACTAGAACTAGGTGATACAACCAATCCCTTCCCTTTTGATCAGAGTCATTAAGAAGGAATTATTATCAGTTGTAATACGCTAAGAGGATTCTGCTGAATTATTCCTTAATGGGTTTAAAAATCACTTAGGAATATAAGTAAGAACGGTAATGAGAGATCCATTTGTACTGTTAAATATGGAGACAGATGACTGCATTCATAAGGACTAACATTTAGTAGACTAATTGATTTCAGTCCCATTAGCAGCAGTAGCCTTCAGATTTCAGAACTAACATCACAAATCTACCATAGGTGTTTGCACACATAATCACCTGATGCAACAGAAGTGAGGTGTCATCAGTGAGAGGTTAGAAAAATGGTAGCAGTAAGTCACTCACATGTACTTCTACTGTCCCTCAGCAATATATTAAAACACATTCAAACTGTATGCTATATAAATGTACATTTAAATATAAGGTACTAAAAAGGTAATGGGGATGATATTTTGATAAAATCTGAAAAAAATACTGAGTAAAGCTCTGCTTCAACTAATAAACCTATCCAGCATCTTCTTAATAATTCCGTTTCTTAAAAAAAAAAAATTCCCACCCAAACACACATAAAACTTGAAAAAACTTCCTTTTGTCTGTATTGGAAAGACACCAATAAAAAAACCATATCATATTCTGTTCTAGTTTCCACAATATAAATTCGGTACAACATAGTTGAACAGTTTTATGCTATATCAATACATCTGAATAACTTTTGGAATTTACTTTTGAGCCATTAGACATCACTCATCTGTGGAGGGGTCTTGTCTTTCTAAATCTGTTGGACTGCAAATTCACTGAAGAGGAAAGGTTAATGGGAAGGCAGTAAAAAGGAAAGGACACAGCTCTGAAGCCAAAGCAAGGCCTAACTTGGGATCAACATGGAGCTAAGGGAAGCAATGACAGCTACAGACACTAATTTGGATAGCTTTGGCACTGGCTGCTAAGAAAAACAAGTAGACTGCAAGACAGAGCTGAGAGGACTGTCTTCCTTGGGAAGGTCCTAATTCTGTTTAGCATGAGTTCTCTGATGATAACTATACCCTTGGCCGTTGGTGTTCTTTCACTTCATTTAGTAAGCAAACCTACTTAGGTGATGTGATTTTGCTTTCAGTAAATGATTTAACTAGTATTTAATATATGCTTAGAAAACTAGGCTTCATTATCCTTGAGCACAAAGAAATTAGTATGTTTTTAGTAGGTATCAAATTCAATCCCAGAGCAACCACTCACCCAGTTAATCTTTCTACCCTCTATTATGCAGGATTCCAAGAATATTATGTTTAAGTCCACTGATGCCCAGATAAAAGTGAATGGGCTTTGAATGAAAATTACACTAACACAACCCTTCCAGAAATGGATTTTCTCTTAAAATTCTAGTAATTTCTAATTGAAATATACTTTGAAACACCATTGAAAAAACATTTGGTGGTTGTTTTTTTTTTTAATACTATATTTTAGAAACATTTGGACCTCTAAGCTGAAATGAGGAAACATAAACTAGTAAATATACAATGCACTTGTTAAGTATCACACAGTTCAAGGGTTTTATATTTTAGGGCAAATGCTTGAGTTCTTTTTAAAAATCTGACTAGGTTAAACTTTCTCAACTGCTAATTCAGCAAAATCAGAAATACAAAACCAAAAAATCATTATGCAAGCCATAAAGTTACATTTCCATTATCAAAGGTCTGATCTAAGCCATTTCCATGAGTAATCAAAAAAGTTGGGAACAATACACCTCTGTCCTAAAGAACTCCACTAAGAAACAATATAAAATAAGGCTGAATTAAAGTTTTTTGCACTTGAGAGGTGGAATGCTCCAATGGAAACCATGTTTGGAGATATCTTAAGTCACCTAAGGTGGATTTTTTATTTTTTTTCCACATAAACGAAGAAGATTCCAACACTATAGACCTGTGAAGAGGGAATGGTATGCAGTCAGATGTTACGCAAGAGATGACCATCATAGATAATGACATAGTTACTAAAATCATCACAATTAAACAGCAACCCCACAATGAAATGCTAGAAAAAACCCAAGGATTTTACCAAATACTGACACATCTGTCTTATAACCAAGTGAACCATCCATGGGGAAAACAATGCTATCATCCTATCCACTGAAAAGGAGATGATGTTCTTGTTGAGCTTGTAAAGTCTGTGAGACTTGTAGTGTTTAAAACCACCGAATACATTTGTAATTCTCTGAGAACAAAGAGAATGCTAAGAATAATCTTTTTTCTGTGTGTGAGAACCTACAGTGAAAAATTAATCCAAACAGACTATTTAAATGCAATCCATTTAATGTTTCATCATTTAAATGTACTTTTTGGCTTTTTCTTAATTTTTTTAGCAGTTTAATAAACTACATAAAAATTCCTATTCATACAGTATTCTAATATCCTGTAAACAATGTAGCCTTATTTTTTTTCTTATGAATAAAGATATATTAACTGGCCTAATGACATCCTGTCTTCTATTCCTTGAATGCTTGTCTCCAAGTTTTGCAAAAACATCTGCAAAGACAATAAACAAACATTTAAACCCAGAAGAGTTCGGTTATTTTCAATTTTCTAGTCATACTACTACTGATAAATCATAAAGCATCACTTCTCCATGGTGTGACAGTACTGAGAGGTGTTAAATTTATAATTGCTTGTTAGAAAGTTTCCAAATTAATTAAGTACTCCAGTATAACTCAACTTTCCATTTCATCACATTAGCCCTAATTTGGATTTGTCGGTAGAGATACAGTTCTGATTTAAAGTTCTAAGGTTTTATTTGAATTATTATGGATTCCTTGTCCAGTTTCTGTCTTATAGATTACAGAGTGTTTCATTTTTAGTTAGACAAAACAGTCTTTGTGTCATCATGAATTCATTTCCTACATCTGTTGAAGTGTCATTTTCCCTGATGAGAGGAGCTGGAAGTCACACAAAGTTCAAACTGCCTTCTGGGCCATAACAGATGTTATAGGGGTGAAATGCACAATGAAAGAGCACCAACACAATCCAGTTTTGTGCAACAAATACTGAAATATAATCAGCAAATCCTCCCTTAAACATTCTTTTCTATGACACTTGCAGCAGAAACAGTAAAATAGATAAGCTATTAATATCTGAGCAGAGACAGTAAACAAGTATAAACCAGTCTGCTTGCTACAATTACATTCAAAAGACTTATCTCAAACAGAAGTTACTCACTAATGTCCCCCCAAAAGTCAAGCAAACTACATTTTAGAAATAAACACATAAATAATGTGAGTGTTACTGAGATTTTCAGGTAGGTTGATAATGGAAGATCAGTTCTTCAAAACTAAAGAGATGGGATAATGGGTAAATTTTTACATATAGATTTACAAGCCCAAATTTTAAAGATATTTTAAAGAATACCTAAGAATATTTATGAATATTCAATATTCATAGTCCTGGCTTAGAAGCTTATAAAAAAGTCAAGATTAATAGATAGCCAAATGAAAAAAAAATCAATATGCCTTGATTTATTCATTTAAAATCTGTGTAAGTGGAAGGCACGATGAACACTGGGGGACTTTAATTATAAAGTGTCAGGCATGACATGATGCATATCTTTAATTCTATTTAAGTTATTCTAGCTAAATTCAGTAGGCCTTCTTATTATGCATGGGAAGAACTGTGAAGTTTAAAATTAATTGATTACCAGAATATTAAGATATTTTAACTATAGGAGAATGTACTGGGGAACCTTTATCATATATTGGTCTCATGCACATATAGATACACATGTGGAGAAAAAAATAATATAGAATAAGATGATCAAAATACTACAAAATAGTACTTATCAAAGCTGAACATCACCTTAACAAAATCTGGTCAATCTGATTTTTTTTTTTTGGCAGCAATAAACAGAAAGAAAAAGTATTTGATGAGCCCATGAATATTAAGGAACATGCTTCCCAAACTGAAAATTACTAAATGGGGGAATTTCTCATTTCACAGTATCTCCTACACACATGGTAAATCTTCTCAAAACCAAGAAGTATCTCAATAAAGATAAACCTGAAAAATAAAGACCTTAAATCAGTTTTCAGTAGCAGCAACCTAGAGGTGTAGCATAAGGGGGAGGCTGGGCATGAGCATTGTGGGAGGGTTAATTTTTTTTTAATATTAAATTTCTTTACCCAAGAAAAAAGTGACAGGACAAGAGCCAATGGCCTCAGGTTGCACCATGGGAGGTTTTGATTAGACATTAACAAAAATTTCTTCACTGAAAGGGTTGTTGAGCATGGGAAAATGCTGCCCAGAGAAACAGTGGAGTAACCATTCCTGCAGGTATTTAAAAGATGTGGAGATGCAGAGATTAGGGACATGGCTTTAGTGGTGGGCTTGGCAGTGCTGAGTTAAAATGGTTGGACTGGATGATCTTACAGGTCTTTTCCAACTTAAATGCTTCTGTGGTGTTTTGGTTCGGGTGGGTTTTTTCTATGGGTTTTTTTGGTTATTGTCCTAGGTTACCATGTAACATGTAACCAAAAACATGTATTCTATTATCATCTTCACAAGCTGTTAAAGCAGGTGGGGCAGTGTTCATTATCTCCTACCATGACTCATCCCTGATAACTCCCTCCGGGAACTATCTCTGTTTAATGGGCAATTAAGGACCCACAGTATGACCCATAGAATTGCATCATCCCATTGTGAGATGCTCTGCCCAGGGGGAGGAGCCAAGCATTCCCACCTGGATATAATCTGGGGTTTGGAACAACACAAGCAGTCCTTACTTACTGGATTCACAGAGGACAAGAGCTACCACTGGACCTTCAGGTGAAGACCAAACCCTTCTGCAGGATCACTGCATCAACAGAACCACTTCATCTGGACTGCTACCACCACCCTGACCAACAGGGTGTCAGGTTGTATCCTGACTCTGTCAGTGCTCTTGTAGTATTGCATTTATTTTAATTTTCCTATTAAACTATAATTCTGACTTGTGATATCCCACTGGTTTGTTTTTAAACTAGCACAGTTTTTTTTTTCTTTTTAAAACTAATTTAAAATTGTTTTAATGTAATTTCCAAAAGACAAGTGGCAATGTGCACTAAAACACAGGAATCTTTTTAAACATAGGAAACCACTTTTTTACTCAGTGGGTGGTCAAACGCTGGAACCAGTTGCCTGGAGAGGCTGTTGATTCTCTATCCTTGGAGATGTCAAACACCTGATTTGGCACAGCCCTGAGCAATCTGTTGCTGACCTTGTTCTGAGCGGGGGTTTGGAACAGGAGTTTTCTCCTGCCTTCCTGCCTCTGCTGGTCTGTGTGTGTCTATGTGATCTTTCTAACATGAAAATCTAACTTGTTTCTCCTTCCTCCACTGGGCAGCCTTTCATTATAGAACAGTAAATCAGACACACTACAGAGGAAAAAAAATTACCTAAGGGTCACATCTGTCAAAACCTGCAAACTTGAA
The DNA here is from genome assembly GCF_009650955.1 of Corvus moneduloides. Classification (NCBI taxonomy): domain Eukaryota; kingdom Metazoa; phylum Chordata; class Aves; order Passeriformes; family Corvidae; genus Corvus; species Corvus moneduloides. The sequence goes on along the minus strand of NC_045477.1, from coordinate 13,976,177 downwards.
GTTAAAGTCACAAACATCAGAAATGTTTCTGAAAAGAAGCACTCATGCCAAGAATGCCTCATATTTCCTCATTATATTCCATTTTGGTTTTGCTGAGGAAGACACTTTTAAAAACAGCATTTCTTCATTGTTGCTTGGTAGTCAGCACAAGTTGGTAACATGCCAAGACAGTAACTGAACATGGACACCCTCATTGAAAGGTACATACAAGCTGCCTGGGGAACAGCAGCAGAAGACATGATACTGAGGGGAAGAAAAAAAAAAACCAAACAGGTGAAATCACTGCTAAAATTCTTCCTTCAAAATCAGGTAACAGCCCCAGTGGTCCTTCAAACTGCAGAAGGGTATTGGATTGAGCCAGCATTCACCTAACTACTTGGCGTTTATAATCTAAATCCAAAGAACATGCTTCTCAAACTTCAGGCCAAAAGTTGTATGCAAGGTTTCTGTTGAATGCTAAACACACTGCCCTTCAAATACAACTAATACAACAATAACTAAGAGAACTAACACTACATAAACATGTCTCTTATTAGGAGCCAACAGCTTGCCCACTCTTAAACAATACATAACCCATTCTCACAAAAATGTCTGCTTCAAGCACGTTCTACAAAGGAGATGTTCAATGTTTGTTTCTAATGTGATGTACACATTAAGGGATTTCTCTGGAAAAAAAAAGAAAATGTAGTTGCTTAAAGATAGATAGTACTGTAACAAAGACAGGGCAAGAAATCAGATCACATAGTTATGGAATCAACATATCCTGATTGAATTAAAAACAAGAGATCTTTGCAACAAAAGGTGTAATGCATTCCTTTCCCTCAGTTCTCACTAGAAAAATGCTACAATTAGCCTTAGACTTGAGAAGTTATTAGGTGAGATGGAAAAAAACCCAAGAAGTTGGCTAGTTACAGCAGCCATTGCAATTGCACGGCAACTGTTGCTACAAATACAGTAGCTTCTATGAAATGTACATGTAAGTAACAAATAAGTTAAAGCAGAACAATATGTAAGCTAAAGTCAGCAACAGAAGGAATGGCATTTAGGCCTTGGCATCTTGAATAAAACACACTAAACTAGTCAATGTCTCCGTAGCTAAAAAGAGACGATTTTAACCCTGATTGAAAGAATCTCAAAACAAACAACTGTATCGGCCTTCCATGCAGGTTTGTCTTTTTTCTTGATAAAAAGGTGGCATTTGCAAAAATTCTTTGTTTCAGAGAAAGGACTTTTCTAGTAAAAACGTTTTGTGCCTCAAAAAGTGGGTACAGTCTGTGTCAGGAGTTGTCTTTAATACAAGTGTAATAGTTCACTCCATTTCTTGGAAGTGCATAATGAAATCAGAATATCAAATTCAACTACACAAAACTTCACATTTTTATTTGTAGGAATTGACGAAGACATTGTGGAAATGTGACCCAAGAACGTCTGTTTGACATCTCAAGAAAATGAACTAGTGGCTCAAAGAACTATGAATTGTCCCATTACAGTCTGCTGTCCTGTTGAGGACAGATGTCATCAGGGCATGGAGAAACAGCTACAGGGACTTCCTGCTGCCAGACGTGTACATCTAGGCAGTGTCTAAATTAATATTTAAAAACTTGCGGAATTTCTTTTGGAAATAGCCACTTTGCCTACATGCTCCTTATACAAGGTAGATAGTTCTTGAGACACTCCAAACTGGCTGGAATATGAATTTATGGACTCATCTTTTCACTCAGTGAAGTTTACTTTAAGCCATGTTTTTCATTTCCTCTTCCTTCCATCACATTCTTGAAAAACTTGAAATGTTTTGAAACTTTTGAAATGAAAGGGTCCACAATCCAGTACTAAAGTTTTCTATTATTACTAATCCAAGACTTAAAGATATTATCAACTTGGGGTGATCCTAAAACCAGAAATGTTACCTGCATCAGCTACTTCTTTATAAAAGTTTTGTTTAGAAGGAGAGTGGTGAGCATAGAATTAGCCATTTTGATATTTGCTCTCTCTAATTCCTTTCTTTTCCTTTACTTTCTGCTTCTGGAATTTACATATAAAGCAATTTCAAAAGTTAGAGTGCATCACTTAAGGAGTACTTAGACAATCTCATTCAAAACCATCTTGATATATAATTATTTGTATAAATATATTTTATCTTTCATCAAAAACTTTAAAAAATATTACCATATTTCTAAGCAACCCAAACCTAGAATTCTTTTTGCATGAACTTTTAATTTTTCATAGTTTAAAAATAGGATAACATTAAGTCAGTGATGTGTTTGTTCCTGTTATATTCGCTGCTGAAAACCCACTTAAACAAATTTAAAGAAGTCATAAATTACACAAACAATGCTAAAAATGCCCAAGGATAGGAAGATATTCAACATTCAATAAAAATGAAAATATTTTAGAAAAATATTCCTTCAGCACAAAGCATTACTCTGAATGGTCAAAACCTGAAGAAATATGAATTTTTGTTAAACAAATGTCCTTTCAAAAAAGGCTTAGACATTATTATTATAGAAGTGTGACTGTTGAGGATATCAGAGCTGTTGTGTGCAGAATGTGTTTGTGTTTATGGGTGCAAACATCACAGTCCATTGCAAAGATGACAGACTTCTATGCACACAACTTCAATACTTAGGAATGCTCCCAATCCACTTTAAGCAAGCAGCTTAGCATTGCACAAAGTATGTTTAATTTTTTAAGAACTTTTCTAGCTGCCTTAATATATAGATCAATATATTAAAAAGGTATACTAAATTATGTTAAAGGAAGGATAATATATTCTCAGAAATTATTCAATTAGCTTACAAGTTACCATTATTGTTCAGAATAAAGCTGTTCATTTACATCAACTCCCATGCTAAATTTGGGATAGGTTAATTGAGCTAAGAAATTTGATCTTTTCTTTATACCTCTGAAGAACTGACATAAAATCATAGAATTATTTAGGATGGAAGTGACCTCTACACGTTATATTACTCAACCTCCAGCTCACAGCAAGACTTACCTCCAAAATTAAATTAGGTACCTTGGTCAAACAAAAAAATATCTCTTCCACATCTGAGTTCATTTAGAAACTTATATTAGAAGCTAAAATGATCAGAGATGAAATTCTAAAGACTTAAAAACTTTCCCTCATTATGTCAATTGATTTAGAAGTTGCTGAAAGTATTTGATCATGAGTTAGAATACGATTCAATGTAGTTGTAAATTTATGGCATAAAAAGAAGTAATTTAGAAAAAAATATTAAATGATACAAAAAGATAATTTTCTAATTTATTTTAAATTATTTTAAAAGCAAAATAATTATTTGTGATGACATCTAGGCAGATACTTTGAATGAATTCTTCTCCAACCTTCCAGCCAATACTGAAGAGGGCATAATGTTTGGGTCCCTAATTCAAGAGGTGGAATTGGAAGAGTCCAGCAAATGGCTAGGATCTTAGACAAAATGTCTCATGAAAAAATTATGGCAGAAAATGGCTTGTTTTTTGGGGGGCAATAGAAGGCAAAGTATCAAGTTATTAACTGACTACAATTTATTTAAACAGAGTTAAAAAGATGTCAGAGCCAAACTCTTCTCAGTATGAATGTCGGACAACTCAAGGCCATGATCCACTGGAATGTTTGTGACAGTCTTACTGTAAAGAGGAGACTGGAAGAGATGAGCTCCAAAGATGCTCTCAAATCAAGATTCTATAATCTTTTGGTTCTAAGAGGAAATATCATGACCATTAGGGGACAGGAAAATAAATTAAATTACTTGGTTTTAGTAATTTAAGGAAGGAATCGGCACAAATAATCCAGTTAATAATCTGAAGAAACAATAGCTCAGAGAAAACCTCGCAGGAGAAATAGAAACAAGAAGAAACTGATTTAACAAGCTAATCAAATTGGAATTATCTCTGACAGAGTGGGAAGAGTCTATCACATCTGAGTACACGAAAAAAGCTTACGCTAAGCCACAACTGTTGTGTACAGGCATTTTATAGCTCAGGAAAAAAAGTGGTTTTATTTAACGTTGACAGTCTTTTTCCTCTTCCTGTAACAGAAAGTTAATGTTTGTAAAATACCATAAATAGAGGTAGTGTCTGTATAAGAAAGATCACCAAAAGAAACCAAGCCTGGAATCCTAATATCATGTAATTAAAACAACAGATGGAACCCTACTCATCAGAGAACCCTCACTGACTGACCTCAGGCAGCATAGTCCCACCCAAGAAGAACAAGGAGATCATTTGAAGGATACTTTTCCTATAACTATCGTGAATAAGAGGCCACATCTTTAGCTGATACAAATAAATATTTTAACATCAATGAGAACCCTCCTTGGCAATTACACAATAAATATTTAAAATTCAAACAAGAAGATTGAATTTCTAATTATATTGTTTCCCTGTTGTCATAAAACTAAGCAGTTCAAGTGCAAACCACATGATAAAGCTTTTGATCTTTGGGTAAATGTCACAAACATTTCTTGCACATAAAGTACTCCACTACAGCAAAGAAAAGTTTTATTTTACATATGAAATTTTCCTTCCATATATGTTATGGTCTTTCAAGACCTATGGAATCAAAAAGGAAACACCAGATTTAAGAGTATGATCTGACACTGAAACTTCATGTAGGAAAACACAAGTCCTACTTTAAGCATCCATTCCTGTAATATGCAAAGCCTAAAAATTAAATTATTTGGCAGTTAGTTTAAAATTACTTTAACTAAGGAAGTGGTCTTCATTATTCCTCATGCTCTTCTGGAAAATGAGATTCTAGATTTCTAAAAATTTTATTCAAGATAACTGTGTGTGTTTGGGTATGAAACATGTATGTTTTTTATACCAAATCACATTTGAATGTTTATTTAGAGATTCAGAATGTTTAAAATACAGGATACAGATTGATTAGATCTACTAGAAGATAGACCTTATTTGACTTTGGGATGCAATGTAGATGCCTAATAAATTACTTCATCAACTTTTTTAGCTATTTAAGCATTACTACCATCTTTAAAATCAGCAATAAACTATGATAACACATTTAGGAAAACAGAACAGCTGGGAAACAGAAACCATGAAACATAAATGCAATTGGCTGCAACATTTTGCCACTGTTTAACTGAACCTTCAACAGATATTTCACTGAAAGTACTCAACATGAATTTTGTTTACTTGTCAATACTTGTCAATTTTTTCCCTACATCTTAAGCAAGATTTCTGCTGATCTACTGATCTGCCTTTGATCCATGCAGCTAGGATACCACTAGATCAAGTGAGAAATGGTTAAAGAGCTGCTATAATATCACAGAATCACAGAATGGCCTGTGCTGGAAGGTGTCATAAAGATCACCTAGTTCCAACTCCCCTGCCATGGGCAGGGACACCTTCCACTAGACGAGGCTGCTCAGAGCCCCATCCAACCTGGCCTCAATATATGTTCTGGAACCATCATCCTGGTTCTGGTCCTATGATTAAGTGATTCTTCCTGGGTTTTAATTTTAACAGCATCAATTATATTATGTGGGAATACTCATACCAGTTTAGATATTGAATTGCACACAGATAACTGCCTATCAGAGAAAAGCCAATTGCCACTGTGTTTTAAGAAATGGCTGACTTGGGCCCACTTGTGAGGATGTTACCTGCAATTATTAAAATATAGTTTTCAATGTTCCCAGTACCTTTCATCAAAGGATCCAGAAGTTGTGCTAGAAATTACATGAACCATGGACATGATGGGCCTTGAAGAAGATGTAGAATCAAGACAATTTCAAGCTTCTCAGCAACTACATTTTCAATTTAATTTTGGCTAAAAAGAGCAGCCCAATAGAAAACCTTTTAGCTTTTGTTTCAAATATCTTCACTGAAGCAATTTACTCGAGAAGAGATAAATGTTGTCAGAGTTTTATGTGACTTTTGGTGAAAGGACCTGAAACTTCAAAATTTAAATATTAAAAATAGACAAAGACTTGACAATATTATCACCAGGTATTGGATGCATTATGGATCATGAAAAATCACTTAGAAATCTAGTAATCTACCTGAAAGGAAGAACTGCCTATTGAGGTATTATAAAAAACGTAAAATATTGCTGTTAATACAGTTAAAGTATTCTCTTTGACTTGTGGAAAAATATCAGAACAGCCTCATGAGACCTGTCTGGATTATAAAAAAAAAAAGTATCTGGCATAAATATTCTTTCTGTTTCAAAAAATTAGCAGTTCAAGGAAATGCTTATAAATAAGTGACACTGCCAGAGATTATAGGAAATCAGACTGACTTTTCAAGCTCTTTCTTTTAACCCTTAAGCTCTTTGATCTTTGAATGCTATTGTATGGGTACTAGCAAGTTCCCATCTTTAATTATCTTGATTTAGGAAACTAATTTTCTCTCAAAGGATTCCTTTGAAAAGCCTTCTAATTGAGAACCAACAGGGTTGCAATTAATGTGAAATTAGCCAGACAAATGTATAAGCAATCTAATGTACCAGACAATCATAAGTTTTTAAAAATCAATCCTTTCAGGACACTAAATACATATTTATTAAGGCTGCCATAATCCCTCTGATTCAATCTTTTACAGGTCAAGTTACCAGCTTAAAGATTATTAGTACTTTCTGTATGTAAGCACAAGTAAACTCTCAATTTCAGACTAAAACCCATAAAACAGGTCAGGTCAGAAGTCTGACTAACCAGTATTGCAGCAGTGAAAAACAAAAAGAATTCAAGGAAACCACACAGGTTTGCACTACTTTGTTGATTTTTTTCTTCCACTCCAAGTGCTGGCACTTTGGCACCCAAAGGTCTGTTTGAAGTATTTGGTTCTAACATCCCCTGTAACACAACAGAATCATGGAATGGTCTGTGTTGGAAGGGACCTCAAAGATCATCTCGGCCCAACCCTCTGCTGTGGGAAGAGGCACCTTCCAGTAGACCAGGTGGCTCCAAGCCCCATCCAACTTGGCCTTTAACACTTCCAGGGATGGGGCAGCCACAGCTTCTCTGGGCAACTTGTGCCAGCGCCTCACCACCCTCACAGGGAGGAATTTCTTCCTAATACCCAACCTAAACCTCCTCTCTGTTAGTTTGAAGTCACTCCAGGCCCTTGTAAATAGTCTCTCTCCATCTTTATTTTAGGCTCCCTTCAGGTACTTGAAGGCCACAATCAGGTAACCCCAAAGCCTTCTCTTTTCCGGGCTCAACAATCCCAGTTCTCCCAGCCTTTCCTCATTGACGAGGTGCTCCGTCACTCCAATCACCTTGGGGCCTCCTCTGGGCTGGCTCCAGCAGGTCCCTGTCCTTCCTGGGCTGGGACCATAGAGCTGGATGCAGCACTGCAGGTGGGGTCTCAGCAGACAGGGGCAGAGGGGCAGAATCCCCTCCCTGGAAACGTTGGCCACACTGCTTTGGAGCCCAGGACATGGTTACAGCATCTCCAGTATCATCTAAGTCTGTAAGATTTCTAGCTTCGCCAACAGCTTCTGACAGTTAATTACATTATTTAATGGTATGTACAGAAAGGAAGTCTGGTTCTTTGGATGATGATGATTCTTTCACTGTGCATTTCTTCCTTCTCCTATTCTAACTGTAACCACGTGTACACTGATTTCTTGTTTCCTTCCTCCATTATCTCCTGATTTTATAGAATTCTAAAATCAGTCTTTTCTCTAACTGCAGCACAATGCTCAGTCAAATCATTATAATTCATTAGGGCCTCCTAACTGACAAACCATCAGACAGAACTTTAGAAGGTCAAATTCCCAGGTATGCTTGATAACGACACTTTTAAAGATGGTATCTCATTGCTAACTGTGACTTTTTTCCCTACTTAGTGTCTCTTTGTAGTAGACAAGGAATAAACAAAATTCGTATTTGCTACAAAGAAACACATTTCCCTGTAATTAACTACAGAATTAACAGAATTGAATAGAAATAAGGATCGTATTTCTACTTCCACTAAAAAGTCTCCAAACTCAATCTGTATTGAATAATGCTGTGCTGATCACTGAACAGATTTGTGAAAAAGTATTAATTTAATTTCTCACATACTGTGGTGCAACATTTAAAAAAACCCAACAAAACAAACCTAAATCTTCAGCTCTCGACTTCTTGGAATTATATTTCCCCAAGGATAAACCTCATGTGTTCATACTCACACTACCCAATATTGTTAGTTTCTCAGAATTTTTTCCATGTTACTAGAAAACACAGTAAATTACAATATTTTAAACAGAAAACCCACTGGGAAATATGTTACCTATGAAATTCTGTTCCTTAAATTGCAAAACAACCAATGATTCACGGCAGTTTTGTTCCTAAGAGACACATCTTAATAGAAACCAAATAACAAATTAGAACAAATCATGTGATAATAACCACATGATAACATATGGAACTTTAAAATTTACATATATATGGATAACATTCTGTAGACTACATATGGCTTTATAATATAAATATCTATCTATATATATTTGTTGTTGTTGTTGTTCCAGCACTGACTTCAAACTGCTTCCTTTATCTGCAATTGCTCATGTAAATATTTCCAACTATACCTCTCAATAGTATTGTCCCTTCTCTTTCCCAAAACAGTGTACCCTACCTTATTTCAGTAAAAGGGACACCACAAAGCAGGACCAATGGTGTCAGTGGTGGTGATAGATAATGCTGAATTAAATCAATTATGAAACTTTTTCAGGTTACATATTACAAGTTGCTTCCATATGAATAGAAATTTGTCTTTGATTCAAGCCTTAATAGAACTTAATCTAACTTATATATTCCATCACAGTCAGTTCCACTTCTTCTTCCTATGACTCTGCTGAATTATTTTTTATCTAGAATAAATAGCCCTCTAAGGAAAACTCGGATAAAACTAGATATGAGATTTCTAAAGGATTTTCTATACCATCCAAAATTACGAATGTGAAGGACTCATTCCTGGGAAAGATAAATCAAATCAAAAGCTGGGCTAGTGACAAATCATAAGGCATAAGCTCATTTTTCACAGAAATTACCCACCAACTCCCCAGTACCTAAACCTCTAACATATTATCCCTATGCCTTTTTCACAACCCTTAACTAAACACCCTTTTTTTAGAAACGTAACTATCCTGCTGCACATTTCCAAGAAACCTAACTGTCCTCTCTCATTTTTTGTATGACCTGGACACAGGCTGAATAGGGCTCTGTGCACCCTGGTCTAGTGAAAGGTGTCCCTGCCAAGGGCAGGGGAGTTGGAATGAGATGCAACTGTTAGGTCCATTCCAACCCAGGCTATTTTATGATTCTGGTTTTAGTGTCAGGTCTGGCTGAAACTGGTCGTGTAATTCTATACTTATTAAGAAAGATAACAGAAAAAAGTAATTGCATAAGCCTCATTTTCTAGGTGTGCAATTTCATCCAGTTCAATGATATTTAAACAGTTTGTTCAGCCACTTAAAATATAAAGACATAATGGTGGCAAAGAAACCTCTCAAAATAATTGCTGTAGCAATACATTCAATATTATTATTATTATTCTCTATTCTGCCCTCATGAGACCCCACCTGGAGTACTGCATCCAGGTCTGGGGTCCTTAGCACAAGACAGATGTGGCATAGTAGGTATGGATAAGAAAACAAAAATAATTCCACATGTACTCAAGACTGAGAAGGAATAAAGAATCATCTCCATGTTCCTCTTTGAAATACTAGGATGAACCCATACCCTTCAGGCAATGAATTTCTCCTGGAAAAGACCTGGAGATGCTGGTGACTTGCCATAGACAGTCTCACCTCCCCTTCCTGAGTACAGGATTTGTGAGCCTTAGGACCTAGGGAGAAAACTATTAAAAAGTGTCTAACACCAGGAAAGTTTTTCATATAACATTGAGGGCTTCCTTCTATTCATTAGTCCTAATAAGCAGTTTAAATTCAGTGGGACTAATAATAAATTCTTAGAGTCATTTATATGGTATGCTCCCTTTTGCCCATAACAAGATTTTGACTCTCAGCACTCCAAGGGATTTGAATTTGGACCGCTCATTTTTAAAGATAGCATCTCTACCTGAAAGCTACAGGACATGGAATGCTCTCAGTCTCTCTCCTGAGGATATTTGCTTTGTGTAAATAACTAAAAATATACTGAACAGGAACTAGAACCCAGGTGTTCTCTCTTTTACATCACTATCTTTACACACTGAAGAGCTATTCTCAGCTTTGGGCTGAAATTTATAGGCAGAATTCACAGCAATGATCTCTACATATATGGTTACTTTGGTCAGATATGATATGACATCCCTTTTCAACTTTAGGAAAAACATACTGGTTTGTTTTTTACTCTGAATATTTTCATCTATTAAAGGGAAGAAATAAAACAAAAGGATTTTACAAAAATCTTCATTAAAATCAGTCGATCCTATAGCATACCTTTTATATAATTCTTGAGAAGGAAATAGGTGAGGGAAGATGCTTTATAGGGGAATGAATCATTCCTTTATGTAATAGAAATAGCAATAGCTTTGTTGTATGATTCAACAAAAGGGTTCAACCTTTCCATGCTGCATCAAATTGAACATATTTCTTTCACTGATATAATTAGTATTTTGACTTACTTATTTTATGGAACTTTATTTTATGGGGCCAGTGGCCAGACACTTTATTGCTCCCTGATTAGCCCTGAGATCAATGTTAGGTATTTTCATACAACAGCTCTTTCTGAGCACATCCCTCTGACAAGAGGAGGGGAAGAGATCCCCATTGCCTGCCGAGAGAAAAGTCAGTGAAACCAACTCTAGGAGCCAAGGGCTAGATAAGCCAACATAGCTTCCCAAAAATGCAGCAGAACTAGAGACCTGGTCTGAGAAAGAAAAAAAAAAAACCCACTTGGAATATTTGCAGACAAAATCTAACTTACTTTCTTCTTTTTACAAAATCTCTATCACCTAAGAGAGTAAAATAGATGAATTATAAAAAACTTAGTTTGAATTTTATAAAGTATTTGGCAGTTTTGGTTAACCAAAACAAAACCCAAAGATCACAATTATCTACTATATACATTATTGTAGTGCTCTAGAAACACTGTGGGTATCATCCACCACATTTAAATTACTTATTTTAGACAGTAACCCAGATGACATATTGTCTGCAGAGGAAATAAACACTTTTGGAGACAATGTATTGTATCCAAAACAGGTATCTAAAATGTACCAGCTGATTCACAACTTCCAAGTACCCTTTCCATTTCATTTTTTGTTTTTTTTTTTTTTTTAATTAGTTGCAAAAGAACCTAACATAAATAGGCTAACACCTCCTTAAACCATTATATCAAGACACTTGATCTATATCTGCAATGTCTATATGTCATGCCTATATGTGTATGTGTGTGTATTTGACTTGATATATCAATTCTATATTGATGATAGACATGTATTTGATATATATTTCTGAGGTAACTTGGAATGTTTGAATTTATGAAAGTACTGAATATCCAACATTTGGAAGTGGTTTTTCTGTATGTTTTGATGAAACATACAAAATCCTTGGCTGCATTAGAAAATGAAGTTCCATTCACTACTGAATATATTAGTAATTAAGTAATAGTTTTTATATCCACACATGTGCCCATATTCATGTCTGGATTTGGCATTTTAATTTCTCACACATTACATGTTGCCTGGCTACCTTCCTCACCATTTAATTAATACAGTCTTCTTTACTAAAATTACTTTGGCCTAATTCTTAGCTTTTGGCACATGTTCATGGGTAGGGACCAGCAAAATCTAGAATATTTCTGCTACTTACTAAGTTATACCTTTATATGTACCTCAGTACTGAATTCCTCACATCAGCAGCTTAAGCAACAGGGGCCAATACTTGGAATATTAAAACCCCCCCATTCAATCCCCTCTAAGGAAAAAGACAGATTCTTGTTATATATAAAGCCAGAAACCCAGGAGATCTTTTCTAATATGATACATAAAAATTAAAACTTGAGATACCATAACATAAAACTGTTTTCTTAAGTATAAAGAAGATTCTTATAGATTTTTAAGTATACTTTATTTTTTAACGAATATTTATTTTGCCTACCGAACTAACATTAACAAATGATCTCTAGTTTTACTTAGCTAACCTAATCCATTATGATAAACCATGATTTTTTTCTTTCCAACTCATTCCCTGAGGAAGTACAAGAGAGCTAAATGTTTCTTTCCACAATTTGGATACATTATGTATTAATTGTTGACATTAATTACCTGTCCATACGTGTGTGTGTATATATGTATTTTAAACAACTGTATTTTCCATTAATAATGTGACATAGCAATGACTGGGAGTTAAGCTTCAACTTCACTGCTGACTTAATAGAAAACTGATTCAAGGGAGTAATAATGGAAAATAGTTTCAGAAATGGCTTACTGTTGGTTGCAGACGCTAAAACACAAACAATCGGAGTTAAGAAAGTAAGGGGAGGGAGACTTACAAGAAGGGAATACAGGGACATACAAAACCCTGAAGATGTTTCTGTGTCAAATATATGAATGGGCTTATATGTGAAACTGTCCCTGGAAAATACTTGTCAAGAAGAAATAAAGCTTATGAGTGAGAGGTAGAAAAAACCATTCCTTGCCTAAATCAGAGGACACAGTTAACCATTTAACACCCCTAAGCTGCTCCTCCTGAGACTGGCTACCATCCCCTACAAGGAGTTTGAGTTTTGCATGAACAACTCAGTATTAACATGTCTAACATACATCACATGTTGCTCCTGCGAGTAGAAAATGCCTCTTCCACACTCTTCCCTATCCTACAGAGGTCATTCAAATGGAAAATCTCTTCAGTATTATCAAATCAGCTTGAAGAATCTATTCCACACCCCATGAAAAAATGGAATATTAATTGATCCAGGATATAAATACAACTACTTTAATGTTCAATTATAAACCCATCTTGAAATTACTTGCTTGAATTAAGCATAACAAAAACAAAACCACATAAACATAAGTTAGTCCAAGCTAGTTTAATTAGAGGTATCACATGAGGGAAAGATGTCGTCTTTGATATCAAACAAACAAGTTATTACTTCCAGATTATTGTGGTAAAATCTAGCAAAGAGTAACCTTAATTTCCTTGAATCCTAATTTTATTCAAAAATAGTTTACTAAAATGACTGTGTTGTTTTATTTCATATTTAATCTTCTGAAGAAGTACATAAAACAGCTAATTTTCTGACTTCGCATAGTATCATCACTTGAACTAGTGTCAGGTGTACATTTTTAATTACATTGATTTGAATTAGTCACATGTTAAGCAAGAATTAGTAAAATCTAAATAAGGGCTAAGCAGAAATAGTATCTTAACTAAATTCCTGAAAAAAACCAGATGTTTAACCAACCTTGGTCGTTTGCATAAAAAGGCTGTGACTGAACTGAAAAGTATTCATTTTCCATTCCATTTCCATTATATATTTATCATATCAAGAGAGAAACCCCTTATTTTCTCCATAAACTACATGCTTGGAGAAAATACAATATGTACATGTACTTCCCTGATTATGACATTTTACTAGATCACCAGTACTTTACAAAAAATAGCGTAAGTCAGAAGACTCATCTCATTAAGCCAATTCATTTTTTCTTTACAACATAAATGAAGATATTTAATCTGTTTTTATGCAGACTAAATCAGGTTTGGAGACTGGAGGTTCAAAGAACTGAACCTGCTAATGCTGTTTAGATTTGCAAGCCAGCACTAGTATTAGAAAATGAAAAAAGCCTAATCAGATTTTGAAAACTGATTATTATTTTTGACTTTTGTAGAAGTACATGCAATGCAATTTACTCAAAATATTTTTTATAAAAAAAAAACCAACAAAAAAACCCCAAAAACCACCATATAAAACCCAGAGAAGTACAATACTAAGTAAGCTCAATGTGCCAGTTAGTGTATAACAGCAAGCCCTATATAGCAGACAATTTAAAATTAGAAGATAACTTCTGTGTCCATATTAAAACATTCACTGCAGAATGCTTCAATAACACTCGAAATCAAGAATGTTGCAAAGGGATGCTCAAAATAGTCTTTAGAGTGTCTCCTTTCTAGAAGAATGCTAAATAAAAAAATGCACATAGTTCTTGACAGAAAACTTCATATGAAACACCTGTTGCTCACTTAAAAGTTGGAAGAGGGTTGGATTCCTCTCCTTCATACTGGAAACCCTCTATACTTTGACTTCCAAGTGATAAACTTCAGTGATATCTTAGAAACTCTTGTATTTCTGGATCTTAATTACCTACAGGTGAATCTAGATCACAATTACAAAAGCAGTGAAGGAGGAATAGTCAGATGGCTTGTTCTGGGTCTTCCTTGCCAAAGGGTATAAGGAGGGACGACAAAAAGTTCCTGTATTTATTAACCTCTGCATGTTTATAAACTTCATGAGATACCAAGTTTATGTGTGCATTTGCTGTGTGCATCATTGGGCACTGGAGTTGTTCTGTTGTTTTAATTACTTATGGTCAGCTCATGAAAATAGGACAGAATGAACTGAAAAAAACCCCTCTGCCCACCTCATCAGCAGAATTCCACAAGTAGAGGATCTTGGAAAGGCTTTGAGAAAGATGGGGTACAAAATGAAAAAGAGAGAAATGCAATGATTGCACAACTTAAAGAATTCCAGCTGCAAGCAGAAAAGCATCTCTGTAGAATTCCAGTGATAGACCAAACATATATTTACACTGAAGGTCATCTCTTAATCTTTCAATGAAAGAAAAAAAAAAAGAGAGAAAGAATACGCACCAGTTTCATTCCTGAATTGATCGAGGGTGACAAGGGATTTATGAGGTTGGTTGTGAAGCACTCGGTGGCACCTTGACAGTTGTCACATGCATTTCTCAGTGGTACCTCCCATCTAGTCCGAACACTAGAGAAGTGTCTTCACTTCCACTATGAATTTGGAGATCTCACAACAAACATTATCCAATTAGAGTCTCAGCATAGAGATTACAGCAACTTCTTAGCCTTCAAGGGAACAGCCTTGGAAATATTTTTCAACATTTCAAGAAGGCATGAAAGAAACAACTCAAAAAGCAATTCCCTAAATGACACTGAGAGGAGGAAGGATAAATTCAGTATGCATCAAGTTTAGAAAAAGGTGACAGATACATTAATTTTCTGGCTCAGCTAGAATTCTCAAATCACCTTAGGAGAGCTGTAAATAATTTCTACAGTGCACTTTATCCAGAAAGAACTTGGTATATGGGAAAATAACCAGCAAGTTTGACTTTTTCAAGCTTCTTATAGAAGTAGATGTCATCAAAAAGGGCATTTTCACTGACACAATTAACCACAACTAGACTATAACTGTAAGCAAATCAGTAGCAGTCAGAGTACCAGAGATACCAGGTTCACATTCTGTCCTGCACAGAATTTCAGCTCTTTCACTGGTAGAAGTGCTGTGACTAACAGTTCAAAAACTTGAAGGCAATCTTTTATTACAAAACCAGAGATATCTCAATAGGGCCAGTGATGGCTCTTTAACCAAACCAAAAGATAAATTAAATTTCTTTTGCTCCATGAAGTGAACAGGAAAGGTAGAAGATGTCTCTCATGGTGAGGTAGAGTTACGGGAACAGCAGGCCCTATTAAGACAAGAGAGATCCCCACAATTTCTATTTTAATGAAACCACTATTCAGGACCTGTCTCACAGGGGAAGATAGAAAGTGATTAAAGCAATCTAGCATTCAGGCCACGGGGCAGAACACTGAGGAAATCCAGGTTAGAAATCTATCTCAGAAAATATTTTTTTTGTGTCAGTGGAAGGAGCCAGATGGAGGAATCCAGCTTATCAAACTTCTAGTGCTCCCATGATATGGTTATATTTCTGAGACATCTCTTCTTTTCCCTGTTGGTCTCCTGGCTCTTTTGATAGGGGTGCTTGTATTATTTGAAACCTGTCACAGTATCTATCATGATAAAACTTTGAAGGAAAGGTACAGAACCCTATGTAAGTGCTGAACTCCCTCGGCAAAGAGTTGCAAAGGAGTTAATCTCTTCTGCTTCAAAATTCACTTCCAGAAAACTGGCTGCTAATTACTCTGAAGAGGTCATTTATTTTAACAGCATGTCCCATAGCCTGATATTAAAAATAACTGACATTTCAAATTTCTCTCAGACAACTAGCTCAGGAAATAAGAAATCCTGGCAGATACTTGACTCTAACAGGCTCAGGCTCCAAATGTGAGGGACAAGGAACAAAAATAAATGTATGTTTCGATGGGCAAGAGGTATGTATATGCACAGCATGAATGCCTATGTGACTAATTTTTTTTTAATCTAAGTCTCTGAAATATGTATGAATTCATGTTCAGATGCGTGCATTTCAGAAGCATACATAATTATACTTCTGGACAAAGGCAAAGAATGGAATATTGTACCAGGTAACAATGTTTTTAGAGCTTGTTTTTAGTGAGCTGCTCTTTAAAAGATCGGCTTCTGCACGGGAGAGAGGAAGAAAGAAACTGTGTTATCAGAAGGTTGAGATTTGCTGGCAATATATTTTATTACCTTGGGAAAGACCATGCTAAAACCTTCTTTGACCTTTCTGAGGAAGCATGGATGCCTCCAGAAAACTGAATGGAATCAGACGCTTGCTGTCAGCATTGCCCTCATTCCAACTGACTCTCTAATTGATACAGCACTTTGCAGTACAAATGCAAAACCCCTAAAGGGGCTCTTCCTATGTGACATTGACTCAACTTTGGAAGCAGAACCCAAGTTCTAACATGCTCGAAATCCCAAACTGTGCTCTGCAATACCCCTCTCGTAACGACAACAAGGCACAGCCCCAAGAGATTTAGGAAAAAAAAGGGCAGGATAAGAAACCGATTAGCCACACCTGTGCATATTTTGGGTTATCTGCAGCAGAGTACAGCCTTAGGTGACATTTACTTACAAATCTGAAAGTGCAAATAAACAACTCTGAAACAAAGAACAGCTAAATCTAAATGCTAAAGATAAGCAAACCCATTAAACAAGTTAATCTTTCTAATTTTGTATTACTGCTGCTCAGTGAAACCATTTATACTTTTTATAGATTTAATTTAGATCATATTCTTGAATCCATGATGAAAGCAAAATAGAAAATATTAAATTTTACTTGATAATTAAATATTTTTAATTTCATTTCCTAGAGTAAAATGAAAACACACTTACATTATGCAATAATAAATGTTAAAATGATTGATGAACACCCCTATAAATTGTGTCTATAGAAGCTAAAATTATATTGAGAAATACTTCTAAGGATTGTTTATTGAGCTTCTCTGATTTAACAGGCAAGTTGTATCAACTGCTTTTCAGTATGTTCTCTATATGCAAGCACCTCTTAAATTTACTGCACTTTCAGCTGGTGAATCAACTGTATCTCTCTACAGAAATGAGACAGAGCCTGCTTCTGGCATTTATTCAGCCTGCATTTTTTTTTTCCTCTTAAATGAAAATCAATAAACAGGCTCTATATTATTAGCAAAGATTCATTTGCCAGATTATTGCCAAACACATACCATTAGTCCTGCCTTTGTCCTTAATATCTCAGTAAATGAAGTAGCAATATTAAATCCATTTTGATTCTGAAGACATAAAATTCTGCAAATGATTTCCAGAAATTACTGTTACACAAAAAATTCCACTACACCACTGAAAAAAAAGAAAATCTAAGAAACTTTCAAGACATCATTGCTTAAGTCTTTCAAGACTTCTGTGTACTAGTCAGTATCCTTGCTTTGATATTGTGTTTTGGTTCAGATAAAAAAAAAAATAATGTGAAGATAGCAGTTTCTAAAACCTGACAGGATTCTCTCTTGATTAGAAATCCTCTCTTCTCTCCCATTAGAGGCATGGGAGAAAGAAAATGAGAAACGATCATCAGCCATTTGATTTAGCCATCAAAAATTCTGTACAGTTACCTGTGGAGTGCTGTATTCTGTTTCCTTTGAAGTTTATCTGAATTTCCCTCCTTCTACTCAGGTCTAATCCCAACTAGATTTTCCTTACACCCATTTATGCCACCCATTTATTCTCCTCATGTCAGCATCCACCTGTTCCTCCACTCCTGAACTATGTTTAGACTGCTGCAGGTTCTTCCCCACCTTCCTCCTGTTGGTGTAACAGCCAAAGCTCTTGCTGCCACTGATGTCCCTTTTCACTCTCAACCTAAATTGATCTTTAGCTTTCCTGTCAGCATCACTGAATATTACAGGCCATGTTTTAATAGTCCTCTTTTGTAGCCTTTTCATTATGTTTTCTTTTTGTAACCAGTATTGCTGAAGAAATACAAATAAATTTCTACAACAGCAGGTTCTCCTAACTGTTCCCCAGTTTCTCCTCATAGATCTGAATTGCAACAGCTCACAAAATAATCAGGGATTTTTTTTGACTACAAAATATAACCATGTCAAGAACTCTCCTAGAACTATGTATTTCAGGGCCATGTGTCCCATGTATTCTGGTGCAATCTAGAAAGCCATCTAAATTAATTCTGCTTCTCACTGTTTTCCTCCAGACAGTGTATAGTGGTACTCTATGTTTCTAAGTAAGAAATGAAGACTCAGATGAAACATACACATACACAGATACTTATGTGAACCTTGTATGCTAAATGTTTTCAAAAAAAAGGCTATCCCAAAAAGGTTTTGGCACAATAACAAATCACAAAGGAAACCATCTGTCTATTCTCATAGATAGTCATTATATTCCCAGGACGTGGTGAGAAATATCAATTTTCCTCTATATTATGTCATTTTTTGCTCATAAAAAATGGGAAATTCACAACATCTTTCAAAATTTCTCAGGCACGGCACAAAAGACAATTTATTCACAGTGAGGGGGCCCAGGACTGGATACAGAATTTGAGGTGTGGCCTCACCAGTGCCAAGTACAGGGGGATGATCACTGCCCTGGTCCTGCTGGCCACACTGATGCTGATAAAAAATACATATGTTTTTATGTTAGTAGTTTGTATATGCATATTCTGATAAAAATCTATTAGTACTGAATATTGAGAAGGACATTTTTAATAGTCTTTTCAGTATTTTAACTTGTCTTAGTGAATTCACTAGTACACAGACCTATGAAGTGGTGCAGTTGGTAGCAAACAACAGTAAAATAGTGCAGTATTTATGTTTTTTCTGATGATACACTCAAACCATTAAAGCAGGGTAGAGATCTGTTCCTAAAACGACTGAATCAGCAAATAACTGTTACCACAACATTCACTATTTGTCCTTGGGATCCTCTTCCCACGTGTTTTATGTGTTTTGAAGTTCTATGTTGTGAAGGACTCATTCAAGTGTGGTGAGAAGACTTCCACAATCTCTTTCCTCATTTTACATTTAGGTCTGTACCACATGCACAGAACTGCAGTGTATTTCCCCCTTCCTAACCCAAGATATTTCTATTTAATTTCTTAGCTTTGAAAGCTGATACCATAACTAGAATTTGTTATGAGTAAGTGCCTTACTGACAGACTGTGTCTGAAGGAGTATTCAGGATTTTGGATTAATTAAGTACAGAAGATTATTTCATCAGCCTGACACTGCGCACATTAGTCCCACATCACCCACTGAGAAACAAATTAATGTCATGGACAAGTACCTCTCTACTTTTTTGCTGCAGTACTTCAAGATATTTGAGTTTATTGCAAACTCCCAAGAGATACAACTGAGTAACTGAAGTGGAGAAATTTGGAAAGCCTTGTTTGTTGCTTGCTCATGAACTTATCAAACTTTACTTTTCAGCACTACCACTGGTCTTATCAGGGTTTTCAGCACAGCAATATCAGGCCTTTGATAAGTGAAGCAGCAACAGCTCCAAGGGTAATGGTTGACTCCTGCAATGCTACTCTTTTTTTATTCATGCCAGGAACATGCTAAAGCAGTCTCTCCCATCTTCACTTGATACAAAAAACAACTCAGCACCTCTACAGAGAAAGAAACTAGGAATTCATCACAAATATAATAAAGCTAAATTTAAATAAAAAAATAAAATTTAAGACTTGCACATTTATCACTTCTCTTATGGCCAGATTTCCCTTGTGTAGTCAAATGCTTTGTGTATTAATACATAACTGTTGAGAATTACAGGGGCTATGGAGCTATAAACATTTCAAGCAATGGATGCAATCCAGACCAGGTTAGGAACAAGTCCCATTTCCAAAGAACTGATTTTATGACAAAGCCAGATTTGGCAATAACTCTGTTTTTTCAGTCTCTTCAATATATTACAGTACACAATCTGTGCAGAGCCTTCACTGAATCTGACATAAACAAAAAAAAAAATTTAAAACATGATGTCCTTTATTGACAGCAGGAGCTCAATAAAAGTTGTCTCAATTCATTGGCTACACTATAAAGAGGGTTTGCGCACAGGTATTAAGTGTACACAGGTGTTTAAATGTGTCTTTACATATATTTTAATATATGCCTACAAACACAGAGATATTTAGAATATTTGCCTTCTACTTGAAAATTTCATCAGTTTCCCCAGCATTCAACAACACTCAGAACTGTCTCCCGTGTTGGTAAAAACATTTTGCTTTGTGTAAAAAATAAAATCGTACTTTCAGAATAATGACTTCTGATAGCTTTAGGAATTTTTTTCTTTCCCCCCCAACAAACAGCAACATAGGAAACTTAGCCACTCCATCCACAGGTAAATTCTGGAATCACTGCAATCCTAGTCATTACTTCTATTTTGAAGGCTTCCAGAAGCATTACTCTGGAATTTGACTTAGGTGTGCTCTTTATGAACAGCCTCAGAGGAATGACCATACCAATGAACAGTAGTTTCTGTCACAGGAATGAGTTATAATATTATGTAACTTCAGATTTTGACCCTCATTTCTCAGTAACTAATTGCTATTGATGGCATTCTAGCTTCACAAGAACAAAATAAGCTACTATTTTGGAAGAACAAAAACTAAAACTGCTAATTGAGCTGAGAAGACTTCATAGTTCTTTAACAGTTTAACTAGAGAAATTGCAGCCTTTTTTTCTGAATTTCTGTACTCATGATGGAATAAATATTTGTTTTGTCTGTTCAACAATTGGCTTTTTTCCCACTCATATGAATTAGGGAACATACAGGGAACAGTGTATTACACACAGGAATAATAACCACTATTACACAGCTATTTCTCTTAGACGATTTTGTACAAACAGAACATACTGAGATTTTTTTGACCTTTAATTAAAAGATATATATTCTTTGGGCAATATAGGCACAAATTGAAAATCTCCTCGTAACAGCAACATGTTTCACTTACACTGAAGAAGCTACTCCTGAGCTACAGAAGTCAGGGAGCTACATATCGCAGGGCTTCAGAGCCCTGGTAAAAAAGGAATATTTCCTAGAGTTTGGTCCATTGGTGAACTTCAGCCCAAAGTGAGCATGTGTTGGTTTTAAAATGTGGCAGTAGGGACTAAAGAACAATTAGTTGCTCATTATTCTTTAGCACATAAATTTTCTCAACTCAATTATTCTGGAATGATTGCTTTTTAAAATTTTGCTTTTATTTCTTGCTTCTATCTGAATATAATTCTGAGCATTATTCCAAGTGTTCTGTCACTCCTGCCTGGCTGTTATCTTTTCACGTTCATTTCCTTCTACAGCTACTTTTTTTACCGTTAATTCACTCTGGCACTTCCCTGTTTTGAACATTGCATTACAATGTTTCACTGATCACACTTTCACTTTGAAGCAACTTTTCCCTCTCACCTTCATTCCTTTAACATACAAAAGTGAAAGAAAGGGAATCAGAATAAAAGACTGTTGCTACTGGTGTTGTCTAAGTTGTTGGCTACACTGTACTAATACAGTGCTGCTCCCGTGACTAATATGGCATCTTTCAGGGCTATGTCAGATATGTTTTCACAACATTAACAACTATGATTCTCATAAACTGTTAAATGAGTTCTCATACACATAGAACATGAGCAATGCTCCCTCAGAAAATGAAGATGTACCACTGCGCACACACACACACAATACCAGTGACCTACAATTAGCAGACAGTTATTACAGATAACCTGATTTTCCCCTGAAACATGGATGTGAACTGAAACAGGCATCAAGCCTACCAAACATGCAGAAAGACTTATCCCTGCCAGTCACCAGAAACATGAGCTGGCTTAACCTGTTTTCACTAACTCCTGGCTCTCTGATCACTGCTTCATAGATTCCCCATGTAGGTCAAGAGCCGTCACCCCTACTCTACTCACAAGAACGTCCCCCTCTCATTCTTCATATAGGAAACAATTTATAAAACAAACCCATTGGTAGTGCTGGACTGAGAAAAAAATGGGAGAACTTGAGTGAATGGAGTATGTAGATGTCTAGTGATGTTTAAGGATTCAAAGCAGTATCTCAGGGTTTGGAAATCACTATTCTAGTGATTTTCTCTCAAGTGAGAGACAAAGAAGATATGTCAAGCATAATATAAAATGTCTACAGCTCCCTGGTCCATGTGGGAAAGCTATTTGGGAGAAAAAGATACGGAGGAATGATGTAAGTTTCATATATATATGACTTTCCAGATATTAATCCTCAGCCTGTGTCAGATTTTAATATTTCTCTAGCATGGACATGGCATATTCAGTTGATTATAATATTTATTCCTGCTATATAGTTGGTGCATTTAATTCCCCTGTTCATTTATATTTTTATATATATATAGATATAGATATAGAGATATATCTATATCTATATATATATCTTGCATGCTGATTCCACATTTTCTAGTTACAGAAACACTTTTCTGATGAAGTATAAATCAAGTAGTTTAAGCACAAGATGGATAATTTCAAAACAGCCTTTTCAGTGCTTTGGGTAAATATCCATTATAACATAAGTTTTACTTATTTTTATTAGTTTTCAGACCACAGAATATATATCTATGTTCATGGGTAAATTTTCAGAAATGCAATACCTTCAATAGATCATGTTCTGCTTATAAATGTTTTATAATATAATAAACAGATCTCTGCATCTGTGTCAGACAGCAAATTCTATTTCATAAACAATGTTTTATTTATTTTCTTTTTTTTTTCATTTTTTAAAAATGAAATTGTGACAGATGCTAATAGCAAACTTACAAGTGTAATTACGTTATTTTAACCTTCTGTTTAAATGGAAGTTCTGCTGAAAAAACAGGCTACAAACAACAGCAAGTGAACTACCAAACCAGGCTCATGACAGTAACAGAAGTAGAAGAACATCCTTTGGTTTCCTGACTGCTTGGCTCATTATTTAATCTATTCATTATAACTCATTTCTTGTATACAGAGAAGAGGAAAATTGAGAAGCTCAATCCAGTTGTGCTCAATTATCTTACAGATTAACCACATGAAAGGCTAAATTAGAGGCAAAAAAGATTATGTTGCTGTGCCTTACTGTGCTTTGTCTGTCACAGTTCAAACAGCACCAGCTCTACATATCCACCTGTTTACATCCTCTGTGTTTGTAGCAAAGAAGAAACGGTAAATTGTGTCATGCATCAAGTGATATTAAAAAAGAAAAAAGGAACAGCAAGTGTCTTACATAACTTTGAACAAAGCATTCCAAAATGCTATTAAGCTTAACAGCTTCTCAGGATCAAATTGTCGGTGTGATGGGAAAACAAACTTGCTTTTAGTACAAGAACAGGATTATTTATGGCATACCAGCCCTCTGGTGCATTTCTATGCCTACCAAGAAGCTGTGCTTTTTTATACCTGTTCTGGAAGTGGTTCCTAATTGAACCATGTACACAAAGAGAAGCACATCTCTATTTTGCTGTGCACACGATAAGCACATATGGTTAAACACCTGAGGGTAGGTTTATACATGCAAAGCATTCTTGGAATGAAAATAGTGAACTTGATATGTCATTACCTACATAGTAAATAAAGGGATGATGTGTCATTCTCTATAAAAAATGAAAGGTGGTAAAAATACACAACGTTGTCACAATTTAGAACTCATTTTAGAGCACTCTAAAACAATTTTCATCAACTCACTTTGAAGATATTTTCAATAGAAGTTTAAGAACAGTATTATTATCACAGCAAAATATTTAAACATCACAGATAAGAAATATCTGTTTTAAGGATTCTCCTACAGTTGAGATTCAGAAAATGGCATTTAGGCTGGTGATTTACTATGAAAATGATAGTGTGACACTGACCGTGCTGTAATTATGCCTCTCCTGATGGGAGAGATCTTTTAAAGTCCTTGCCAGTTGTTCGAGAGACAAACGGGACTCTCAGCCTTCGCTGCTTCCAGATAGTTGTTTATTAAGTCTTATGAGAGAGACAGAGTCACTAACGTGATCCAGACATAGCACAGAGCAGAGAATGCAGGAGAAAGCCGAACTATCAAGATTTACACAGTCTTTCAAAGGTAAATTAACCAATGGTTACTAAAAACGTACATTATTTTTACTTTTCTACCAATTATCTGGTAACACAGCGGAATTCGGAACTGCGGAATTCTTTGTCCAATCATCCCAAACTACTTTAAATGCAGAATATGGAGCAGTAGAAGAAGAAGAAGGTGGTTTGGAGAACAACAACAATCTTCC
This sequence comes from Corvus moneduloides, assembly GCF_009650955.1. Lineage (NCBI taxonomy): Eukaryota > Metazoa > Chordata > Aves > Passeriformes > Corvidae > Corvus > Corvus moneduloides. The sequence goes on along the minus strand of NC_045477.1, from coordinate 13,951,595 downwards.
ATTTTGATGTTTTTTGCTTTTATCTATTTACTACATTGACAAACCCAAATCTTCTAAATTTTTCACCCTGTGACAATCTTACATGGTATTCTATCATCTAGTTTACCTCAGTGTAGATTCTAATTCTTCACAGATAGTGGGCAGTTTTTTCCAAGGATGAAGGTCAAAAACAGTGTTGTCCAGGGGGGTAGAACCCTTCAAAACAGGCAGAGAAGTATTCTCTGCACTCAGAGTTCCTACAATAGTGGGTCAAACATCACATTTCTGTATTTAACTAGTACATCATACTTACTGAAATCTTTCCCCTCCTCATCCCCCAAATTAGCTTTTTCAGAATACAGTATAGTAAAAGGGCATTAGAAAATGCAATAGTTCCATAAAAATTATATAGTACTCACTAGCCTTTTTCTCTTTGGGAGCAACTCATTAAAATCACAGTTGGTATTTAAACAATCACAAGTGACTATTTTTCATTTTTTGCTTCTTTTAATCTAAAGGTTGTCTTGCTCTCTAGATCCTATACTGAAACAGCGCAGGAAAAGAAACATGGCAGTCAACAGGAATTTTGGTTGAGTAAGGACACTGCGTCTTCACTGAAAGTTCAAACAGGCCAACTTCCTATAGCTGCAGGTGCTCAAACTAGAGCTATTTCAAATAACTATAAACATCTACAGCATTAAGTCATTACGATAGGGAAAGCTTTTCTTACAACCAAAGTGCAAAAAAAATCTAACTGTTTTCCATATTAACTTTCAAATTTTGTATACATCTCAAGAAATAATATTTTGATTTTAAATACATAATTTTAGGATGATGGGGAGCATAGAAAAAAGACTAAGATGCTTCTTTATACAAAATCTGTGGATTGTTAAGCAGTAGCTCACAGTGAGGCATTTTTACAGGAAGTGGTAGAATGGATAAAAAGATTTTTTTTTTTTTTTGACAACTTTCCCTTGGGCTGTATTCTTAAAAGAAGTTAGCATATTGCCTTTAAAATGAGGAAAGAATAACCAATCCACTTGAATAATTTGGTCTACATGAGTTATCCAAAAGCTTCATTAGACAAGGAGCCCATAAAGGCTGTCTTATTTTTTAAAAATGGAACAAGTGTCTTTCTAGATGAATTCTGTTCCAAATATCTCTTTTTCTACTGCTTTCTTGCTCTCTCCTCTTCCAAATTAATTTCTCCCTCCCACTAAAACAAAACGAATGTCTCATCCTCTCATATCTGGTGTCACCAAAGTATAAAAATTGCATGAAATGCTGCAATACACAGTAGACTCTATATTGCCTGAAATACAATACAAGGAATGAAAAATAACCCAGTGTGATGAAAAGAAACTAAAAAGATGGGTAAGGAATTGATATTTTTTCAGTAGCATGGAGACTATCAAGTCAAACTCTTCCAAAGACAAAGTCATACTCCTCTCTCCCCTCTGCAAGACAGACTTGAGAAAGACTAAATGAAACAGCACAGCTACTGTGGGAATAAAGATTATTTTTAAAAGCTGAAGCTGCCCCCAGATAGAAAGAATCAAAAAAACTTGCAAGGTCAAAAGTAACAATAGACCAAGAGCAGTTAGGAAAAAAAATTAAAAAAAAAAACAACAAAGAGTTTGTCTCAAATCAGAGCACCAATGAAAGGAGTTACGAACAAATCAACAGAGTGAGCAAGAAGGAAGCACCTAAACTGAGGACTACGCAGGAAAGGTCAGAAGAGACTCAGGATGAAACAGCTCAACTAATAACTGCTACTCGTAACCTCTTTCTCAGAATGCCTCTTTTTTGACACGCACAGACTGAAAAGTGGCACACATTATACACATCTTAAAAATTGGGTTCCAGGAACACAAGGAAACTATAAAATTGTGACACACAACTTCTGCATTGGCCATATTAATGGCCATAATAATGTTCAAAAAAATATAGAATTAACATAATTGTAAATATTTGTTTTTACTTCATAGCAGCCTGGGCAGTGCTGTGCTTTGCACTTGTGGATAACTCATTAGCGCTTTGACAGTTGCTGAGAAATGCCTACACAGCCTCAGCGCTCTCCCTCTGTCCCCCAGCACGCCTGTTGGAGGTGGACGAAGGATTGGGAGGGGACACAGTAGGGACAGTGGACCTCAACTGATCACAGAAATATTCCACAGCCCACAATATCATGCTCAGCATGACAAGCTCAAGGCCAGGAAGAGGAAGGAGGGTTGTTGGCATCTCTCCTCCCAAGTAACCGTAACACGTGCTGAGGCCCTGCCTCCCTAGAAGGGGAAGCACCTGCCTGTTGGTGGGGAGCAGAAAATGAATGTCTTACCTTAATGTGCTTGCACAGCAAGCTTTTGCTTCACTTATTAAACTCTTTTTTACCAAAATTCATGAGCTTTCTCCTTTTTGCCCTCCCAATTCCCTCCCTCACTCTGCTGGGTAGGATAAGCAGCTCTGTGGGTAAAAGGTGTTTCTGGGGTTAAAACACATTACCATCAAAAATCTGAAATATATATGTATATATATGTATATATGTAGTAAAAATAGTCAAAGGGATGTGACCTATTTATATTTATACAAACAGAAGATAAAAGTACTAATATCAAAAAAGCCCTCAGAAGAAGCTCGGAGTAGGGATTAAAAAAAAAAATCATTTAAAAGCATGCAAGTTTCCAGTTACATTTACTGTTTCCCAACTTAGGCACCATCCTTGCATCATTACAATCAATTGAAGCTTTATTACTTGATTCCCGCAATGTGAGAGCTAGCAAAAAGCCCTGCAATCAGCAAAATGAAGGTTAACAGGACTTTCAGAAAACTGCTTAATGCAATTGCAATTCCTTAGTTGCTCAATATTCAACTGAATTTCAGATATGCTTTCCAAGAGCAGCAATCCTTAAGATTTCTCCTTTTTTTCCAGACAAAAGCCAGCAAGTAACAGGTTTCAGTCTATGCCAGTTTGAAAGAGAAAATTATTTATACAGAGGAGAAAGGAGAAGAAAGGAGAAAGAAAAATAATAGCTAAGGAAGTAATTAAGCAAGTCAGTGACTACTCCTAGATTTAGTTTTTTTGAAATAGGCTCCAGTATGCTTTAAATTAATTCCATAATGATACCTCATGATCAGGCATTATTCCAATAACACAATGACATGATGACATTCTAATGACATAAATTCTTCATGATAGAACATCATAAACAAATTAGAAAGTAAATATTTCATTGCGTTCAAAAAGACAACCCAAAATTTCAGTCAGAGATGTGACCCCATAAGGATTTTTTTTTTAAGTTGAAATTCTTTTAATTGCATAAATTATCAGAATTTTCATCACTATATTAAAGTTTGGAAAGGATGCATATATGCCCACTTCTCATTTCAACTCTGTGGTGTTTACTAATTTTGTAATTATAAAATTGGAAGAATTTTTCTTCTGCAATGAAAACATCTACATGGCAAAGTCCTTGCCTACCACTGGTTCACAATTTTTTACATGTGTGAATAACTAATTGCAAAATTCTGGAAATTATTCATGTTTCCAAGTTGAGAACTTTTGAAACACAGTTGCATAAAACAATAGAATGTGACTTCGTCTGAAATCCATACACAAGTCGCACAAACCAATCCTTGGGTCCTTTGTCCTAAAATTACAAGCTCCTTATATTTGAACTCTGAAAAGATTTGATTTTTCACTCAGATAGCTAGGCTCATTAGATCACAATTTCTTTTCCATTTATTTTCCTTTAATGTGTTAATGAATTATTTAAAGCCACAGATACTGTTATTATAAAACATTTTAATTGTTCTATATATTTTTCTAGACACTGCAAGTTTTACGGTTTTTTACACTATGGTTTAATTATTTTTTTTCCCTTTTCAAGGAGAAGTGTGGAACTGGATCATTGGAGTTATACAGCAGATATGCTATGTGAATATTTTCTGAAAAGGTATTTCAATTTCTTAGCTTATTACTGTAAATCATATTTGTACACATATCAGAATAATTTACATTCCAAGCTTCTAGATCCTTCTCTCTCTCGTTGATACCACATCTGTTCCCACACATTTTAATTCTACTGCCAGCTCCCATGTCCTTCACTTCTCATTTTAAATGGCAACTAATACCAAACTCATCTATTTTTAATTTTTATAATGAAATTCTCCTTGAGTCGTAGGTTGTGTGGCTTTGGGTTTTTTTACTGGCTTGTATAATGTGTGATAGTGACATTCACAACCATAAACATCCTGTTCAGATAAGATATCCACATGATTTCATGATTTTAAAGCCTCAAAGTGACAGGCTGATCATCTATTTTTCTGTCTGAGTGCTGAGGGGTTGGAAGTGCTGAGTCTCAGTGTCGAGACTATTTCATGTACAATTACCAGTTATGCATGAACATGATTTTAATTTTCCCTGCAAAAGCAAACAAGAGCAAATACCAGTACAATGTGACAAGCTGTAAGAATATGAAGGAGGAGAAAAAACCACTCTACTAGAAACTGCTGAAAATATGGCTTATTCTTAGTATTACATACTAATATAAGCTAGAACAGCTTCAAATGGAAACCAAAGGAATTGACCAAGATATGGAAGAACCCCCACAGTCTGGTACACTCAGAACATCTTGAAAAGGTCTCTGATGGTGAGAGGGATATAACATCAGAGGTACCACCACTCCTTCAATTCTGTGATGGCTACTCTCTTGGCCCACCAACCAACAAAAATGGCTGCTTAGTTGGTTTTTTGTTTGCGTGTTTGTTTTTAGACAAAAGGTTCCATGTTCTTTTAAAATGTGAAATTATGTTTGCAATATTGTTTCAACTATTTAATAATCTGCTACTTTGAATAGGTGAAATTAGAAGGCCATTATATGTTTCAGAATAATACTCACATATGCATGGATTTAATTACTGCTAAGCATTCTTTATCTAAAATATTTCTAACACTTAAATTGTGACTTCCTTTAGTCCTGGTTATGGTTTACAAAACTTTATGCAAACATACTGCCTCTTCACAGGTTATAACAGAGCAGATATGACAGTCCATACTTCTAAAGACTTGATATAAATCACAAAAGTTCCCATTGCCACAGGTGTTTCACTTTTTCTTCTAATTCTTGGTGGTGGTTGGCCCAACCACCATGATAGGTAATTAATCCAAGACAGTGCCTTCACTAGAAAAACAAAACCAAACCCACACACGTTAAAGCCCTAAATGTACGTGAAGCTGTCATTATTATGCTCCTCTAGTGTTGTCATTTTAAAGATTGTTTTTCAGTGATTCCTGAAGAACATGTAAAACTTCTCTGACTTAAAAGTCTTACAAGTCTTACAGTCTTAAAAGATAGATTTAAAGCTCTAGTTGAAATTGGCAGTTGGCAACTTTGGTCCTCTAGGTAATGAAAGTCCTGACAGCAAGACTACCAGGAGACTGTACACTAAGCAGACTTCATGGGCTTGGATCAAGACCAGAAAACAAGAGCTTCCTAAAAACCCTTTTCCTTAGTTTCCATTTATAGGTATACATCTCCGGGCTTGATTCTCCTAAAAATATATACACCAGAGTACATGTGTAGTGTGTCTGCATGTACATGAACTAGAAATAATGGAAAACAAAGGAACAAAACATCTCATCATAATTCTCTAGGGAGACAGCATGAAAACAAACTTGTTAAATGATAATGATAACACTTAATAGTGTTACCTTTCTGCAAGGCTGCCAGATTACATAGTATGAATGTATAACAAGAATTAGAAAAATATAATAAATGAGAATGGGAGATTATTGATCATACTTGTGTGACAGAAAGTCATTCAGTCACAAGAAACATGGCATTTGGAGACATCAGAAATGTTTTGTCAGAAATTTAGAAAATATCACTGCTTATTTATAGTTATAAACTTTGCCACAAAGGACTCATTCTTTCTTATTGTCAAAGAGAAAATGGATCTCATTTTTCCTTAGCGTGGTTATTCTGAGTACACTCCCAAATTCCCTCAAAGCTCTTTAAAGGCAAACATTACGGAAATGTTAGAGACAGGATCACATTTTTGCCTGGTTTTGAACATTATTCACAGTTCCAGTTCACTGTACTTTTTTTGAATAATAAGGTCAGGAAGTTTCACCTGATCCATTCAGATATGTAGTTCACTAATCTGAGAAGCGCTATCCCCATGCATGTTATAGTCAGTTTTACGTATTCAACATCATCAATAAAGAAATTCAGAATTTCTCTCCTTCCCTTTAAAATATATTACTTTCAGAAATGAAGTATTTTTATTGAGATTAAAATAAGAAATTACTGCAAGAAGTATTTTTGCTTAGCTGCATCATCTCATCTGCTTAGCTTCATTGTCTCAAATTTAAGACTAAAAGTGCTCAATTTTATGATGGTTTATAGCCCTGGATAAACTAGGGAAGTTTCCACAAAATTGTCTTTTAATGCAAGAAGTCAGAAACAACTTATTTTGAAACTTGCCATGGCACATGAACTCACAGTGGATTTGACCCAATAGCATTTTATTTAACAAAAAAACCCCAAAACCAAAACCACATAATTAGAACATTAAGCACCTGATTCTTGCATACATTATGTGGCACTGATTAATTCTACTTTTGCTATAAAACTGGAAGAAAAATCTTTCCCCATTTTCTTTTCCCAATTTTTTCCATAGCATTCTGCCTTTGACTTTGAATGTCATGTTTTCAGCTCAGAAAATTCAATTGTACTCTAGTTCACAGTGGAAGTTGAAAATAAACTAGAGTACAACTAGGGCTATGTGAAACAGCTACTTGTACTTCCTGGCAATTTGCAAGTACGGGTTTTATAACTGTGGAGAGATGGGCAGAATTAACCTTAAAATTTAACTTTAACAGCAATGTTTTTAAGTGATTATAGGAATTGCTGTCACATTAACAAATAATCTACAGGTCTTACTATTCCTTTTTTACTATTATCTTAATAGTGGCATCACTACTACTTTATATGTAGAGCTACTATTGTAGAATGCTACTGTAATGATAGGTCATGGTCAACAGTTCTAGTTCTCATCTTCTCAGCATCTGAATTACAATGAAAAAACCATGCCACCCCTACTTAAACAGATTCGTGATGCAGATCTCTCAATTTCTGTGATTATATTATCATAACCGATGCTCCATGGATGACATCTATGTAATGACACCGAGAAGAAAACACACAGCACTTACAAAGGCTTTAAAAGTAAATTTGTTAATCAGGAGGAAAAAAGTTTACTTGAGGTCGACATCAGCTCTTCTAAAAGAAAGAACAAATGTTGGAACTGAATGCCAAAAATCCCACTCTGCTGATGGTAGTTAGGAAAGTTTTTGCTTCAAAGGCAGTGTTTCTTTCAAAATTCAACTTTTCAACCAGTCTCCTTAAAATAGAAGAAGAGTCACTTATCAATCATCATTGTAATGCCTGCCAGTCAGTCATCTCACATCCTTGTAAAGCTGATACTTGCAAAGCTTCAACGTACACAGCTTAAAAAGTGGGAGTACTTAAAAATCTATTCTCTTCATTCTGGATGCAAAACTTTTTTTAATGTAGTTTCAGTTGAACTTCACTTTAGCCATTATAAAATATCAAGTACTAGTGATCTATGTAGAAAAGCAGCAATTCATTAACTTCCTCTCCTGAGTAAATAGTTCATGTCAGTATTTCTCTCTGGTCTTGTCACTTGAGCTAGTCATGAATAGCTTAAGGAAGCCTGTGGCACTACAAACCAGTTTGTAGTGAGGAAAGAGTGCTTATCCAGTGATTAAGATCTCAAAGTAAGCGAAAACTTGTTCGAATATGAATCATGTGGATATTGGGTATTCTTTAAAAAAAAAAAAAAAAATCACAAAAATCTACACTTATTTGAAAGTTCACTAATAACTCCATGTTCTATATACAAAAAATAAACATGTATAGGGTGTCCTCAAAACACGTAAGAGATAACTGTCCTCTAAAGTTGCATGTAATTAAGATATTTAAAAATAATACAAAAAATTTCTTAAATCACCAAAAAACCCACTGAAAATCTAAATCATGGAACAGGTTACATTACTCATGTACAATCATAAAATGTAACTGAAGGTCCAGGAGCTATATTAAGGGACTCCAATTTTCTCTCTTTTTCCTTTCTGCCACTACTTTGAACTTTCTTTTGCAAAGGCAAAAACAACAGCAAAGAAGGCAAAATGTCCCAAAAGAGATATTTTAATGAATTTAGATCTATACAAAACAAAACCACTGAGGTATAGCAGATGCCAGTTTAAGAAATTAAACATATTTTCACGGTGAAGATGATTCTAGGAGTAGAAAAAGTCATAGGTGAGTAACTGTGAAAATTTATGTGAAAGCTGCAGGTATGACAACCCAGAGAAATTTGAATAAAAACTGCAGTCATAGTGACATTTTGCTGGTATGAATTGAAAACTGTGGAATCCATAACGCTGACAGAAGGACAGTAGTGCATTGCACAGCCAGGCTATTGAATATTTTCAAGTCCTGCAGAGTCAGTGGGGCTAGGTCTAGTTCATTCTCACAGTTAGAAGGTGAATAAAATAATACATATCCATTCAGTAAATCTTTAAAAACTCTTCTGCTGAGGAGCATAGCACAAGTGAAGTGTAGTAATAATGTCAAGACATTTTCAAGACAAATGAACTTGAAAATTTGGCAAAATTGTCTTTCAAAGTATTAGAACATAAGCCTCCTCCCTCTCCTTCACTTCATCCCCACCTAAATTCCTCATGCAATTGGAGAATGTAATTTAAACTTTCATTAAGTTGATGCAATATAGTATTACTTTTTTGGTTTTTATTAATATTTTGCTATATGCAGCTGGTGATTACTACAATATTACACATTTTTATATTACATATATAATATATATTGTATATATATGCATTGCATTTTTATTCACACAGAAGTTTGGATTTCCTGCACATTTGTGATCATAAATGTGCCCTATTTTTAGGATGGTATTAGGAGTCTTAGGACTGACAGTAACAGGAGGCACTACAAGGATCAAAGAGATAAAGTAGAACACATAATGAGAAAAAAAGAATGCTTTTCCTTATATGTAGTAAAAAGTTTTGGTTTTAAAACGCTCTCACAAATTCAAACTGTCACCCCACCACATATCCAGCAACTTGCAACAATGAGAACAACTTGGAGACTTGGGGGCAATCTTCAGTAGCTCTCATATATTCACCACTGCAGGAATTCACTTTACTTGTATGGCTGAGTTGAGAGTAAGAAGAAATCTGACTGCCTGTTCTGTTGCCAAAAGCTATATATAGACTAGCAGGGAGAAAAGCAAGATAAGAAGGTATCCAAAATTGATTGTTTCTCAATTTCTCTGCTATTTAGGAAATCCTTGGGGCAGTTGCTGCCCCGCCAGTCTTTTAATAAAAAAGAAAATACAGTTTAATTACAGTTTCAATTAGATTACCAGGCACCAATATACACAAAATGTGTTATCGTTCTGGAAGCCTGACCAGCACTAAAAAACTTCAAATTTATTTACTTTTTGTAGCTAAACCCAAGCCAGCCTTCTTATTTCAAATGAGTAATGCATTTCCCCTCATAATATTAGGATAAAAATGAACATTATGTGTACCTTGTAAAGATACAATTAACAACCTTAAGGATCACAAAACAAACACCCCTCCATGACAGACTATCTCAAGAATCATGCTAAAAAATGCCAGCATGACTTACTGATTTTAAATTTATTTTCTGACACAGTCTTCTTTCCTTATCCTTCTCCCTTTCTCAATAATTTGTTTTTTTTACATATGTGCTTGGCTTCAATCGCTACCAAGAGAATGATTCAAAACTCCACTGAAGATCTTCAATTAATTCAGACTATCTTTTAGACCACAGTTCTGGGATTTACTTACACCAAAAAGCTTCCAAAACCATCTCTATACATTTCTTAGGGACTGCAGCTGTCCTATCAGTTGTAAGTAGCACAGTAAGACGTGGAAGAACTCTAAACCTTAGCCAGCTTTCCTACATGATCCTGAATTAATGAAAATAAGAACAGCTTGTAGTTTCTGAGACAAGTGTGCTTGAGCCATATACAGACGTTGACTCTACACCGGGACTTGAACATTTAATTAAATAACACAAAAATAAATTTGGTGCTAGTCAAATAGGGGAAAAAAGAAATTTTCTATCTGGTTGAATTGCTCTTTGCTATTAATGAAACTAAAAAGAGAGTTTAGAGCTATGCACACCTACATGAGCACTTTTCCAGCCTCTTTGTATGGAAGATGATAGGAGAATCAAGTCTGATGTCACACATGTGTGTCAAATTTCAGCTCCCTGTATGAATTTATACATTCTTCTCACCTACATTTATTGCCTTGGACTTCAGATTAATTAATTTCAGATAATATAATTCTTATTTGACATATGCAGTAGTGGATACACTTCCAATAGAAATAAATTTAAAAAAAAATTGAAATTATAACTGCATGATTGACTTATCCAATTACATTTAATCGACAAATTACAAATTCTTTAAAACTTCCACTTTTTCTCAAATAGAAAACAGAGACAGTATTTCTGGCCAAAATTACATGATGCATTACATCTACCAGCATCTGAGAGGTACGGCTATGTATAATTTGAGAAAGTCTCAAGATGATATATCACTGATAAATCGAAAGCCATATAAACTGGATTTTCAAAAGCAGCATAAATTATGTAACTTATTTTTTTCAAAAATTAATCAAATTAATACAAAAGACTGGCAATAAACTTTGCCTATGCTATGTGCAAGAAAATTACCCACTGGTCATCTATACTACTTCTAACATTTTCAAGGGTGCACAATTCACTTGCCTGTTGGACAACAAAACAAAATGGCAGTGTTTTCCATTTCAGTGAAATCACAGAATCATTAAGGTTGGAACAGACCCCCAAGATCGAGTACAACTTTTGATTGATCACCACCTTGTCAACCAGACCATGGCACTGAGTGCCACATCCAGTCATTTCTTGAACACATTTGTCTGTTGACAATAGAGTCTTTCGTTTCACTGGAAGAAATACAGAAATACACAAGAGACAATAAGCAGTGCATCTGTCTCAGTATAATTCCTAGCATTCTGCTTAGGGTTTTTTTGCAATGACCTTGTAGGGGTTTGGTCTAAAATACTCATTACTGTTTATCTTCTGTGAGATAAGAATTAGGAGAAACGCAAAGCAGGCACCAAACTTGAAAGAATATATAGAAGTTTATTAACAGACCTAAAAGAGGGAAAAAAAAATTATACCACACCTTCAGAAATCTCCTCCTCCCCTCACCTTCCTCCCTTCTCCCACTGACAATGTAAAAAGACAACCCTTAAGATGTTCAGTCTGTTTACCACTGCCATAATAACCTTGTTCAGTCCATTTAGAAAGAGAAGTCTCTTCTTGCTCGTGCTATGGAAACATTATCACAATGAGACAGTGCCCACTTCCAAATATTGTTCAGTCCATTTAGGAAGAGGAGTCTCTCTGCTCGTGACGTGAGTCCCTTCCTCTGACTTGCAGCTTTTCCCGCAACTGCTTTCAAGGGTCCACTCTTGAAGTTTTTTGGGGTACAATTTTAAGGTTGAGCCGTTCAGAAACAAAAACAGAGACCCTTCTCCTTCCCTGGGAGCAAAGGGTCTTCCTCATCTTCATCGTTAGGACTATCTCTGGGGAGCATCTCTAGGAACTGAGGTTTTCTCCTTTCCCATTTGGAGCAAAAGTCCTTGTCTGGACCATCTCTCCCTGTCCAAACTTCTCATGAAATTACAGCTGCGTCAGCATCTGCCTATCTCAGCACAGGTGCTTTTGCTTACGAGCTGAACACTCCACCCCCCATATCTTCATGGAATTACAACAGGATACTCTGATATATCATAGCTTCACAACAGAATTTCAGCTTTAAGCATCTCCTCTCTCTCTTCCCTCAGGTTTTCAGCTCTTCACAGCAATAAAAGGGTTAATCTCACCTTGGCCTTGCAGCTTTGCAGCTGGAATGTTGAATTTTTCTTATCGCAGTGGAGAGGGGGGAGAGCCGAGCCGCTCCGGCTGCCCACGGCAAGGCAGTGGGGGTGGTTCCATGGCTGGAACAGGTCCATGGCTTCAGGATGGCCGTGGCCCGGCCCGGCCTGGCCCAAGCAGGGCCTGGCCGGGCCCACTGGGCCCTGCTCGGGCCCTGCAGCCGCCTGTGCCAGCGCCGGAAACGAGAGAGAGCTTGGAGGGGGAGTTTGCCTATTCTTAAATGTGGATCACAGAGGTGATCACAACTTTAAGTGGCTTAGAGAATTGTCCATATTCAAACTGGCCAGCTGATAGGTTCTGTCAGGTCCCAGAGGAAACTGTAAGCACCCCTTAGCAAGGACGTCCCTTCCGGGACTATGCTTGCTGACCTATGACAGACCTAAAAGATTTTCCCCACAGGATCTGCTGTTAAATTATTCCATTACAATTACAATTGACCTAGCAACCTCTAGTTGTCTTTTCTGAAATATTTAAAAATAAGGTATTTTTACATCCAGCTTAAAGTTTTGATATTTCTCTATTTCATTAGTCTATTTCTTGCAAAAAAATAATTCAGTCACTCTTCCACGGTACCTATTCCATGTAGGCTTGTTTCACATTTTAGAACTTACTGAGACTTTTTTCTCAGACCAACAAAGACTTAAGTTTACATCCTTTTTTGATTATCTTACCTTTTGTTTGTTTTGTTTTAAAATGCCACAGGTTGTAAGCAATTCCTTTTTATTTCCTGTTATTCCCAATTCTTTTTCTACTTTGCTCATCGCTCATTTCCCTCCAGGCTTTAACAATTATCTAAATTTCTCTGGAGATCCACATTGCAATTACTACCTTTCTTCTTTCTTTAATACCTTTTCCCCTTAGCACTGACTATCTCAGAGATATTTTGAGTCAGCCACTGCTTCAGTTTTGGCAGGACAAAATTCCAGATAATTCTTAGGTAAAAGTTTTTGCAACATATGACTGTCTCAAAGGCAGAAAATTCTGCCTCCTGCTATCTTTCCTCCTGTAGCTTAAGGAGCCTCACAGCTGACAAAACGAAGCACAACTGTGCATTTCAATTTTGACTGCATTGGAGGTGTTTACTAAGACAAATTAAAGGGGAACTTCCTTTAGAATTGTCATGTAATTACAAAGTCAACAACTTCTGCTTACCCACCAATTACAGAAAATTGTATTTGATAGCTGCATAATTTGATCATAATTGCAAATATTTGCTCGTCTTTAGTGCTGTTTGAAGAATATTTCAAAATGTCTCCTCAATTCTTTCGGATTTAAACACATGCATAGTGTAAATAAAACACACTATATGCCAATGGATTGCTTTTATGTATCTGCCAATTTAATTTCCATTACATTAATTCCTCTGTTGAACACAGTTTCATCTTTTTCAGCAGATGCACATAATTTCTGTTTACAACAGTGTGGAACTGAGTGAGAAAACATTATACCACACCAAAAAGTTGAATAATCCTACACAGTTTAGTATATTTTGGCCTGCACTTAAATAGATTGGTTCAGATTGCATGTGTAACTCACACATGCACAAATACAAACTGCAGTGCCTGAAAAGACAGAGTTATATGTCTAGAGAGGAGGAGGAAAAGGTTTTCCCTAAGGAGAAAACCTAAAACACCCCTAGAGAATTGTATTTTGCGAAGTTGACATTAAATTAACTGAAGTTGAAACCATCTAGAGAGGAATCTAAATCTAAGCCACCACACTTGATTAAGTTGTATATAAGTAGGAAAACCCCACTGTTATTGGCTTTGAAAATTATTATTCTCCTTGAGACTCTCATGAATTCATTCCTAAGTAACTTAATTGCTAATCCTCATTTTTTATCCTTATTCTACATGACAAGAATTTATCTATTATAAATGTAGCCTAGACAGAAGAAGTGGGTCTAAAATTAACAGAGTTAAGTATTCTAAAAAGAAAACACATTTTATTTTAATTTATTATGGAACTCTGCTACACTATCATTTTAAAGTGTATAAGAACATCTCACTACAAATATTCAGCAGTTTTTCATACAAATCTTATCCTGGCTTTCAGGCAGTATGAACTTTTGCAAAATATTTTTTTTCTTATAGTGCATCTCTCCTAGAACACACATTTAAAATGGACTCAGCTGAGAATTCATCTGGACAATCAGATTATTAGAATTATCTTGGATGATGAAAAAATGAAGTTTACATGAAAGAATACAAAGAGTAAATACTAAAGAAGACTACCAGGTAGGAAGAAACATTCCAAGCATTAATTTTGCTAGAGTGGAGAAAATCAGAGCTGATTCTATTTAAAATCCACCATTTAGAGAGAATCAACTCAGACATATTACAACACTAGCACAAGTAGCAAAATATTAGTGTTCTGTGGTGAACAAGCACCAATAACTTCAAGCGAAATGTAACATTATATAATTCAGCTGCTCTCTGTCTTGAATTATGCCTGTTAATCTAAAGAAGAAGCAATCATACCGGGACCAATGGTTAATTCTACAACTGCATGTGTTGCCTGCTGTCTTCATAGGTCAATGACCCAGAATTATGGGTTTATTTCACAAAATAATCTTTTCCTTGTTTGAACAAAGTAAACATCTTACATCTTAATAAATTAAGCTGTATGACTATTATTGATCACATTTTCCAACTTAAAAAGTAAAGTCAAGGCAAGTAATTAATTTTGTCTAGTTTTTTTGGGGTTTTTTCCTCCATAGATCCTCCATCAGCAGAAATCTCTGTGGCCTTCTTAATTTAGACTGATAACTTAATCTACACAGACTGAGATATTCTCCAAACTGGATACAGAAAAACCTGTACAAGTGGTAAAATCTGTATGGTAAGAACAAAGGATACAGAGAGTAAGCAAGACTTTTTGTAATATGAAATAATCCTGCAGGGAAGGTGGGAAGGGTGTTGATACCAACAGAATAATCCCCCTGAACAAGCAGGAGATACATCTGATGGAACCACACTAATCCCACAGAATAATCAAGAAGAACGCCTGGCCCAAAAATATCAATGATGTCATGAATAGATGAGATTGTCTGCTTTTGGGGAGGGGAAAGGAACACAGGATGTCATTAACAGGAGAGGAATGATGGGAAGAAGATGGATCATGGTGGTTCTGGTTTCCCTTGCACCTGGTGATCTCTCGAGTCTGACCCCCTTGATTGGGTGACATCAAGGGACATGGCCATCAGCATGAAGTGCATGATCGCAGCTTCTGTGGTAGGTTATAAAGGGCTTGACACAGCAGCCAAATGAGATTTATAACTACACTGTATGCCACAGGAAGTCAGTCCTGCAGCAGTTCCCAAAAATAAATAGCTTTTCTCTGGTTTGAGGGGCCAACATATACAGAGAATTTAACCTCCTCAATTTGCTCTGTTGTTGGAGTCCAAAAATATTCTGTTCCTAGCAGACCTCATCTTTTTTTCCTCTTGAAAGTTACTTCTTAAAGGAAGTTAATTCTGGGAATAGAGAATACAGGCTCTGTACAGAAATATAGATATATATTTCTGTGCACACACATAAGTATAAACAGCTATGCCACTATAAGCCCTGGTACTGCTTATATTGACTCAGTATCTCTACCAGGAGAAGAGAGAGCAGATAAAGATGAACTGTTTTTACCTAAGCTATCAGCTGAGCTCCTCATTCAGATTTTCTAGGCTGCGTCCTGTTCCCTCCCTCCCTCAACCTTTATCCAAGTTTCATAAGTAGGATGCAAATAACAGGCACTCTAAAAGATTACAAGGACAGGAGACAGAGCGACTTCAGCTTTCAAAAACA
Source organism: Corvus moneduloides (assembly GCF_009650955.1). NCBI lineage: Eukaryota > Metazoa > Chordata > Aves > Passeriformes > Corvidae > Corvus > Corvus moneduloides. The sequence goes on along the minus strand of NC_045477.1, from coordinate 13,935,754 downwards.
GGTGATCTGCATTTAATGTCACAATGATGGATGAATGTTTCTGGGTTAGATGTGAAATTAAATTTCTAGAAGCAGAAAGGTATTTCTGTTCCACTCAGGTTATACTGTGTATGACATCAGAAACACCATGTTGCTAATGGAATTATTCCAAACTAAAAATAGCTATTCCAGAATAGGCTCTGATAACCTGTTTTAGTATTGTGTGTATAAATAAATTTGTGTTCTGAAAAACTGCCATATCACTGCCCCCACGGCATTCAGACCTAAAATGTGAAGCATTTCTTTTTCTTCTCATTGCCAAAAATTCCATGGTGAGTTCAAGAAGAACTTAAGTCACTGAAAATATGTAAACTGATCTTTTAAAAATAATATTTTTTAATCACAACCTCCCAAAAAACATATAAAAAAATGTTTGTTACTTTGATCTGAAAGCAAAACTGAACAATTGTTAAGCAGTTTGTCCTTGAGATAGGCTGCCACAGTTCTGGTGAGCAGGGCAAATGAACCCTTTACGTTTAAAAGCAAACATTTCCAGTTCAAATATTTAAAATCAAGTTCATTAAAGCCTACTTGGCATAGTCAGAAAAATGAAGCAAACATAAATCCCACTAAATTGTAAGACAATGAATCATGCAGAAATGAAATTTGAAAAAAAAATGGCAAAAATTACCCCATTTTCCATCTGCATATTTCAAGTCTCCCAAGTATGATGAACATGTAAAATAAATTACATCACATAGAAGAGAGTGAGGTTGTGCGTGGAGTTTTCTGATTTCACATTCAGACTTACTAGAGGAACAATCATACAGACATAACACTTATGATGGACAGTGCCAGGTATCAGCAATTGATTTCTCACACATAGACAAATTACTGGCCAAAAAAAGTGACAAGTCTCTTTCGTCTGCCTCACTAGATTTCATAGGATTCTGAGAACCTGCGATCGAAAATGGGTACTTCAGAATCCAATGAGACAAATCTTGAGAATACTTGAGATTGCAGGACTGTAGAAATAGATTTCCTACTGAGCAAGAACTGGCAAGAGGCGTTCTGAGGGAGAAGAAATTCAAGTCCTGTAAAAAATCTCAGCCTAAAGTGTACCAAATATAAAAAAAAACCAAACCAAACCAAAACAACAACAAACCAGAAAAGCCCACCCTTCAGTTGACATAATTCTTTTCCAAATGGAAATAATAGGCAGGGGTCAGTAATTTGAACGGGTTGTATCTTTTATTTTAAACAACTATAATGGGAACAACTATTCATCCCTACTAGCTCCATTATGACATACATTTGTTAAATCCCAGCAAGACTTCCTTCATCTTACTCACCACAACTAAAAACCAATGGCCACAGGCTATAACAAACAGTATTATTGTTGAAAGGGCAATCACTCTGTTAACAGGTAGTCTCCTGACGTTAAAATTCTTCATTCCACAGGAGAGCCATTAGAAATGTCACACTAAGTACAGATGGCCACAATGCAGTTTCAAATACAACCCATCATTGTGCATCTTCTTGGAAAGAAGTAGGGCATCATTAAGTGGAAATCAAATTCTTATGTTGAACTAGTAGAGGCATATTTAAATTGCTACATTCTGAGTAACTACTTGAAAAACTAACTTCAAAACAGATGTCTGGAAAGTGGCATTTTACAGCACAATTATTGTCAAATCCACATATACAGGTAAGGGCTGTAGAAACTCCGAGATGCAGGATTTCACGCAGAAATTCCTTACAGAGATCAGAAAAGGGGCTGACAGTAGGAGTCACTGGTACAAAATTCAAGGCACATAACATAAATTTTCTATGGTTTTTAAATGTAACACTATGAGAGCAACTCTATTTGGCACTAAGAGTGAGAATTTAATGCCTTGTCCTTGTAATGACTAAACTCATCAGGACAAATCCCTTACATTCTAGGAAAAACAAGTACTTTAGGAACATAAATCAATGGGGTCTCTCAAAGTACTTCCCTTTACTGATGAGTTGTGATATAGATGTCTAAATCCAAGCAAATTAATCACACTATATATGCTTAAATATGTTCAAAGTCCTTGTATACTGCATCAAAACCAATAAAATATACCTTGTATAGAAACAATTTTCACTAGAAAAAGTAGTTGAGACCTGAGCTTTCATGCCACAATTTCCTTGGATTTAGACCTGTAAAGGTAATTGATAAATTAGCTGATAAGAAATTCAAAAGTGTCTTAATACTTTTGGCCTTCTTATGTGCTTTGTTCTGTTGTTCTGTGTTTGGGATTTTTGTTTTGTTGTCCTTGGGCTTTTTAGTTTGGGTGTTTTGTTGGGTTTTTTTGTTTGGGTTTTTTTTACTGTGCATTGTGGGCTCTAATGAATTGTTAATCAAAAATATTGTTTCAAGCTTTGGACCTTGAATACTGAGTCACGGATTTGGAAAGCATTTTAAATGCTTGTTTCTTTCATCAGAATTCCAAAAGCACAGTCCTTCGGAGGTAAAAATGATGATTTGACAGACAGCTACTGCATTATAAACACCATCATAATATATTTTGACAGGGAGTAATTCAGTAATTAAGAAAAATGAGCGAAAAAAAAGTAATATATTGTTGAATATGAATTTGGCATCATTTTACTTTGTAATAAATTGGAAAAACATTGTCTAATCAGAAATTAAGTTATTTGAAGATGATGCACTAAATCTTTAGTATTACAGGAATTCTGATACAGTGTTTAGTAGTCAAGTTCATCTCATTTATTGGAAACCTTTTCTAATCAATCAATTGTGTTTTGACCAACACAATAAGGAAAGAAAATGTAACTATTTTAAGGTTGCAGCAGTCAATAGCAGCAGTCATTTATAAACTCTTTCGCATTTCTTTTAAAAATATGGTGTTCAGTGGTATTTGTGAATTATATGGTGAATGCATTGGTGCCAAAACCCCAAAGCAGTCCAAATGCTCCTCTTACTTAAAAAAAGGAACAGTAGAAAAGCTGCTCTGAAAATTAATATGGACACTAAAGTAGATTAAATTATTTTATCAATTCTTAAAGTAGATCTGGAAGATTTTGTGTACTAATTCTATGATGTTACCAAAAGTTAAATCAGCACATTATATCTGCAGTGAATTACAAAGGAACACAGAGGATAGAATGATGATGATGATGATGGTGATGACAATGATGATGGTAATAATAATAATAATCATAAAACCAAGCAGATATTTTGTTATGACAATATAAAAAAAAAAGGTTTCAATCCAAACAGAAATTATCATCCTGCTCTGTCTGGTGCGCTAGGAAGATACATAAACTTGTACTGAATTTCTGAATAGCAAATCAACATGCACTGTTTAGTAACCAGACAAAAAAAATCATGTTGAATTGGAAAATTATTAATTCCTCACATCCAGCAGTTTATCTATATTACAGAAGAGAAAAATAATTTTAACTATTTGCAGTAATCATTAGGACATTATTAACCATATTGAAATGCACTGAAAGACAAAGCAACCCAGTTAAATACAATGTAAAAAATAAAAAGAATATAAATGACAAATTATTATTTATAGTAATCTCTTTGTTAATTGCTTTTGGTGTCTATGAATAGCCAACTGCTTTATTTCTGAAGGAAATGTCTCCTACTTTAACACCCCTTAATCTTTAAAACTTTGATTTTTTCCTAATTTGCAAATACAGAATCAAAAATGTGACAAATAGTGACGTACACAGCAAGCATTCATATACTTACACTCCGCAGAAGACTAACAACTTTTCTGTACCAAGTATTCCATAAAATAAATTTTAGTTTAAGTTACCAAGCAATTAAGACATTTCCAAATCCCTGCAACTATTCTTACAATATTTGCATTTTAAAAAATAAAACCACAACTGTTAGTATTTAAAAGCTCTAAAACACAAACTGCACCTTGAATGACGAAGGACAGTGAAGTCAACAAACAACACAGGATACAAGAGTATTTCCAGTGGAAAATATCCTATTTTCAATAAACTTAGTTCCAACACTCACATTTTAGTTTTTAGTTCTTGTTCTATGCAGGAATACAAGGTATAGTCCAGAACTCAGGCTTCAAACCATACAAAGCAGTTTGCTGGATTTTTGTTTTTCATTAACAATATTAGTTATGATTGGTCAAATAAAATTATTTATCTTTTTTTTTTCCAATTAATCATCCAACTCTTTAGTAACCTCAAAGGTAGATTAACAGAAACATAAACAATAACAGTTAAAAGGAGAAATGCATCTCAGGTTAAAGAATTCTTGATAGTCTTGGATACCAAATTCACGGTCTCAAATTCATAAACCTATTTTATCTTTGCATCAAAACTTCACAGAATTACCTTTCCCAAGGTAATATTCAGCAAACAGTACTTTCATACATCACTAGTTCACCCAAATACAGTCTATCAGTCTATGTCACTACTCTTTTCTGTAGGTTTTACACTATGAAAGAAGTATTATTTCAAAAACAAAGATCTGCAAAAAGTAATAAATCATAGAGGTGGATTAGGTGTACAGAGAGGAAATTCTCACAGAAGTATATTAGGTTTTTTTGTGTACTTCTGCTCCATCCTCAACCTTATAATAGGAAAAAAAAACAAGCAGAAAATTCAAGAACTATCAAGCAGGGAAAAGAACTCAAGAAGAGTTTACCTTGCTGTTAGCACTTGTTTAAAGTTTTTTAGCTTATCTAGCAGTTAAACATACATATACACTCATATACACCCCCCTCCAGCGAAGTTTCTTAAAGCAATTTTGTGCTGCAGGCATGAAAAGACAGACACACACCCCAAATTAGTCCCTTCTGCTTTCAGTAATGTTCTTGATGGTTTCATGGCCACTGGAGGAGGTATTGGTCTCACACAAACCCAGAGAAAGCATCAGACTCCTGCCTGGAACATTATGTTTACAAGATCCCTGAAAGTTAATGTACTGCCCACAGACACTGCACCCCTGACAGGCTAAGCGATGAATTTCTCCCAAACATTTCCTTAACAGATGTTTGCTACAGGCTATTGTTAAAAGTGAGTAATTTTATTTTACTACTGCATGAACTGTTGTCCTGCTTACCAAAGCCTTCCATCAGACTCTTTATCCAAATCTGTTAATTTACATGTGAATCCTGATTTGCCTTTATGAAAATTTCCCTGATCTTCTGACAGGATTTCCTATGAATAATCTTAGCTCAAAATAAATCCTTCTTTTATCACATATTATGCAACTTATAAATATTCTTTCACTATTTAGATTGAATACATCAATTCAGAGTAAGCAACTTTAGGAGTAACGATTTTAAAAGTAGTAACTTAACAGGAATTTATTAGACATTTATATACCTCAAACACCTATCTTGGTACAGATTTAAATATCCATGAAATCAAGTAGAGCACGTGGAACTCCATTAAGGAAAGCAATATATTAATTATTTCTTTTCCTCCTTTAATTTTTTCCCCCTTCCTTCTCGGCAAACCTCATGCAAATGAGAGTATAGGTGATTTTATCTCTATTTATATACCTTTGGTTTCTATTTAACCTATTTTATTTCACTTACAGCTTTTCCTATCTGAAGCAGAAACAAAAAATATTTGTATACATGTTGTACTTAATTCCATCCTTAATGCTTGTAACACATAACCTGGACACTCTTATAACTAATAATACAAATCTTTTACTCTCCTGTGGACTAGGAATCATAGAATCATGGAGTTTGATTTGGAAGGGATATAATAAAGGTAATCCAGTCCAAACAATAGGAACATCTCCATTTTCCTTGCACTCTTCTGATGAATCAATCCACTGTATTGGTTTCTAGATATAAATAGAAACAACTTTTCCACTTTATGCAAAATTTCACTTAAACATTTGCTAAACATCATATCCATTTCTTTCACTAAATATTTTCTCTCTGTAATATCTTGATCTTGAAAGAACTTCATGTAGAAAAGCATTATGGGAGAAAGTATTGCTGTAGAAGTACAGAGATAACTATGCATAAATTGCATTTAGATTTGATCAGCATTTGATCACGCCAGGCAGATATATAAAAATGCCTGGAAGATATAGAAATAAATTTAATATTTATATTGAAATAAAGGAAAGATTGGCAATTTCTAGATTTGTTTTTGAGTTCTGAAATTTTTGCCCTTCCTAGATCACTTGCCATAAAAAGTACTTGTTTCTTTACGTACTTTCCAGATCTTTTTATACCCCAAAGTTCAATGAGAGGACTTGCTGCCCAAATTTGCAACATTTTGTACATTGTAGCTATTCTAACCAATGATATATTTAAGACCCAATACTGATCTCTCAGAAAAGTCTAGAATATTTTAATAATGGCAACTTCCAGGGACAAAAGTTTTTCAGAAGAGCTACCAAGAATATGTTTCCTGTAGCCGTTTAGATTTTGCACACCATAATCTAGAGAACAGAGTGAATATTCAACTCTCAAAATTCTCAGAAATGTCTCTTGAGGCTATTTGCTTAATTTGTAGTCTTCTAATGTAAGTCACTCTTCCTCAGCTTTCAAAATCACAACCACAAGGGGAACATCAAGTATTTCTTCTATTTAATGATGTTCGTCAGCCTCTACACTGAGTGTTAAAAGAAAAAAAGCGTCTGCTAATCGAGTTAATATGCATTATAACATGAATGAAAACATCATTCAAGGACACACTGGGCATGAAATGTACTGATTCATGTGTTTTTCAATGCACACTTAAGTAGATTAACAGGTTTCCAGAATCTAAGTAGTTTATTGCCTAGGAAAAGGATGCCACTCCCCAAATGGATCCATATTTCAGGAAACGGGAAAAACATGGTATTAACTAACCAATAAATTATCTGTGACACTAGGTGATGTCAACATTTTCGCATAACCACCAGTATTTAAAAAATCAATAAGGTGCAAATGAGTGACTGAAAATATGTTTCCAGAAATTGTCAGTCCTCCCTGGCAGCACCAACCACTTTGGCACCTGCGATTGTGACACTGCAGCATTAAACATGAACCTTTTAACTATTCTTGAAGTGAAGTGACAGTCAATAGCCAACGGAAGAACTGTATCTTAAGAACCACACAAATTCTTACCCTTACTTCAGTAAACCGTTTTGAATGTAATAAAATATTTGATAGAATGTCACAAAATAAAGGGTTATGATGCAGCATTACTTGAACAATCATATTGGTAACAAAGCCATTGATAAAACATGAATTAAAAAATTGTCTCTATTTATCAATCTTTGGTGGTAGTTGCCACAAAAGCGCATCTTCCTCTAGCAAAAGCAACTGTAGGATATGCTTGGTTCATTCTAGAGACTTAACATTTTCATACATTTCTGTGGTAGTATTTTCTCTACTTTCACTTAACTGCCTGCTTTCTCTGCTCCTACTGTGAAGCAACAGCTGGATCTTATCCAATTTAGAAATCTTTGCCTTTCTCTATGCTATCAATTTCCTTTCTCCCTTTGTTTTCTTTTATGATGGGTGTATACTGTTCTTCACTTATAGGCTTCACTTTCTGAACTCTTTGCCACTTAAGATTCAACTTGTCATTTTAAAACACAATACTGAAAAAATATGGTACTCCAAGTGCGACCTAGTCAGGAACAACTAGGAGAAAAAGTAATTATTTCTTTGGTGGACAACAGGAGTTTCGTAAATAGCATTTGAAATAACAGTGCCTTAAAAATATAGTTCTCATTTCATTTCATTGCACATAATAAACAGATAATTCTCTCAGAACTACTGTTTAAATATGGTCACCTCGTTATTTAATAATTTCTACATCTGTTTAATACATGAGACTCTAGACAGACAAACAAATTACTATAAAATTATATGGTAATGCAACAGATGAAGCAACGTAACTATCTAAAACCAAGGAAGCACCAGCCACTTCCACGTACATACCTTTAAGGTCTTGTCCATGTTCCAAATTTTTAGCCTAAATGAGTAACTATTCCCTTCAACGTCATGTCTAATGAATGAACATGGCACTTAGGAGCATGGTTTTGTAGTGGAGCTGGTAGTGTTATGTTCACAGTTGGACCCAGTGATCTGAATGGTCTTTTCAAACCCAAATCATTCTATGTTTTGATGAAAATATTTCTCTTTCTTCAGTCAGGGAAGCAGACACCAAGGAAAAACAACTGTCCCTGTTCTTATTCAAATGATCATATGAGCTTTTTTTCACTTAAAAATGAAAGTGAATATAATCACCACTTGAAAAAAAGGCAGACTCCTCATTTAACTCTATTTTTCCACCTATTTCACTCTTGGCTGTAACATGACCGTGCTTGCACTGTCTGAGAAGCCTCCTGGTGCCAGTGTGCGTCTGGCTGTCTGGGTTCAAAGCAGTAACCAAGGAACAGAAGATACAAAATGAAATTTCTTCAAGTACTCACATTATCAAGATGTTTTTAAATAGGCCTTCTTCATAAATCTAAATGTTACTATAATATTTAAATAGGTAATACTCTCTGAAACATACACAATACTAAACTACTCTGGGCCCTATTGAATTTTTCTATTCTCATTATTCTTTTCTCATAAAATGTTACAAAAGAGAATCACAGGTTTAGAACACCAAGTCACTAACATTTTCAAGTGGCATTTTATTACTATTTTTGTCCCATTAATTGCAAACAAGTCCCTCCTCTCAGAATATTTTATATAGGCAGCTGCACACGAACAACATATAAGTAGAACAAGATTAAGGAAAGGTGAAATGGGGTAAGAGAATCTTGACTTTTACTTTGTAAAGTGAGGCAGAAAGAAGAAAAATATCTTGTCCAAGAGCTCAAATAGCTTTTTGATAAAGCAAGGAGTAGAGCTTTAGTATCCTTAAAACACTATGACCGATAAGCATTTTGCCAGTAATTTATCCTGTATTCTCCTTTCCCCTCTCTTTCTTAACAGGCTTTGGGCTTTAATTGTGTTTCAGAGACTTCTTAGGTAAGTCATCTTCTTAGATAATTAGGCAGAACTTATTTTTTGCAAGACTACACTGGCTCTTGCAGGGTTTTACAGAAGCTGTGGATTTTAGTAAGAACGTGGATGTGTGGGTGTCATCCCAGCTCCCCTTTATAGGATGTCTTTCATCATTTCTGTATGGGACCACTCGTCTTTAGGCTTCTTAAACTCACTGTCCTTCTCTCCCTTCTGCCTAACACAGCTGGAAAAATTGTAGTCACCCAGTACTTATCCCTAGGTACTGGAGATGGGGAAAGGATGGACACAGACAAAGCAGCTAACACTATTCCTTTCTGTAGAGACAAGTGTCTCTAAACATCAACATAAATAACCTGATTTTCAGGACTAACTGCTTCTCTAATTGAATAAGTATCTCCCAGCACTAACCATTGCCTCATAAACACCAAGGAAACAATCTTCATTTTCCTGGACCAGATGAAATGAACACTCTAACCCACAATTGTCAACCCTTCTTTCACTAAAATCCACTGATTTAATTTAGAGGGAACTGCAGCTTTCTAAAATACAATTTGAAAGGCAAGATATGCATGGCTACTCCAAAGATTTCAGAAATAAAAAATAAAATAAAATAAAATAAATAGATAAATACAAAACCAGAAAAAAGCCTCCAAGTTGTTCAGGTATGGTGCAGAAAACTGCAATTTTTCTTATAATCTGATCAGAAATGACGAAGACCAAAGGGTTTGCAACACTTCCAATATAGGATAATATCCGAAAAATTTTGATATAATTATACTTGTACTTTAGTATTAAAGCATAAGCCATTTAGCCAAAAGACTCTTCAAACTCACACGTATAGAGTTTAGAAATAGATAAAATGCAACCTGGTACTTCCTTTAGATCCTGTGCTTTGCCAGATGTACAGTCAAACCTGTGTAACTCCCATCTTTTTTACCCAAACACCAATGAGCCCTTAACAGCTTGAAAAATGCATATGAACTGCTGAAATTATTCTAGTTTTACTCCTTGAATGCTGGAATAACAGCACCTTTTTAATATATATCACCTTGTGTGATTTACTTGGCAAAGTAATGTGCCTTTTCAATAAAAATTTTCTATCAATATATCAGTCCTCTGCTGGGTCCCAATGCTGAGGAAACAGTGGCATGCAGGGTTAGCCCTGGCTTGAAGAAGGTAGAAGGTAGGCTGGGAGGAAATGTAAAACTCTTCGTTACACTCACATTTTAGCATTTGTCTCATTTCTCAGACAGTGAAAGAGCTTCACTCTTAGCAGCTACACAGGCAAAAGACAAGATTGTTTTATTTTCACTGTAGATTTCTCCTATATCAAAGACATCTAGCATATCAAATACTTATGACAATTCATTAAGTAAACTAGAATTTCACTGAGCTACAACCCTTGGCATTGCATTTTGTAAGCATTTCACATTGTGATAAATACACAAAAAAATTCATAAAATGCCCTACAGCTTTAATTTTCTCTTCATAGCTCTAATTCTAGTCAAAGTATTAATGGACAACTTAAAAATCCCCATCAAGTCAGCATATGACTGTCCTTATAATCCAACAGAAGGTTCCACAGCTGCTGGTAAAATACAATTTAAATGCTGTTAAGTGCATTCCAGGTAAACAGTCGCTGGCCACTGATCCTGGTTAAGCTGACAATCCTATTTTCTGAATTCGGATAAAGTAGTGCCAGCTCTAACACTCCTCCTTTGTACAAAACTGAATCCACTTTTGTGTTAGCAACCTGTTTTGCCTGATAGTAACTGCTTCCATTCTTAAATGGCTATCCCAAAAAAAGCATAAAAGGAAGCTAATATTTGCTCACCTTAACCTTTACAAGAAAATTTAAAAAACCCAAAAAATACTTCCACCTGAGAAAAGTCAGTCTTCAGCTCCTTTTCTAGAAACGTAATGTTCCTAGGACAAGACGTAAACTTGGTGATTAATCTCACCAAACCAAAAAAAAAACCAACTTGCAGTGTGTGTTTCCCCATGTATGAGTTTAATTTCCATTATGATTTTTCAAGAAGCAAAGCATATTAAATGAAGGACCTTTCTTTTCTAAAAGATCTTTTGTCTTTTATTTACTTTTTGGCAAGTTCAATATCCGTCTTTCACATGCACAAAAAGGATAAAATAGATAAAAGAAGTGAAAATTGTACAGTTATATAAAATCTTAGTTTCCTGTAAAATTCAATTTTGTATTTAGACACATCTATTCAAAACATTTTCTACATGCTGCAATTCCAAATATAAATTTAACCTGGCTTTTAAAAACTCTTCAGCTTATTAACTGGATTAGTAAAAAACAGGAAGCTCATCTAAAAATGCACATCCTTATATGCATGCAGATCAAAAGGCAGAGAGAGAATGATACATATATGAAGGGTAACACTTGGTACACTTCATAAATTGCCTTGAGCTGATTAGCAATTGTGTTTTACCTTCAGCATAAGAGATATTTTTAGTCTTAATAAAACCCAACCAAACCCATAAAAAAAATCCCCCAAAACCTCAAACTTGTGTCTTGTGTCTCTATGTATATCAAAACAACATCCAGAACTGCAAGTATTTTAAAGCTGTGCATTTATTTTTTACTACCTTAATTACAATAGATAGTGATTATTTTTAACAGCTAGATTGTCCCATGTAAAAAAAACCCCAAAAATCTACTTTTTATACATAAATAAAAAGTCTCAATTTGAATTTACTTGGTATCTTGTTATTTTGTAAGTAGTTTAGCCTGGAGAAAAAAAGGCTCAGGGGGACCTTATTGTTCTCTACAGCTACCTAAGAGCAGGGTGTAGCCAGGTGGGATTGGTGTCTTCTCCTAGGTAACAAGCAAGAGGACAAGAGGAAATGGCCTCCCTGTGTCACAGGAGGTTCAGGTTGGACATAATGAAGAATTTCGTCTTGGGCTTCCCCGAGTGGTGGTGGAGTTGCCATCCCTGGAGGTGTTCAAAAAACAGCTGGACATGGCACTCAGTGCCCTGGTGTTTTTGACAAGGTGGAAATCAGTCACAGGTTGGACTTGATGATCCAAGAGGTCTTTTCCAACCTTAACGACTCTGTGATTTAGAAATTAGGTACACATTTTTTCCTGCTTTTTAATTGAAAATGCAGTTTTTGTTAGATCTACCTACTAACATTTAGTCAAGATCTTCCAGCAGCAGTAGAACAAAATCCATGCCGTATCACCAGACTTGAAACATGCACATGGTGCATACAAATATCTTGTCAGTGTAGACATGGTTATCCTCGATGTATCTAAGGAGCCATTTGAGTTCTGCTGAGAGGGAGAAGATACCATTTCCATTTCCTCCAACTGATTTGAAACCACTGTCTTTATGTTTTTGGAAAGCATTCCAATCTCTAAGGTGTTATACAAAAGCAATGTACTAAAATATCTACTTTGACTTGTGCCCCAAAAAAAAAAAAGATCACATTTTGGTTGTTTGTTGGCCGAGTGCTCCCAAGTGCTTCCCAAGGAAGCAGTCTGAACTAGTCTGGATGTGCACAAAACACTGTGTTGATTTAGTCGGCCTGTTTTTCTGGTAGTGGAGACGCCACAGAGATGGCTTCTGAGGGAAGCTGCTAGATGCTTCCACCATGGCCAGCAGAGCCAGTCCCTGATAGCGCTGAAGATGGACATGCTGCTGGCCAAAACTGGGCCAGAGAGGTTGGTAACACCTCTGTGATAACATATTTAAGAAGAAAATCAATACAAAAGTACACACAGCTTTTCTTCTAGTCAGAGAAGAGGAGGAGGTGAGAACATGTGAGGGAAACAACATGGAGACACCAAAGGTCAGTGGAGAGAGAGGGGGATGAAGTGCTCCAGACACTGGAGCTGAGATAACTCTGCAGGCCATGGTGAAGACCATGGTGAAGCAGCTGTGCCCCTACAGCCCATGGGGATCCACAGGGAATGCAGAGATCCACCTGCAGCCCATGGGGGAGGTGCCCATGACGGAGCGGGTGGATGCCTGGAGGAGGCTGTGATCCAGTGGAAGACCCAGTGGAGAGAGGGGGCCCCTGCTTCCAGGCTGGAGCAGCCTGTCCTTGGAGGACTGCACCCCGTGGAAGAGTGACCCATGCCACAGCAGTTTTGGGAGGACTGCTGCTTGTGAGATTGGACCCATGGTGGGGAAGTTTACAGAGAAGTGTCTCCCCTGGGAGGGACCCCATGGCCTCACAGGGGAGGACTCCTCTCCCAGAGCAGCAGAAGGGAATCCTGGTGATGAACTGACCAAAACCCCATGTCCTGTCTCCTTGAGCTGTCGGTGGGAAGGAGGGAGGGGCTGGGGGAAGGTGTTTTAAGGGCTTACTTTACTTCTCATTATCCTCCTCTAATTCCTTTAGCAATAAATTCACTTCATAACTTTAAGTTAGGCCTGTTTTGCCCTTGAGGTGTTTTCTCCTGGTCCTCACCTCAACTCATGAACCCTTCCTTAATTTTTTTTCTCTCCTCTGCCCAGCTGTGGGGCAGGGGAGAGTGAATGAGCAACTCTGATGGGTGCCTGGCACTGGGCCAGCATCAAACCATGACAAACACATAATATATGAAATTTTGAAGTTACAACATAGCTAGTAGGCACATATGCACCTGCAGAACTGGTTGTAGCCACATACGCACCTGCAGAATTGGTTGTAGCAGGCTGACAGGTAAGTACAGACTCATCCCCTTTCTCTGCACAAGAGCTTGACCTCACTTGAAGCAGACTAACTGCAATCTAAACAGGCAGAGGAAGATGAATCTCCAACTAAAGAATGGCAAGTTTCAAAATAGACAAGGTAAACTTTAGGATAGTTTCTCGGGATATTTACCTATCTCTGGGAGAAAGAAGACACAGAATTTTCTCACATGTACTAAGAACAAACTGGTTTAGTGTACTTACAGGAATTTTGCTTTGGCTTACAAGTTTTCAGTATCAGCTCCAAAAAACACCTAGAAATAACAGACTTTGAATCTTTATTTTCCTCTAATCATATTTATTCCAAAGACAAGAAGGTAACTATATATGAATGCCTGTGTATTTTACAAAACGTTTTGATTGTTAGTTTCCATTATACTGAGACTTAATTTTTAAAATTCAGATTTATTTGATGATTTTTTTGATACATGGTTGGATTTGCATGAGATGAAGAAACAACTGTTGGAGGAGCTTTTACGACAAAAATGTGATGTATCATTTATAGTTAAACACATTTTCTTATTTATTTCATTTCATCAAGGGTGTTATATTTGGATTTGTGCAAAACTGGCACAGGCCGGAGAAAAGTTCTTCTAAAGACTACAGGAGTTTTTAAAGCTCTCTTCTCATTATTTCCTTCATGATATATAGACGTCATGAACACCAAAAAGTACTCTGGATATCCCTGCAGATGTAATCAGGGATGCTGGACAGATCAGAGCTCAGGAATTTCTTGAGAATCCTAGTACAGTCAATAATCAAACCTACAATCAGGCATTGGGCCATTTTGTCCTTGTCTTGGGGTGACTTTATGATGTGCATCCCTTATCGATGCTCTATGCCCAGAAATGAATCTTGTGCCTTTCTGTGCCTTTAAACTGAGCCTGAGAGGGGGGAGAGAAAAAAACAAGCAAACTTTTCAAAGCAGTTGTTCGAGGACACAGATACACACTCCTCTGCGTCCTGCTGCGGCAAGAAGAGCAGAACAACCATTCTTCTTGCTTTTCAGTCAGCTTTTGGCTCTGTTTTCTCCAGAGACAGAGAGTTTTAATAACTTTTTTTTTCCTGGGACTTTGGTTTTCTTCTTCTTCTCTTCTGGAACTGTTGAGAACACCAGAATTCACTGGGAGAGCTTTCCACTGAGGCCTGGAAGGGCCCTACATTGAACCCCAGCTCCAGAGAAGAGATAAAGAGATAAAAGAAGAAGAGAGAGAGAGAGACAGAGACCACACCCATAGTTTTCCGCTAGTACTGAAAACAGAAAGGACTGAATCTTCCCAGGTTTCTCTCCAGAGCAAGAGGTTTTACTACTTAGCATTATTATCCTTTTCCCATGTGTTTTGTTAAATAAATAGGGTTTTTTTTCCCCCTTTCACTTTCCTCCAAGGAAATTTTTTTTTTTCCCCCAAACCTGGCAGGGGAGGGATGGTTGTAACCTGCCTTCTATTAGAGGATATTTTCCTCCAAATTTGTCTCAAACTGGCACAGTCCTTGACTTCTGCTGTGCACAGCAACTTAAGAAATACCAGGATGGTTAGGATAGACTAATTGGAAAGCAAAATGTTGAAGAGCGGCAATAGAGCTGGTTCTGGGTCAGTAGTGTCATCTGCCTGTTTTCATAGAGCTGCGTGTACCAGCAAATGAAAACAGAACAATTACCTAGGTAAATGGCAAGGTTTGAAAAGCATATCCAAGCGAGAAATCAAATCCATGAATGACTCAATATATTAACTTAAAAGCAAGCAAGAAAGCACATTCAGTAAAACAATCAGCTACATTTCAATCTATGTTAATTTTGTAACACCTGCAAATTGAACATAATGTGGTGATTCAAAAATTTTTTACCACCATTAAATTACAGAACTATTAAGGATAATAGTATTCAGCGCCACAAACGAAAGAAATTCAACACTGCGATGACAAAAAACATTGTTTTAAACTTGACCAAAGTAAATAAGTGACCCATCCTTTGATTATTAAAGTATCTTCAGTGCCTTAGTTTAGGTTTTCCTCTGAATCTCCCTTTTTTCCTTTTTTCCTGTCAGTAATGAACAGTCTTTCAGAAGTGAAAAGTATTTCTCCTTCTCCTCTCTGGGAAATCCCACATACAGTAACTGCAGCAGAAAGATCAGGGACTAAGTTACCTCTTAAGTAGCTCCTAGCCCAGAGGTATTTCCTACATGAAGATGAATTTTGGTACAATTGCTAATAACCCATTGCAGCCAGAAACAGATTAAACACCAGTACTGCATTTGTTTTTATTCACAAAGGAAAAGTGAAATAAAATTTTCAAATCTCCAAATTAATCCAACTACATAGAAAGTCTAATTATTAATTTAATATTCTTAGCATATTCTGGAATAACCTTTATAAAAAAAACCTAACCTGCATTTTTTATTTTGTTGTTATATAAGTCAGAAACTTTGGACTACAAAATCTAACTTTTTTCTGTATTTGACTTTAATGCTTTACCTTCAAGATTGAGAGAAAATATGTTTTTTCCACTAGTTTATGCGTTGAACTTGCTCAACAGGCAAAAATGTCACAGAGAAAGCATGCCAAATTATTGCACTTTTGATTTTGTTTAGATTTCTGCATACTCTTTTTTCTGGCAGGTCTTTAAAATGACAATAAAAACTAGCATGAAATTAAGGAATGCATCCACCCGGACAGTTCCTACCCATCTAATTTTTCTTAGGTAACACACTACTTCAGTTTTCTCAGAAAAATACTACAAGCCATGTTCACCAAACCAGATTCAGATTAAACCACAACTAGGAAAGTACTACCCTGCAAATTAAATTTCATACAACTATCTTAGCACAGAACCATCAGGAGAAATGAACTAGAAAACATTCCAAGTCCAGCCCAGAACTGGAGGACTTTCTTCTATGTGGAAGTTGATCAAAATCCCTCTCAACTAAGGAAGCAGCCAACCACAGAAGTGAATTCTGAAAAACAGGTTATAAGCAATATAAATGTTTCCTGGCACAAAATGTTAGCAATGACTAGGAGATTGAGCAGGTGACAGTACATTACAGCCATTTCTCATTAGCAGGAAGTTCTTTTAGTTTTCACTTTCCCTTTTTTTTTTTTTAAGGCTTAGACTACAGGATACATGTCCTTCATTCTTAGAAATTATCGACAGATACAGTGTTTCTTACTGCACAGCCTTTCTTTCTTCGATACTTTGAGAATTACTTGCTGATGTGATCAGATAGCTGGAAAAAACAACTCCCAAGTTCTACAGCCTGCAGAACCACCATCATTAGAGGTCTTCCTGAACAGGTTAGACATGTTTGTGTTAACACAGGTGTGTTAGTGTGGGATGGTGCAATCTTGTGAGGACGGAATATTGTTTGTCTTTCACATCTCAAGTGAGACAACTCGGTGAGGACAGCTGAAAACTAACTGTAAAATGTAGTATGAAAAAAACTATCAACTGCAAATTAGAATGTATTGGCAAGTACGAGTAGACATAATATACTAACTTGTTTTTTTCCAAAACTTCCTTGACATACATGTTTCAGAATAGACTCAATTTAATGGCTGTTCTAAAACATGTACTTACAAAACTCTTTTTATGCACATGCAACACTACAATTTTAACGGCAGAAGACCTTAAAGCAAAACCACATCCAGTTTGTACTCTAAGTTAAGATTCCCATGTAAATCTGTTTTATGTAAAAATTAGTTGGTCTCATACTAAATGTCCTTAAACACATTTATGTGTCTCATGTTGCTACAGTCCTGTCACACTCTTTTCATGTTCAAAACTCTTCTCAAATTCATTTCAAAATGAAATGAGAAACACGAACTGAACAGGAAAATGAGCAAAATCAGTGACGATTTTGAATGCTCTGCACTGGCACAATTATCTGAAGGAGGTATTTCTATTTCTTCTATTTTTGTCCTTTTAATAGGAATAATCTACAGAGATTAACATCAAGAACAAACATGAAATCTTAAATGATCTACATCCAAACTCCTGAGAAAAATTTAATAGAACAGCACCTCTACTTAAAACGACAGAAATGGCCAAAGGTGGATTAATAATCAACTAATAAGCACACTTAACTCACGATGATGTGCCCTGGACCACAGGGCATGTTTTGTTTATGACACTTCTGGAGCAGCCTAACTCCTCAACAACATTTTCAGGATTTCTTCTGGAACTGAGAGACAGACATCAAATTTGCTGCAATCTGTGCAAAACAGCTGTTCCTGAGTGTAACCCTGGATGCCTGATACACCTACCAGGGAAAACAATCAAGCGCTACCAGCCAAGGCCATGCTGTTTCAGTAGGACCTCCCCTATTATGGCTAAAATTTGTGGAAGCACCATCTGTTCCGACAACAAAGAGCACGACTTTTCTTTATTTGTTGTTTAATCCCCCAGCTCCCAGTCTAATATTTTCTTCACCTGTGACATTGCAACATGTCCCTGGCTTTGCAAAGTGTGTACCACATACAACAGGGAATGATCCTCTTCCAAGTTTTGCATTATCTAGCTCATAGTAGGGAGCAATACCAGAAATTGAAACTCAGTCACACAGAAAGTTGTTTACAATGTAAAGCACAGGGAGTTTTCATTGTTCAAATGCCAATAATGAAATCCACACAAATAAGTCCTCGAGCTTTTTCCTCAAAAATTAATGCTAAAGCATTTATTCATAACTACATGTTCTTTTCAAAAGCCTAACAATTACCAGGCTTTAATGACATCTCTTTGGAGAATATAGATATATAATATGTATAAGCCTAAAATAATTGTTTGGCTGGAAGCCTGGCTAAATCACAATTCTGAGAGTGAAAATCAATCTTTCAGATGAGAATTTTTTTCATAGTAGTTACATTCATTGTATGAGTCAAACTGTACTTTGAAGTCAGCAATTTGGACAAGCATTTTCCTTCTTCAGAAGTTAGGTGAAAAGACAAAAAAAAATGATTACTATTCAAAAGAGTTGACATCTTTCTTACAGTGTTGGAAGAAAATTGGAAGAACCTGCATGGCAGCAAGAAAAAATGGCATGCTGTGGAACTGATGTTAACTGAAAAATTACAAAAAGAACTTTAACAGGTCCACGTGTAGAATTAATAAAAACCAAAAGAGGTACCCTGTTCTAAGAGCTAAGGTGTAAGAGCTGGGGGAGAGGGAGAGATAAAAAAAATAAGAGATGGAAAAGAAAAAAAAAAGAACAAGTGACTAAGGCATCAATCAGCTGGACAGATCACTGACAGAACAGATAACAAAAAATTTAAAATGGCTACAATATTTAATCATTAACACTCAACAAAACTCCTACTAAACCAAAGTGTTGTTTTGTTGGTCTTTTTCCCAGGAAGAGTATTTTATTTTCCGCATAGCAGTGGTTTCAGTCACTCAAAGTTAATTGTTTCACCACACTAATAAATAGATCTACAAGTCAAAATCAAGCCCATGACCAGGGATAAAGAGGAAGGAAAAAAAAAAAAAAAAGGCAGAAACTAAGGGAAACTCATTAGTTACTTTCCTTCATAGCTAAATATTTAATGAATAGGCATTTTAAGGCTGCTATTCTTACATAAGAATTCTGTAATTTTAATTTTTTGCAGGGGATTTCATAGCAGTACCACTGCCCCATCAAGGCATTATTATTTTCAAGTAGTATTTGGTGACAACTTCTCAAATAAAACTGCAGACTTGATAAATAGGCAAGATACACAAATAATACTAAATTTTATGAACTACATAATTTCTAATAAAATACTTCAAAGTATGCAAGTTATACTATAGGCACAGAAAAATCAGGATGTTTTAAAAGTAAGAGGCGATCTAAGATAGTCTAAAGAAATCAGGTAAATAAGAGAGAAAGGACCTCCAGTTGACAGATGAGGAAATAGGCCACAAAGAGTATTTTATACTGAGGTTTGCTTCCATACAGCTTACTTACCACCCAGGTTTTACACTGTTCAGGAAAAAGTGTGTATTTTTTAGACATAACATTATAAAATATTTATATGAACGCATTAAACACAGGTCTGCATTGGACTGGTTTTAACTCACTCTACCTTCTTAGCTGTTTTATTAGGAATTTATGTTGTGTTTCACTTACATAAAACGACCATGTTTTCCAGGTGAATGAATGCTGTTAATTTTCCAAGAGTTCTGTAAGGAACAGAGCTGTGACCTTACACTCAGTCCATTAATTCCAAAGAGTATGACGATTTCATGGAAGGTCTATACTAACTGAAATCTTTCTGCTATGAAGAGGCTTTTTCAAATAAGTCCAGTCTCCAAAATTTCTTGACCTAATATGACATTTTCATAAACTCTCAGAAACTTCTTTTCAAAAAAAGTCTTATTATTTCAATTAACATAAAAAAGGGTAACCATTACAAATAAAAGCTAACTTTACTATGGAATAGACACTAACATAGTTTAGCATGTTTTTGAAAAGTGTTTTTCATGTGAGCAGATTCAAACAACACAGAATAATCAAAGAGAAGAGTGATCTTGAACTATTGTATACATCTGTAAAAATATGAATCAAAAAAATCTCAAAATTACTGGGAAGCACACTGACTGTACTACTTTTTTTGAGTTTTAGCTGGTCTGATATCCACAAATGCCTCAAGATAAAAAGCTTATATTGGGTTTCCATTACTAGTAAGCCAATTTGAATTCTGCTTGTCAAACACTGCCCTAAGACACAGTAGTACATTTGACCACGTGATCAAATTCTACCAACTTAATTTACTTTCTTCCATGAATAGACCAAAATAATTTAACTTTCCATCCAATTTGATGTGAACTGAAAATTATGGGTGGGTCTCAGAATTAAGGCAGAAGACTTTCCTGACAATCATACTGAAAGGAGCTGAATGAGTTACAATAGCAGCTGTCTCATCCAAATTGAGATCATTGATAATCCAAACACACAGGGAACAACTAATAAAAGGTCTATTTGGAAGTTTTGTAGAATTTTAAGCATTCTGTTTTTACCTTTGAGTTCAAGAGGTTACTGCAGGAAAGTCTCACAGATACGCATTTGTTTTGCTTTTTCCCTGGCTTCAATGCCTCAGATACAAGTAACTAAAACTACATGATCTGAAGTATAAGATATTTAAAAATGGATTCACTGTACTACTTACAGTACCATCAACATGCTGAAATGTAAGCATTTTTTAGTGAGAGATTTTGCTTATTTTTCTGCACAGAACTATGCATTATCTGTTTCTATAATTTGTATAACTATTCACATAAAATATTCTATAGGCAACCATGCTTCCTTTATATTGTCTTTACGTAGGTACATTAACCCAAGAAGGACTGATAATATACTGAATAGATTGAAATACTGAAAGGCTGAAGTTCTGACCTGTAAGAAAGACAGCATCACTTTCCATTTTAGTGGGAAAAATATCAGTGACGTGAGCTGCATGCTCCCTGTACTTGGGGAAAGGCCACTGAAAGAGAGACACAGAAATCTCTGGGTAAAGAAAATATCCTAACTTAAATCAAAAAATATTGGTAAGTTGCATTGGCAGGCAGACGGAATAGTTTAGAAAATATTTAGAGACACACCATGGCTATAGATATATGCTGACAAATGGTAAATCCAGTTTTCTCTCCCTCTGCATTAATATTGGCTGCTGTGGTTAAGTCATGTGACAACTTCAACTTTTCTGGGGCTTATGTCATCCCCAATCCTTCATAAAACAGGTATGTTTGACCTCATGTAAGACTGCAACTACAAGATCTGATGCAGTTATCAGCATATATTTAAAACTAGCATAGTGTTTGAATTACAGAAGAATAATTTAGCTCTGTTATAGATTCATTCTCCATTTTAAAAACTCCTGCAAAAAAGATTTATATAACTAAAGTGGTAATTTCCTACCAGAAATTACTTCTTATCAATTTATTCATCTGGGAGATACACACAGGAATTGCTGTCTGCACTTTTTCATATTGACATCCCCTCATTCCCTCTATAGGAAATCATCACTCTCATCTACACACCTAAAATAATTTTTAAATAACGCAAACTATTAGTATAATCTCTCATATGATTTGGGCCTGAGGCACAAAGCAACTACTTCCTGAAATTCTACTATTAATATAACTTCCAGATAAATTTCCAAAAACCCAAGGCACATTTCTGGTTGTAATTTTTATATGAGTAACCTCTTTTAGCATTAGTAGGAGAAAGTTTGCCTTATTCAACAAAATTAACCCCCAAATTCAATCTTAACTAGATCTTACATTTTTCTGCATTGGTTACTGAATGTATCTTCAGCACATTTAAGAGTAGGGAGATCCTAAGAATAACAGGTGCCACTAAAATGCACTACTGAACAAATAAATAATAGTAAATGAGCATTTTTCCCACTGAAAATTGTGCAAACATATTTAAAAACATGTAAAAAAAAATTACTAAAAAAATTATTCTGCCTGAAGTTACCATTATCTAGTATTTCAAAGCATGTGAATAAACTAAACTAGGAATCAAATGGGAGTCTTTTCACCCATTTTTTTAGAATTTAATATGCTTTCCATAAACAACTGTACATGTCTGCAGATGTGTATCTATTACATCCACATTTTAATTATAGATCTATCACCAAAAAGAATATTTTCAAAGCTATTCAATGGGCTAAAAGGATATGCATATGGAGTAAGAAAGTAGGAAAAAGCCAGAAGCGCCACAATAAATATAGACACTTTACACTACTGAAAAAAAAAGTCAAACCCTGACCATCTAAAAGGAAGTTTAGAATCCATTCTGCATTCGAGGTTTTACTTAACCACTCAGCTTGTTAAGAGATTGCTACTGTGAAAAAAGAACAGGAACTGTGAGTTTAAATCACTTTTTAATTGTTTTCACAGTTCATTCATTGGGCAACGACCAGGTAATGGTCAGGATAAATGCCAGTAATATTTCTCTTGTGGTTCCTAATTCTAACCCCCAGTCAGACAAATAGCTCTACCAGATTTTTCTCTAACAGCTCAAACCAACCTCAGGAAAAAAAAAAAAAAAAAAAAAAAAATAAATTGGGACTGTTGAGAGACAAAATAGGGAGTTGTTTTGAAAGTAGTCTATCTCAGAATTGTGTTTATATCTACGTTTTCTTTAGTAAAACCTATTCATGTTAGGTTAATTTTTCATATTCTGGGCATTAATTTTTCTGAATGGA